>NC_138827.1:19746603-20182260 GCF_965183815.1 Platalea leucorodia | reverse complement strand
AAGACATACGTTGAGCAAATTGTTTTGAATAACCCTGGAAGCATGTCTGCCTTTACATTTGGTTGTCACAGTTGCTCTGGACTTTCCGGGAGTCTAAATTGCATGATGTTTTGTACCAAGCAAGATTAAAGAAGGTTAATGAAAGTTCAGCATTCCTTATTCCTACACCATCTAAATTAGTGAGGTTTTCCTTTTGCCCATCTGAAATGAGGCAGATAGAGCATGTATTGAAACATATTCGGACAAATACTTTTTTTTTTTTAAAGGTGGAATAAGAGAGAACTTAATTTAGACCATTCTAATTTTCAGCCTTTGTCAGCTGTGTTAAAGAGTCTAAAAAATACATGTTTCACACAGTATTATTGACATTTGTGGGCCCTGAATAAAAATTCTCCACAAGCTGACTCAGATAAACTCCTACAACACTAGGTGAGAGAGCCAGTTCTTATCCAAAGTCAGAACACCGTGGGTGGGAGAAAAGAGCACTTTTTTACCCTTACCGTTTCCTGAAATAAAACTTGGTGAAATTTAAGGGGATGAAAAGCCCTAAAATAGGAAAGGCAGCAAAGCAGTTAGAAACACACTTGCCTTCTACTCTCTACCCCATTTAGGTTCATCTCCTAGAGAAGCAAATTTTCTGCTGCGTGAGAAGAATGTGTAAGATGGAAAGGGCGTAAGGCAGAACCACTATTCTTTTTTGAACCTGAACTTGAGAAATGAGTGAGTGGTACCTTGATTATATAAATTTCCACGTTATTAGTTTTATTGGTTTTGAGACTAAGGTATCAGTACAATATCGAAATTAAAATGTTAAGATGTTTTGCCTTTTTTTTTTTTTAATAATACAGGTTCTTTTCTAAACAGTATTGCATAGTAACCAACACCATTTCTCTTTTAGAGCACGAATTAAACAGGGATTTATGTAAAACTATTTAGTTTTACATCGTGTATGTACATGTACACGTGTACATAAACTCCTCATCTTAGCTCCACAAACTATTAAATTTAAAACTAGCTCTTTAATAAGACTACAGGAAAGAGCTAGGCTCCTTCTCTCAAAAGTCAAGTAGAAGTAAAAACTAGCTGTACTGTGAAAACTTACATCACTTCGTATTCTCTCACCTGGACCACCAAGGTCTTCGCTGTTCTTATTCTCATTTTCAATCTCTTTCAGTACTTCTCTCAAAGCTTCCCATTTTGGGTTACTTTCTAGAACCAATTCCCTTTTCAGTTCTGAAACAAAATAAGATTGAACACAGCAGTTCTTACAGCCAAAATATCCTTCAGAGCTTTAAATTAGTGGTTAGATGTCAATAGCGTGATGGTTGTTGGCAAATATGATATTCAACAGCCTACATATGCAACTTGTTATGCTGATGGGTTGGAGAGCACTCTTACAGAAACATTTAAAAATGGGGATAAGTGCTTTAGCAAAGGAAAAAGTTAAAATATTCACTCATTCTTCAATTCTGAAACGCCTTAATATATTTTCTTTTAATAAAAGCAACGGCAGCCTCCTACCCCTTCACATAAAATAAAAATGATCAAGCTAAACACCAATGTAATTCAAGAACAATTCCATAAAAGCTCTCCCAATGATGAGCAGAGCAAGCTTAGAAGAACCCCTTACTTCTTCGTGACTCTGTTTTATGTTGTTTATTATATGCTTTTTGAACTAAGACTATGTCGCAACTTATCCCAGCTAACAGATTGAGATCTTGAGCTGTATAAGATCATGTTGGGAATCATAGCACAATAATATGCAGAGCGTTTGAAATCGTGTGACACTCTCAGACTTAAAATTAGGAATGATCAGTACCATTTTCCTTCTTTACATCACTTTTTTCAGAGACTTTGCCTTTCTGATTCAGTTTCTCATCTGCAATGCGATAAACTCTAGCTCGAGCATTTACAAACATCGAAGTACTGGAGTCAAGAAACAGCCAACCTAAAGAGGAAAAGAAAGCAGTAGTAGTTTGACATTCGCAATGTGTACGTGTTTCAACCCTTTCCAGTAAAAGCCCAGATTTCTCATCTGGAATACCTGTACTACCTGCTTGCTATGTAATTACTAGCTTAAAAGACAGAAATGTGATGCAAATCTCACACTGTTAAGTAACAGCAGTTAAGTGGGAAGATGAAAGCATTATCTGTCAATAAAAACCTACGTCCTTATGGCTGGTTATATAAAATCTAATTAGATACCTTCATATGTTTGGGAATGTTAATTAAAAATATCAACATTTCACCATTTCATGCATTAACTTGTATGGTTATTCAGTGTTTACCTGAATTCTCACCAAAAGCTTTTTCACTTGCTTTCAGTGACTCCAGAAGATTAAGGAATGTGACACAATCATACTGAGTTAGATACAGTAGCAAAGTACGTAGTATCTTCAAATCCTGGACCAAAGATTTTGTCTTAGCTCCAAGCTGATGCCAGAGAGGATCTAAATAGTGACGTATTGTCTAGAAATATAAATTGAAAAGTTCAGGATGTCAAATATATAGTATACTAATCAATAGAAGAATGCACTCTTTTTCCTTTACAGGGGATGCCACTAGTTTCCCAAAGTTATTAAACATACCCAATTGAAGATGTGATGGTGAAATATTTGTTTTGACAAGTAATCATTTTTTGCAGAGTTAACATAATATAGATGCCTTTAGGTAAAACATTTCAGCAATTAGCAGATGGATATCATTTAACGCTTTCAGTACATGTTTTCCTTTCCATATAATAATAAAATATGTGTATAAATAAAAAAAAAAACCTTATTTTACTGGTACTGACCTGCACCTTTAGTATCTAGTATCCTTTACTTAGGTAAAAAACATTATAATGTAATTTAATTTTCAAAATAAGATGAGTACCATGCAGATATGCAACTTATAGAGCATAAGAAAAAACTCTCCAAATATTTAAAGTACAGAAGGCCTCACATCAAGATTAAATCACAGGCAACAAATAACTGTGTTTCACTATGATGGTTGATGTTTATGATTTTACCCTACAGAAAGCACATGTATGCCAGACATTGCAGATCTGCCAAAAATAACAATGCACACACAATTAATGACAAAGATAATGATTAAAAGATACAACAGATACATGCATGTGCATGTTATGTATTATATACAGTGCTCCTCCTAATAGAGAAAATAAAAAATACAAGCAGGAAACTCAAGAGGAAATAAAAGGGGAGGAGGAAATAACTGCATACTTATCTCTAAAGTATTTTGAGCTGAAATTTCAGCCATCTTTATAATCACAGAATCGTTAAGGTTGGACAGGACCTCTGAGATCATCGAGTCCAACCATTAACCTAACTGCCTGGTCCACGTCTAAACCATGTCCCTAAGCACCACATCCACACATTTTTTGAATACTTCCAGGGACTGTGATTGCACCACTTCCCTGGGCAGCCTGTTCCAATGCCTCACCACCCTCTCCGCGAAGAAATTTTTCCTAATATCTAATCTAAACTTGCCCTGGCACAACTTCAGCTGATTTCCTCTTGTCCTATCACTTGTTACTTGGGAGAAGAGACCGACCCCCACCTCACTACAACCTCCTTTCAGGTAGTTGTAGAGAGCGATAATAATAATAAATAATAATAATAAACAACCAACCATGAATCAGGATGTTCTTACTGTAGGGACTCTGGAAGTGAAGGAAGAGCAAGAATACCAATACACCAAAAACCTTACTGGCAACTATAACATCGCCATTACAGATTAACACAGTTTCTCTCCTTGTACCAGTAATAAACACATCATGGGGGAATACTCAATTGCTGCTGGTTATTTGTTTTACAAATAATATTTTGGTTTGCATGACAGACAGTTTGAAGATCAACATCCCTTTAGTTAGACACAGTAAAACAATTGAAATGGTTACCTTGTCAAAAGGTTTACCAATAGCATTTTCTAAAGATAGATCTTCTACTTCAAGAGCTGGATTATAACGTTTGAGTTCTCTCAGACAGGCGTTCAAAATGTCCAGGATTGAAGTCTGGATAGCAAGCATAGCAGGGGTCATTGACACATGTATTTCCACCACTTCAGGTTTATGCTTCTCTAAAAATGAGTTCACTGCTATATGAAATCTAAGAGGAAAACAGCTTATTAAGATTTACATGGATATTTTGCTTGACCTACAATTATTCAGAAGTTTGTATAAACTACAATTACAATTGTTTTAAATGTAAACAAGTAAATTAATTGCAAAAAATTAGTTTCTACAAAAGTGAAGACTGCAATCTTATGAACAGCCTCAGAAAACCATCTATTCCACAATCATGACTGTAGTCATTCTAGTCATGTGAGCCTACAGTGCTGGTGAATGATCCACAGAAAATTTCTGCACTAGAGGCTACATCATTATTACACATAACAAATATTGAAGTAAAACAAACAAACAAACAAATCTCATAATGGAGAAACTGGAATGGGTTCATAAATCCTTTGGAATCACAGGGATCCACTAGCAGATTCTATGACATTCCTAGCTCCGATTATAAGCAGCAGGTCCTTGTTAGAACATTGCCCTTACAGCCAATCCGGCTGTACAGGTATATAGATGCTAGCGGATTTTTACTAACGGAATGAGGCTCAGAGAATGCTATGCCTGCTGACCTCTGAAACTCAGTGGGCATTTCCCTTGCCGCATGCTGCATCCCCAGGTCTTTTCATGGTTCAGAAGCCAAGGAATAAAATGTAGAGAGCTTCTATTCAACCCTTCCTATCCTAGTTAACATCCATTTCTACTTCTTCGTGATACCGAAAGAAAGACTGTTAAAGAGTTTACCATGCGAAGTAACAGTAGGTTAAGATGAAGTGAAACGCATTCTAGGCAGGACTAAAGGAACAAATGGGCAGACCTCCTGCCCAAGGCAAGACCGCAAAATGGGTAATAAGCCGAAGTGCACAGTTTCATTTGTGGCTCAAGAAATATTCTTCATACACAACGTACATGTAAAACAAGATTAAAAAAATCTGACATGTAAAAAAGAGATCCATGGAATTTCATCACAGTTGGAAACAAATACCTCCATGAATGGCAGAACTAAGAGACTGTGTTCCTGTTACATCATGGCTTAAATGAGCTGTTTAGTAACTGAAGGGTTTTTTTACACTATTAAGAATGTCACTTTCTGCTGTGATTTCCATTAGCTAAAAGGACAGCTATACCATAATGTTCAGCCCCTTATAGATTTAATTTGTGTCTATTTTCAAAAATACTTACAGAAATTTAGCATCTTTAAGACCTCTTCTGTCAAAAATTCAATGAAATTTGTTAGGGAATACAAGAGGGAACACAGATTCGTGTGACTGCATACATTTCACTTTCTTAGGAACCCACTGTAATATCCTTCTTTTTTTTTTTTTTTTTTTTTTGTTTTTTTTTTTTTTTTTTTTTTTTTTTGTTTAACACTCCAGTGAAGTAAAGAGGTGCCTTACCTTGGCCACAGATAAAGTTTCCTGACAAAAAGATTTCTCATCACTCTTTCCACGTGGCAAAAGCCAGTGTTAAAGGCAACTGCATTATCTGTAAAAGCTTTAATGAAGCCTTGCTTGTTCTTCTGGCGATAAAGTCGCAAGATAAATGCTTCCTGACAGGACTCAATGATTCTGTGCGCTTTGTATACCAAAATGCCTGGCAAAATAAAAGGTTTTCAAGTTACAAAAAAGTAAAGAAAGGTCCAATTTTATATATATTTTTACTCAAAACTGTCTTATTCTGTTTAAGTTTTTTTCTTAAGTAAAGTACAATAGGAATTTAAATCTTCTAAGGTGCTGGTTGAACAAACTTTCTGGGGTTCAAACCAAGCAGTTCCTCAGTTTCAGTACCATGGAATCCCCAAATAACAGAACTGGGTTAATGATGCATCTTTAGCAAAAAAAAACCCCTTGTGCTTGAGTGGCAGGACTTACTACCTTAGAAAATTCTTTACTCCTAAGGCAAAACTTGAACTTGAGCCTTTTAAAAGGAGTAGAAGCAAATGCAAGACATAACACACTATTACAACAAAGCAAGTTTGGTATGTTCAATATTGTGATATTTTAAATTATTTTTTTAGAGAAGTTTTGGAATTACCGACTTGTCCAGTATGTTTCATTGGTAACAGTTCAAGTGTTCACATAATCAAAGAACTTCTGAGAACATTTATTTTGCCTTTCTCCCCCTTCTGATATTCATATTCACACTTGAGGACAGAAAGTACCACCAACTGTATGAGTACACCACCAATTTTCTTCATGGCTATGGGTGTATTAGGAAAAAAGATTTATCGTGCACATTTTGGTACAGAGAAGTCAATCAACAGTTTAACTCCATTAAGTGTTTGAGGTGAATCCTTCTGGGATTTACACTTCACTCAGCCAAGACCTGTTAAAACCAAGGCTTATTTTTTCTTATTTTTCTACATTACATTTTTTCACTCTCCCCCTAGTGAAGTGAGGCCTATGTGGTACTTTTATCTGTTCACAGCTTTCAGTGGAATAATGAATGCCTTTCTAAAATGGAAGCAAAGGACATCAGACATCACAGGTTTTACCTTGTACCTACATAAGCTGACAAACTTACAATGCATTTAATTTCTATAACAAGTTTCTTCAACTCAGCACCCAGCCATTGATTTTAATGTGCCCTTGCTTTGTAAATGAAAAAGCATCTATAAGAAAAACACTTCCGTATAAATGCTAGCCATTCATGACCACGTCATGAAATAATCCACTAAAAAGTATTTTTCTATCTAGATATTCTTACATCTCTCCTATGAAGCAAATTTTTCAGGACATAATAATGATTGTACTCATTTCTGAACATCTTCCAGTTTGTCAAGATGTGACTCTGAAAGGACATTACAGGAGACACAGAATTTGTAACAGGCCAGTAAGACTATGTGTTTATCATAATCCCTTCCTACTTTTAGTCAATATTTTTCTGCTTATGAAGTGAGTTCATACTGCGGTGTAAGACTTGGTAGAAACAACTTGCTGCTGTTTACTACAACAACTTCCATCAGTTTTGCTAAGCTATTAAGTACATAATTTCTATTTGGTCAAAACCACCAGTAATAATAATTCTTTACTGCAGTGATAATTTCTTATTAGCTGAATTTATGAGTTCATCAGATGTTAATTCACGTGATTCTACATTGATTTTATAAACAACATTTATAACACCTAGAAACACTTGACTGATTTTTTTGCTATGTTAACTCCTCAAGAAACGCTATCACAAATTGTTGTTGTTTTTGTTGTACAATTTCACACAGATAATATACATTTCCAACAGAACCATGTTACCGAAGTTTTAAATGAAGCGGCACGTCTCTCAAAGCTGCTGTCACACTGACCTCTAGCGGCAATGCAAAAACTATAACAACTCTGTCATTATAGGGCAGTACTATTTTTTAAGTCTTCAGCATATTTCTTCTTTTCATACCGACAAAGTCCAAAGGTGTGTTTTCTTTCTCTTTTCTTTTTTTTTTTTTTTCTTCTTTGGTAGGGCAGAAAGGTAGGGAAGAAGGAGCCAAGGGGAAGAAGAGAAATTAAAGTAGGTTGCCCAGAAAATGTGTTCACTTTTTTTTTTTTTTTTTTTTTTAACCTAGAAATATCAGAATTGACAAATCTGGTGTCTTTTGGCTCTAGCATAAAACTGTTCAAAATGTTTTACAGATTAGAGCTTGTCATACATGGACTAAAAGGAAGGGGACACAGCTTCTGAAGCAGAAACTTACATTCTCCTAAGCATTTAATATTCAGTTATGTTTAGCCATTAAGATGTTAACATTTAGATAACAGTAAAATATTCTTATATTCCTGGCTCCTAAGATATCTATTTTACTAGCTCTCCAGGCCGTAACAGGGTTTCCAGCTTAGTCAAGAATGTAAAACCAGTGGTGGTTGGAAGAGAAGGGGACCAGAACATGAAAGGAAAAAGATAACTAACATCTTTCATGTATAACTTCTATGTAACAACAAAAAGGGTCACAAGCTATTCCCAAAACCTTTACAATGACAGTAACAGCATTACTTCATAATACTGCTATTTAGTGTCCAAGGTGTGTCAAGACAATGATTAGTAAGGTATTGCTATTTCTTGATGGGAGAAGTCATCAGGAGTAATTGGTTAATGCAAAAAATAGGTAGTGTGCATGGCTGATAAAATGTGACACCTAAAATCAGTTTTAATCCTAGGCCATTTAATCATAGGCCAGTGTCCTATAGACCATAGGACACTATTTCTCCAAGTGCAATCAATTATTCTTTGAAAGCCAGTCTGAATTTTATGTTTCTTATGTCAATGGCATAGTTTAACTGCTGATTTGTTTTCCAGCCACTTGTTGATATCAGAAAGCCACACAAATGCATGATCCGGTATCTAAAAATAATGTGGATGTTTTCCAATTGTATGATTAAATAAGGCAAACAAGTTTGGAGCAAAGAAAACCATTAAAAAACCAAAAAGAACGAACTACATACTTGCTCCTTTTACCTCAGTCTTTGTGGGAAAAAAGGAATAATTCTTCAACCTCAATACTGGTTAGTACAACTCTTCATACAGAATTAAGCTTTATATATTTTCAAACAGAACAGTCTTACCTTTAGTTCATTAAACTCTTACCAGTAATGAGGTTTGCAGGAATTCTGTCAGTAAGGAAATCTACCACAAGGATTCGACTTGTTGCAAAGATGACTCCTCCTTGTGTGTAAAATTCATATCGAGTATTATTTGTAATTTCATTGGTAACACGCCGAGGAAGATGAACAACTCCATCTGACCTCAGCTGATCAATGAAATACTCCTAAACCAAATGCAATAAAAACACAAGTCATCATTGGGGTAACTGATAAAATGGATGCAAAAAAACCTTAATTACACATACTCTGTTAATTTTGAGGAGCTGTCCAAAACAAATTAAAAGCATAACAGTATAACATACTACCTAAGGAAGTCAGAATTATCATGATTTTTTTCTTCTTAGATATACTTTGTTCAGTTTCAAACTCATCCAGGTGATTTAAAAATCTATGTATTTTCAGTAGTAGCCAGCCAATACCTAAGCAAACATGAGCAACTGACACTCAAAGGAGTTTACACTTTCTCATATTTTAATAGCTCTTTGTCAGAGAATACACAATTTTAATACTGACTTAAGAACAGAGAATTGGGAAGAGCGCCTTTTAGTCCACTCACCTGCTGTCAAAGACAGCAGATAGGTCATACATGTCAAGCTTAATACATACATGTGTCTTATAAACTACAGCTGTGATATTTATCCACCTATGGTCACTACAAAAAGTCCCCAGAACATCACCTGATGGTGGGAAATCTCCCTGGTTCCAGGGAAAAGAGAGCAGCATCTTTTGTACAAGCAGGGACAAATCTGCCCGCGAGTTTCACCCCTTTCTGCTCACTGGCTACTTACAGATTTCTGCTATTTACAAGTTACGTATATAAGCTTATTTTAGCTTGTTATTATTATTGGGACTTCACCGTGCTGCATGAGTGGAAATTCGGACCTTGACTTGATCCTGAAAAGGCCTGACAGCTTCTCCCCGCTACGTGCAAAGGCCGGGCCCGGGCCCGCAGCCCGCGCTGCCGCCACGGCCGCCTGCCCCCGCCCCGCGAGCCCACGCACCCCCCCGCCTGCCCGCCACCCGCCCGGGCAGCCGCCCCCCGGCCTGAGGAGCCCCTCCGCTCGGAGGGAGCGGGCAGCGACCTCCGCCCCCCGGGCCGAGGCGCTGACAGGGCGGGCGCGTCGCCAGCCCCCCGCGGGATGCGCCCGCCGAAACCGAGCGGCGACGCCGGTGAGGGGGAAGGGGCGGGGCAGGCGCGACGCCGCTGACAGGGGCTCCCCTCACCTCCTCGGCGGGGCTGGTGTTCAGCACCAGCACCAGGCTGGCAGGCTCGCAGTAGAGGCGGAGGAAGCGCAGCAGCAAGCGGTCGATGCCGAGGCCGCGGGCGCAGATCACCAGCCCGTCCTGGTGGAAGAGGTCCAGGAAGATCTGGCTCTCGTGCTCCAGCAGCACCGCCATGGCCGCCGGCCCCCGCCGCCGGTGCAGCGGCGCATGCGCGCCAGCCGCCGCGCCCTCCCGCTGCTGGGGTGGCGGCGCCCCCTGCCGGACTCAGGCGGTGCGGTCCTCCAGCGCCGAGCGCGGCGAGTTTTCCCGCCCAGAGCGCGAGGTGCCTGAGGCGGAGCTCCGGTGGGTGGAGGGTGGCGGCAGAGGAGAGCCGCCGGCGTGGGAAATGAGGTGGGGCAGGGACTTACCTGCCCTGCAAGCTCCCCACAGGTGCTCGTATTCAGGCGAGCTGAAGCCCCCTCTCCTCCTCGTGGGGTGTAGGTGTGTATGTGCTAAGTGTAAATAGGAGACAGGGTGTCTTTTCCTTTTTTATTATAAAGTATTTGTTGTTTGTTACTAATGACTGGCATTTCTTAAACAACAAAAGCAAACTTGACTGAACTTCAGCCTGCATTCCTCACACAAGGCATCAGTACCTCAGTATTTTCCTGGTACCTCATTTTTTGGTGTCCCTACTCCAGTCAGTGCAGAAAATTCTGTTTGTTCGTTCCCACAGGGGTGAGAGGCTCTTCAGACCTGCTTTCAGAAGCAGTTGAAAATGAAGGACACTCCTCAGAGTTACCCTACAATTCAGCTTGGTGAAAGGCAGGTGAACTTCTCTCTGGCCCCTCTTAAAATAAGCAATTTTTCTGGGTCCACTGCAGGGGAGATGGATGCCACTTCAACTGGGTCAAAATCACTCTGTGAGAAAGTGAGGGGGAAGACTGACAGCTTTTTTTGCAGGGTTATTGGGCAGAGGGACAGCATACAGCCAGCTTCTTCCATAATGTGAATGTGTGGAAGATGTTCCACTTTTATTTACACTGAGTATTAATTCCCATTATTTCCCCCAATATGATTTGGTAAAATGCCATTTGGGAAAATGCCATTATCAGGGCATTGAGTCAACTGTCTAATACATTCAAATAAATACTTTCAGTTCTTTGTTTCACATTGTCACATGCTGGCAGTTGCAGTGGGGTTTCATTTGCGTTTTGTTTTTTTCGAAGTAAGGGAAAATAAGGCGTACAGCTGCTAACATGTTCTGTTACTGCATACTTATTCAAGTTGACGCTATTAATGAAGATGCACTTTCCAATGCATTATTTGTAAATTTGCTACGCGGTCAGGATTATGCTATAGAATCTTTTAAATTAATATAGGAAATTTACAAATTATTTTATAATATATATATTTGCATTTTAAAATGCAGTACAGAGACTCAGGGCAAAGTAGGAAATAAGTCTTTAAAAACTGGCAAAAATTAATAAAATATGGGGACTATTCTTGATTTTTCTCATACATGTGTCATATTTCTGAAATTTTATGCTGATACCTGAACAATTTTTTCTTTGCAAATTGGATCATATTGCCAGCTGTTGTACCAAATACCATGCTTTCGTTCTCATTTTTAGCTGGCTGCTACTAAGCTCTTTGACGTTTGCAGTTAAAACTTATTTTAGACTATAAAAATGTCAGAAAAACAGTATTTTTACTTGGACAACATTTCATTTTTGTGGCCTACAGGTCATTTTACTGACCAAAACAAAGTCTTATGCAATAACGTGATGATTATCATTAACATTTATTACTATTTTTTAATACTATGTGAAAAGCTGTAGTCCAATAAGGCTACTTCTTTGAAGAATTAGAGTATTCTATAGAATTGTCCATATAATTTAGGAACCAGCCATTTCCTTGACCTACTGTTTCCTACATAAATTAGAAATAATACATTTTCTAATGGTCCAAATAAAATATTTCTGGCATCTCTGTAGTCTGACTTTATTTTGCACTATATATATATTTATATATTTTTTTTTATTTTGGCTAAATATAGTATTAATGTTAAATTGTTGTGAAATGTACTTCTTGTGCTTATATATTTATTAACCAGTAGAGGGCTGTCATTTGTTACCTTAGAAGAGAAGAACTTAGGCCTGAATCTTGCAATTCATTTTTGTGTAATTTTTCTTTGCAAAACATTAGAGTATTATTTAAAAAGTATTCAGAAAACACAAGAAAGAGCTTGTATAGGAACAGAGTAATATTTAAAAAGTATTCAAAAAACACAAGAAAGAGCTTGTATAGGAACAGGATAGATAAAATTTGTCTAAGAATTAGCTAAGAATTAGATATGATATGTAATTTTTAATTTAGGAAGAACAGGCCAGGAGAGTGATATTCATGGGAATACATGCTAATACATTTTTGTATTCAACAATGCAGACTTGCCATTAATTTTAAACATATTAAAACTTGTGTTATGTATATGTATGTAATAAGCATTTTGAGTAATTTTACGAGTTTCATTCCATATAAAATTAAAACAAACACAGATTATAGGCTACTTTCAAGCTGATAGATTATATGAGATGGTCAGTATAGCCCATTATCAACCTCCCAAGAAAGACCTTTACTTGCATGTTTTAAAAAGCTGTTAACAGATCTGTTTACTTCATCATATTAACACTATATGAAAGGCAGGTTAATTGCATGGTAGTGCAACAGAACAAATCACTGGAGGTGGGATTATTATTTGGATCACTCATTATTATTGGTATCACCAATATTAATATTAATCTTCTCTTTAAGATATGCTTTTGACAACTAATTTTTTTTTAAATTTTAGTTTTGACAAGTTATTAATCATTACTAGGGAAGAGAAAAATGCAAGAAACCATGACTAAGTCGTTAATCTGCCCATTTGTGTAATGACAACAGACTTTTCTGAAAATTAGTAACAGTTCTTGTGCTCCATATTGATAAAATTCTGTTACTGATAATGTAAAGAGCTGAGGAGAACTCCCTGTGAGAAGAAAACCAATATTTAGATAACTTATGTAAAACTTATTTTATATTCTTTCTAAAACATCAACATTTTATTTTGTCTTCCATCCTATCTTTGTATTTAATAAAACTCAGTATTTTCAGCTGTGAAAATGTGGTGGGATTTCCTACTGTGTGGATTTTTTATTGTGTCTTTGGCCTGATTTGTTGTTTGGATTTTAGCCTGATCAACCCTGCACTTGGGTCAGAACAACGCCATGCAATGCTACAGGCTTGGGGAAGAGCGGCTGGAGAGCTGCCTGGCAGAAAAGGAGCTGGGGGTTTTGGTTGACAGCCAGCTGAATACGAGCCAGCAGTGTGCCCAGGTGGCCAAGAAGGCCAATGGCATCCTCGCTTGTATCAGGAATAGTGTGGCCAGCAGGACCAGGGAGGTGATCGTCCCCCTGTACTCAGCATTGGTGAGGCCGTGCCTCGAGTACTGTGTTCAGTTTTGGGCCCCTCACTACAAGAAGGACATTGAAGTGCTGGAGCGTGTCCAGAGGAGGGCAACAAAGCTGGTGAAGGGTCTGGAGCACAAGTCTTATGAGGAGAGGCTGAGGGAACTGGGGTTGTTTAGTCTGGAGAAGAGGAGGCTGAGGGGAGACCTTATCGCTCTCTACAACTGCCTGAAAGGAGGTTGTAGTGAGGTGGGGGTCGGTCTCTTCTCCCAAGTAACAAGCGATAGGATGAGAGGAAATGGCCTCAAGTTGTGCTAAGGGAGGTTTAGGTTGGATATTAGGAAAAACTTCTTCACCGAAAGGGTAGTCAGGCACTGGAACAGGCTGCCCAGGGAAGTGGTTGAGTCTCCATCCCTGGAGGTATTTAAAAGACGGGTAGACATGGTGCTTAGGGACATGGTTTAGTGGTAGACTTGGCAGTGCTGGGTTAACGGCTGGACTTGATGATCCTAAAGGTCTTTTCCAACCTAAACAATTGTATGATTCTATCATAGACTACATATTTATTCTTTTTCACACCTTTAGTAAAAACAAAGACCTGTTGGAGCTTATAGTTAAAAGATAAGACTACTGAAGCAAAATGGTCTGAATTAATGCATAGTTTAGTTACCCAGGTTCTCAAGGAAATATATATATATATATATATATTTAAAAAAGAACAAACTTCCTTTATAAGAAGAAGAGCAAAAATAGAAATACTGATATTTATTTGTGGGTATATACATTGGAAATTGAAAAAACGTCCTCCATACTTTGGAAATTTATTATAAGCCATCTTTTATCCACATCTCTTCATGTTCTTAGAATATTTAATTCTGAGGTGGGCACTTTCTGTGATTTGTAATTGACTGAAATAAATTTTTCTCCAGCAGTCTACATACAGAACATTCTTTAGAGGTTAAAAAACATATCCCCTATAAAGGAAAACCTAATTATTCTTTTTCAAGGAAGATATTGTAAAAATTAAACATGATATGCTTTTGCTAGGTTAAAAATGAACTCCAATTAAATAATTTCTTTGGGCTATGGTCTGATGTATAGGCAACATTACTAAGGGAGAGGTAAGTTCTCGTCCTACATTGGCTCTGCACAGACCACGAGACCCTGGAATTCCTAACTCCTTCACCTTCGTTTCCTCCTTAGGTATAATTGCCATACAAGTAACAGCAAGTGCAGCCTGTGATGTACTTTGTCTTAAGTAAACTCAGAATTAAACTTAAGCAGCTGTTAATGATTTCCACAGTATTTTTTCTCCACAATTACAAAGCTAGGTTAAAAACTTTAAGGATACGTACAGTTCGTACTTAAGTACCCTGAACAACTTTAATTTTAATTTTTTTTCCTCTACTTGTGCATCTTAGATAAATAATATACGTGGTGACTGTGTAGAGTATTCCACTTTAATGGTTTCTAGATGTAAAAGTCATGAAATACAATGAGGTTTCTTTATTGTAGCAATATATAAAAATGACAGATAGATGAAGTCTTTTAATACATTACTTATGTTCAAGTCTGTCATACATTTCTAAGGGACATGGTCATATTCACTAAGAGATGTTTAGCTGTTCATTTAATAGAAGTACTTTTACAAATTAACGACTTTATTAGCAAAAGAAGCAGCAGTTGGTGATGCAATGGGGAATGTAGGCATTCAACACAGATGTATAGAGACAGTAGTGCATATGTGTAAACATTTGCACCCTTGTGACCAGTGTAGATTTGTTGTATAGTAGCGGCAATGCAAATCTGGTTTTGCAATTTTAGTTGAAGATTCTGTGTTTCCTGACCCTAAGTGAAAAAATATTGATGAAAAACATCACATTCTGAGCACTACTAGAAGTGTCTTTTTGTGAAAAGATGTGATCTTGCAATGGTATGACTTAAAAATTGTTCATCTGAACTGCAGATACGTAACATAAGTTGTTGGAACATGTAATTCAATGGGTATTTATTTATCCTTCTGATTCTAACAGAGTAGTTATAAAATTTAAGGATTGGAACTGGAGCCTTATGAAACTATAAACTACTCTCACTCACAAACCAAATATTCTATCAAGTTGTTACTTTTGCTAAAGAGCTTGCAGAAGATCTCATAGAGAAAAACGTGTAAGATAAGACTGATGCAACATTCTGAAGAGCATGCTTTTTAGGCACCGGGAAAAGAGATAGACAGTTGAGCTAATTTGCAGCTCAGCCTGTTATTCTCATCAGTCCATGTCGAGAAAGGAGTGATGTACTTTTCTTTCCAAAGCATATTTGCTTTTGTGGGTAAATCAGATTTAGTCATTGTTTTTAAAGCTGTATTCCAAAACCAGTGTTTGCTGTGTAAGTGAACAAGATAACTGCATAGAGTAACAACATTGCTGTAGTAGTGTCCTGTGGGTAGAACAAGAGACAAAACTGTGACTGTTCCTAAATTTCATTGGTAAAATATTGTTACCTTACAATTAGTATGAAGTATTAGTTTTATACAGACATTTTTCCTGAGGCATATTATCAAATTTACTGTTTCTCCAATCCAAAAGTAGTTTAGCAAGGAAATGTACTAACATGACAATTAGAAACCTTTTCATATTCATTTGAAAATTGTAAATGTGGTATTAATATTGTTTTACATAATAGACATTTCTAATTAGAGTGCTTGTAGCCTAATATTGAAACAGGATATTGCTGCTAATGTAGGATCACATTTGTAATAATTTACTTAACACTTTAATAACTGGAGGCAACTGCAGTTTCTTCACTGAAGGAATATTTGATTTTCATACCTCTATAACTTCTCCTTAACTTTTAAAGAGAATGTAAAGTTTACATGAAGCAAATATTGCTGATATATGGAATTTTCCATTCCTCTAAGCATTTGGTTATAGGATATGTACAGCAAAGACAGCAATTGCAGCATTTTCACACTGTTGTTCTGTTTATGTACTTCCTGAATCAGTAGATACATTAAGGGGAATTTGAGGGTTAAAAACTGAGTTGACCAAATCCACAATTACTAGGCTTTAGTGCTATCCAGACATGGACAGCAACTAAGCAGAGGAAATCAAGACTCAAATTTCAGGCTTGATCTTCTTAAATTTGCACCATCAATTCACGCCTTGCCCAGTGATGTCAACTCTCCTATAATGCACTGTGTAAGTGTGACTGTTCAAGGAACCCGGGAAAATGACATCTTTCTTACTTTAGGTAACTGTTTTCTAGGAAGAGAGACTTAGATTTCTGAACGAAGGGAAAGGCTCATCCCTGCTTCTACTACGCCAAGTAAAACAGGATTTGTAAGTAAATAAAATAGCCATCTGCCCAGCTGACATATTCCAGGGAGGTAAAGAGGATGGTTAACTGCTTATACAAAAAAACCCCTGAGTGTCTGACTGAAAATATGCTGTATAGAAGCTCTACAGTACAATGTCACTATTTTCTTATGTTTTTTTCATTTTGGGCAGTTCAAAGTGAGAAATAATGCTACCTCCTATCGGTGTTACATTATTCCAAAGGAAATAGTTCAGGGATTGTGATACTTTCTCTTCTCTTTATTTCAGTAATTGTTGGCTTTTACATCCTAGTTTGAATGTATCACATTTCCCAGAAACATATCAGAAAAACTAAACTCCTCTTTCTTTAGTGAATAGCATCTTGAACATCATTGGAACATTTATAAGCTTGAACGAATTTCCTGGGGTTTATCACGCAATACAAAAACGAAATTGGAATCTACATCTTTACTTGCATTTCAAATCAATACGTCTTTTCTACTCTTTATTTTCAGTAACTGTATCTGAAAAATTAGATATGTACCAAATTATCACACCTCTCAGATTTCTGTCTTAGTAAGATAGTATTATGAATGTGTGATCTGTTCTATTTTTAATGATGTTTTAAATTCAAGTTGAAGTAGAGAGAAAACTGTTGGCTTACGTTCTTCAGAGCCTGTAGGAAACCTCTAACTACGAAGCAGCAATAATCATTTCATAGTTAAGACTGAAGCTGGCTTCTTATTTTAGACCTGAATAGTAAATTGTCTTCACTGAGCTTCAAGAGTTCTTTGAATCACTTTTAAACTTTGCATGCTGCATTTTATCCTGGAGTGTATGTTTCTAGGGAGTTTGTAGGTTAATCAGATAAAATGTTTTACAAATATAACACTCAAAAATCTCATCTGACTGTTGAACATTTTCTTAGATCCTTGAAAGTGTGAGGCCTACAGATGTCCCAATGATTTAATTCTTGTCGTGCTAAGAAAACAAGTACATAGTTTTAGAGATATAATCTTTGTATATTAATGAGGAATTATACAAATAAAAAATCTCATTATATGTGAGACTTGAAAAAAGACTTAAACCACTTTCCAGCCCAGAAAGCAAACAGAATTCTAAACATGCGAGACCACGTAAGTAAAGATAATATAGATATTAAAGAGGTATGGATTAAATGATTCTTTACAAAAATGTAGTTTAAACCTGCAGCATAAGCATAATGTAAGACAGACAGAACTAAAGCTACATAGAGTTTTGTTAAAGCAGTCTGTAGAGGGCTGGGGCAAGTCCCTGAGAAGGAAAACCCCAAATTTTTAGATCCAGATGTATGAACAATATATCAGATAAAGTAGGAAACTAACCCTAATGCTGGCACAAGATCAAGTTAATAACTACATTTTTTTCTTTGATGAAAGTACACACATCTTGTAATTTTTTCTTTTAGGTTTTTGGGTGCTGCAATGTAGAAAGCTCTAGTGGTGATCTCTTGAATCTTGGGTTTGAATAGAAATATGCTCTATGCAGAAAGATACGTGCTTCTAGAAATCTCATGATATGTTGACTTATTCTTTCAGATTCTCCATTGCTGTCTTTCCCTTTTCAGCTCCCAATTTCTTGGGTATTCTCCTCTGTCATTCCAGAACTTCATGCTGTAATCCCAGTCTGCCTTTCCTGTGCATTTCCTAGGATTGCTTCAGTCTGATTTTTTTTCCTTATGTAGGAGGCTTACTTAAAAGTATTAATTTGTTTGGACAAAAAGTTATTTTTATTAATCTTAGTGAACAGTCTGTGCCAGAGTCAAAACTTTTTGGTTTTTTATTCTTTTCGTCTAAAAAGAATAAACACTATGTGTTTATTTCCTTTTAGCCATTTTGACCAATACCATTTTTTTTACACATTAGCTTGCTAACTTTGATGATGATATCCCAGTGCAGGATTTTAGAGAAGCAAAATCAATATCCTTGCTATATTGGTGTTACAATATTTTATGTTTTGTAAACAAACATTTTTTTCTGATACAATTTTAAGAACCAAACATTATTTTGGCTTATATGCAAGTGTGCTTAATTGTGTGCGTAACTTGCTGGATATTTTTGTCACTTTTTATCCTGAAAGCCCAGAGTGTGGTTTAGCGGTATGATAAATCTAGCTTTATATCTGACAATAGCTATAAAAAAAGGCTGTGATCATATGACACAATCTGTAAGGTTCACATCCTGCCAGTTCACATTCATGAAGAAAATGTTGGTGGATTAACACTAAACCAAATGACATTATGTGAGAAAAGTTATTGTTTGCCTTCTGATTATCAGAGTAATGCTAGCACAAAATTTACATCCTATGCTTTGCTTGACAAAATGTGGTTATTTGCTCACATCTGACTGGACTTTTGACTGATTGTAATGTGGAAAACAGGTGTTTCCTAGAGTTTGTTTTCTGTGGGAAGTTGGTTGGTTTCTATGGCTTAGAAGACTCTAACTAACAAAAAGGTAGGAGAGGCAAGGTTCACATGATCATAAAACAAAAACCTTATTACACAAATACTGATTCACAAGATGTGTGTGCAGAATTTTCAAATAAAGTAATTTTTTTAAAAGCATAAATTGTTGCTTATAAACAGCAACATTAATGACTTACTGTAAAGCTTCCATTAATCGAAGTGTTTGTGGGCTTTTGCTTTATGAGAGTGTAATGGGCTGGGAGGTATCTGAAAAAAGAAAAGTGAGTGGTTAGTGTTTGAAATGCAATGTACTTCTCAAATAATATTTGAGATGGTATTCTTTCTGGAAATTAGGTACCTAGAAAGAATAAAGGCTAACACATCAGAAAGAATGATTTTTGGACATAATTTGGAGTAGTAGATATATGCATATTGCATTTACTAATTTTATTCAGCAAATGAGTTTGAAAAGTGGTACAATGAAACTCAGAAATAGGTGTTGAGGTTGATTAGGAACAATTGTGAGATCACCTCTGGTTCATCAGCAGGCAGACTACTGCAAGGAAACGAGATTAAATGTTGAAAATATTCTGAACTACCCATTAACACATTCATGTGGTACAAATACAATAAAATAAATTGAGAATATTTCATAGAAAAGAAATGAAAGCAAGGTATATAATATTCTAAAATAATTGGGTTTTTTTGGTCTAAAAATAGTAGCTTCTTATTTTACCCATCTTTATTTGCATTAAAGCTAATTGCTGTCATTGATGATCTCTGAAGCCTTGACCCTGTTCCCCTCTTTATCAGTCATCTTGGAGCTTGAAAATGAACGACATCATTGCTTGAATAGAGTTACGTGTTTTCAAGTTTCACAAAATTTCTAATAAGGAAGGGTGGTTAACATTATGATTACTTGAAGGATAGACTAAAGGAACACTATCCTTTCTTTTTGCAATAACTACAGTGATTCTGCCAGCCCTCAGTGCTACTTAAGCGACTATTTGAGAAGCCCAGGCAGAAAACAATACTGAAGAGCTCATCCACATAAATATGCTCCAAAAAGAGCCTGGAAGATGGGAGAACGTGAAGGCTTTTCCTACATGGTGGTTTAATTTTCTCTTGAATTTTGAACTTTGAAATCTTAGGCAGCATTACAGTTTCTTTTGCTGTCATTGTATCATGATTTGCCTCTGATGCTTTGAGACAAAGACTGAATTACAAGAGATGGTTTTCATAGCAATTACAACTATTTGAATATGCATGGAACTGCTTTCTCATTGTTTCCATTTTTCCAAGGATTTTTATTTACCAGATAAATGGTGCAAGTTATA
Organism: Platalea leucorodia; assembly: GCF_965183815.1. NCBI lineage: Eukaryota > Metazoa > Chordata > Aves > Pelecaniformes > Threskiornithidae > Platalea > Platalea leucorodia. Next base: position 20,161,865 of record NC_138827.1, on the reverse strand, counting down.
ACTTTATTAAGGAGCTGCAAGAGGGATTTGTTGAGGTTTTGGGGGAAGGGACTGGCTATCTTAATCATGGCTTTACTGTGTTTGCCAAAACCATAGTGAATAATTCAGCAATTTTTTAAAAATACCGTTATTATCTCCCCACATTTGTAGCTTAACGGTACATGTATGTGTGCCAGAGGCATTTCAGTTCACAGGGCATTGTCTTCATGCAGATAGATCATAGTTTAAGCTGAGAGTGGTTGAGATGTGTGGACATGCTTAATTTTGCTGGCTGTTCTTCAGAGTGGAGTCAAATGGAGTGAGTAGTGTCATAGCTTGCCAAATGACATCTGTAAAATCCTTCATTTTGTGTTTGTGCACTAACAGAAGAGGATCAAGTGCTATTTGGGATCTTTAAACTCTAGTGCAATATAAAAAGTGAGTACCGATAAGTAGACTTGATCCAGTTCTGTGCTGCCTTTTGCCCTTGAATGATCTGTTGACAGGATTTCCAAGTTATGACAAAATTCTCCATTATGTCTACTCTACATGTATCATTTTCTAAATTATACTGTAGTGATATAGCAACAATTAATTGTTCTGCACAGTAACTTTTACAAAGAAGAAAAGCAAACTTAATTTTTAAGTTAAATTAATTCAACATCGGGAAATGCCCAATAGTTCACTCAGAACTTATGAATACAAGAACAGAAGAGCATGTGTCATACATGGAAACTATTAGAGTTCTTTATCAGAAATAAATGTCTGCCTTGACTCTTCTCACACTTTGTCAAATTAAATTCAGTGGATTAGTTGTTGTACTATTTGTTATTTCCTGGCAGATCTTCTACTGTGGAATCTCTCTTAGTTCCCCTAGTTCTTATATTTTTGTCCTCTCTTCCCTTGCCAAGCCTCTATTGACACTTGATTTGTGGTTTCTCGTAACAAAAGTAAGGGTATAACTTTCTTCTGGAGAGTTATGTCGTACATCTGATTATTTGCAGTTTGTTTTGTGTCAAGTTCTTTTATACTCACACAGCCAAAAAATAGCAAGCTACGCAGATTTGTTATGAGGTAAAATGTCTGACTATATAGTTTCACAGATGGAATGGTGCTAGTTTCACAGTGGATGTGCTACTAAAACTAAAAAGGAACAGCAAGAAAAACATTTTATCTGTGAGCTAAGATTCTCATTAAAATGTCTGTATTTGGTATACAACGATGGTGACTGAATGCTTAAGGTGTTAAGAAATGAACTCAAGCTGTACTTCTTTTTCAAACTTTACTGTGACAGATATATTAAATTTTCTTTGGATTTTTTAAAAGTTTTCTTCTTATGGGAAATTTAAGAAACCAGTAGTGCCTTAGATCTCTGTAAAATTCCTGCTGAAGTTTGTCAGCACTTTTGAATGTAACCACTCACTTTGCACAAACATTTTAGACAAGAATTTAGAGTTGAATTCTAGATTCTGCCACGAGATGTGCAAATGCTACTCCTGTAGATCCTAAAGAATCAAAGTTAATTGCAGTAATTTACTGCTGAGCTCTGTGGTGCATATAATCAAAATATATAGACTGACAAGAAAATCTACAGTCAAGTATATTCATTTTAACGAATGAATGGTACGAGTTCAGTACCATTAATAGCTCATTATGGGTGAGTATTATTTCATCTGCTATGCCTTCTTTGACACACTCTTAATGTATCAAATCTGCCCTCCCATCTTTCTTTGTGCTGTTATCAACAACTGTCTCCCCTCTGTAGTTTTTTCACAGAACTTCTCAATCCCCACCACCCTGTAAAAAAAACATTTTACTGCTGAAAACAGCTACCGGAAGGGGCTCCTCTCAGAATATGATACATATGGGGTGAGAGACAAAGGACAATACATATGTAGTGTTGCATGGCTGAGAAAGGTAAGAAGTGATACGTTCATTGGTGGATTGTCTGACATCCCATACAGATGCATACATCTGTACATTCATCTCCAGTGAAGTTTGAACTCATTTTCTTTCTGGATTTCACTGTACCCCTTCCTTTCTTAATGCTTTCTTAGGCTGCAACGGGTTACAATGTGCCCCTTCTGTGCTGCCAGCACGTGTACTTAGTGCTGGCTCTTACCTTCCTAGAGAGACCCACTACTGTTACTGGAGAGCTGCAGATGGAAGAAAGCCCTGCCCCGAGGCCCTTTACATCCTTTCCTCCAAGCAGTGTTGCTGCTCAAATCCCATTCTTTCTTTGCAGTCCTGTCCCATTTATTCTCTCCTTTTGTAGTCTCTCCTTTTGCTGCTCCAAACCTCTTGCCTTGCTTCCTTCAGTTTCCTAGCCTCTTCATCTTGAAAACAGTGGATGTAAGAAGTTTACATAGGTCTTAAAAAAGTAATGGTGTTATAAAACACCCAAAGCTATGAAATACCAGGACTTAAGCTCTGGAAGGAGGAGCTCCTATTCAGGAAGTCTCACTATATGCTACCTGTGCTTTCACTCTTCCCTAGGCATCCACAAAAGGTTACTGTCAGATACAGACCTTTGCTCTGATTTGGGTTGGCTGCTCTTATGTTCCTGACTGCCAGTGTTTACACACCTCTGTGAACACATGTATATTGACTAGAAAGCTTTTTGCATACCATGCCTGTATATAAACCTGACAATCCTTCCTCTGTCAGTACAAAACATAAAAAAAAAAAAAAAGAAGTTATATTTGAGGCTAAGCTTCACCTACCACCTTACAGAAGATTCCCTGTTCTGTCAGCCTACAGGCTGATACACATGATAAAGAACTGTTTCGCCTAAGAGAGACAATTTAAAACATTCCTGTTTTTTCCTTTGGCTTTTCCAAAACTCATTTGTGCTGCCATATTGAGTCAGTTCTGATTACTGCACCCCATCACTTCACATACCTCTGAGGCAATTCTTTTTTCATGTGTTATTTGACACTGATGGGAATACCTTATAAGACTTCCAAATTCTAAACTCAACTGTGTTCTAACCATTTGTCCTTAGTTGATACGGAATTGAAAGGGAAATGAGGCTTCCTTCATTCAGTTATTTTCCCTTGCCTTTTAATGGATCCTGACAAAAAAAATCTTTCTTTTCTGGGATTATTATCCATCAAAAAATTCCGGACCACTGTTTTTTCTCATCATCAATGAGCAGTATTTCCTTTATAGCATTGCAGTCACAGAGCTTAAAGAAAGAAGATGGAACTCAGTTGTATCTAAATCTCCGTGAATTTTCTTCTCTGGAAGTGATGAACATTATTGAGAGGGAGTTTTTCGATTGGAATGTGTACAGTTAAGGGACTGAAAAAATCAAATTAGAAGCTGTTTTCTTTATATTGGGCTCTTAACAGAACACTCATACTGATACTTAGAGAATCAGATCTAGATAATTCCTGCAATTTTGTTTTGCCAACTACTCCTAGCCTTTCTGTTAGAGGATACTGAAAACTGTATCTTTAAAGTTATTGCAGTTCATTAACCTTTTACATCTTTACTTTTTAATCATTTATGATTGGACACATGTCAAGTACTGTGTTCAGTTTTGGGCCCCTCACTACAAGAAGGACATTTGAGGTGCTGGAGCGTGTCCAGAGGAGGGCAACGAAGCTGGTGAAGGGTCTGGAGCACAAGTCTTATGAGGAGAGGCTGAGGGAACTGGGGTTGTTTAGCCTGGAGAAGAGGAGGCTGAGGGGAGACCTTATCGCTCTCTACAACTGCCTGAAAGGAGGTTGTGGTGAGGGGGGGGTCAGTCTCTTCTCCCAAGTAACAAGTGATAGGATGAGAGGAAACGGCCTCAAGCTGCGCCAGGGGAGGTTTAGGTTGGATATTAGGAAAAACTTCTTCACCAAAAGGGTAGTCAGGCACTGGAACAGGCTGCCCAGGGAAGTGGTTGAGTCCCCATCCCTGGAGGTATTTAAAGAATGGATAGATGTGGTGCTCGAGGACATGGTATAGATGGACTTGGCAGTGTTAGGTTAACGGTTGGACTTGATGATCTTAAGGGTCTTTTCCAACCTTGACGATTCTATGATTCTATGATTCTATGATATTACTGAACAATCAAAAGGTGTCTGAAATACAGATTATTTTGACAATTATCTGGAATAATGTTAAAAGCACTCAGCTTCTTTTAGTCTCTCATACAGATAATAAGTTCTAGAACATAGAAGTGACAGTCCAGTCTTGATAATTCTAATTGCTTAAAAATTTTGCCTTTTTTCAGTATTTAATAGGCTGCATAAATATTCTTAGATCAATGTCAAGCTTTCAGTTTAAACCAAGCACACATTTTATTTCTGGATTTGGGAGTTGCATTCATGTATTATGAATTTCTGAATTTATTTATCTTATATAAAACTCAGTATCACTAGCATTGTCTTCAGTAAACGCAGTATCAACTTACTTCTTCATTTGAGATCTTGGATTATCAATTAGGCTCCAAGTATATATACCTGAACACTAAATAAACTTACCTGTGCAAAATATTGAGTGACCAACTATACACAAATTTAGAAAGCTGAAGCTGTAACTGTAAGATACTTTAACAAATCTGTACAATCCCTGTTGATTCAGTTTTGATTTTTGTTCCGCTAATGAAAGAAAAACTCCTCAGAAGGGGTAGTTACAAAGCTGCCATAGAGATGCACAACCATAATCTAAGGTTTTTTTTTAATCCTCGCACACAGTTGCTTAGTAAATTAAGTTAAACTGTTCAATTCAGTCTTTAGTATATGTAGCTTTAATTTTTGTAGCTTTATTTTAATTTTGTTTCAGTGAAACTCTTACTACTTTTGGATAAAAAGTTGTGCAGATGTCATCATCATCGTAGGAAAACAGTGGGGAAGGGACAACAGTAATATCTACGAAAAAAAGATGTCGCTAAAATTCAGAGAATGCTAACACTTTGAATGTGGCAATGTATATTGGGCAGGGCTTCTGATTTTGAAATATTTTAAAGAGTTTTGGAAAATATGTCTTGATCTAACTTTTTAGGCTTTGAAGCATTACTACATGACCCCATTTGCAAATGTTCATAATCCTATAAAAGAGATATATAATGAGGTTCTTAAAAACCCTTGAACATTGATTAAAGTACTTTAGAATCCAAAGAATCATACTCGTGTTCATGCATAATAAAACAAGAGCCTTTATATTAAAACTGGTTACCTGCAAAGTCTTCTAGGCATTTTACGTTTTAATTCTCTCTGCCCTAAGTCTGATGTTTGATTCCTCTTGCAGCCAAATCTCCCATTTAGATTACCAGGGAATTTGGGATTACACTTTCAATGACTTATTCAAAATACACATGTATTGGAAAAGGAATAGATAAATGGATGACTGGGAAACACATCAAATTCAGGTATGTTTGTACTGTACTTTGTCCTGTTTTTAACTAGAATGACCTGCCTCATAGTTAACATTCAGTCATATATTTTTCAAGCTAAAATAGGAAATACTATATTATTTCTAATGTCATGTTTTGATAATATTGGAGTTTTAATGGTATGCAGCAAAGTAATGAAAATACATAGGGTTAAGGATGATTAAATGCGCCCGAGTGCTGCTGGCAGCCAGTGTGTAATTACATAGCTTCTAAGCACCATACACAACACAGAGTATCACTGTAAAGTATTATTTGTAGTAGTTGTAATATTCAGCAACTCTTTTGTTGTTTGGTATGTCTTGTAATAATGCTTTAATGCTTTCTTAATATTTATCCTAATTAACATAATTTTTAATCCCCTACTTTTGGGGAATGAAATAATTGTAGCCCCATTGAACAAATTATCTTTCTAGCAGTAGTCTCTTGGCACTTTCTTGAAAAGCTTAAGAGTACTTCCAGCTATAAATTGCACAATGTAGTTTGTTTTATGATGGAGGAATATATTTTTCATATCTATAGATTAATATTTCAACCTGGCTAATCTTGGTAGTAACTGAAGGTTACAGTCATACAAAAGCTCTTTAGATACAGGTGCAAAGTAGGTTGATAGTATCATGAGCCCAATTTCTCTTGAATAGATATCCATGTAACAGAAAAATCTGCCATGATTGGCACTGATTGGCAACCTTGTTGGTAGATTCTGAAATACAGTGCAAAGACTGATTGGATAAAGAGGATGAACTATTGCATCTGCCTATGTTCAGAGGTAGCTGTTTCTTGTCAGGATTGACAGCTATTGGTGGGGTGGGGTATGAACCTTGGAAAGTCTTTTTCTTTGGTTCTTTTTCTTCACCCTTTCTGCAGATTTTGGTTTTCAGCATTTCAGAGTAATACTAATACTTCTCAGAGAAACAAAAATCACTTCAAGACTTAATAAAAAGAAATCAAGTTGATACTGTTCCTGAAATGTCATACAATAAAAAAATGTTAGCAGAAGAGATGAGGTGTTTTTCTTGTCAGTCATATCTAGAGAGTTACTATTTTGACTTTTACCAGAAGAGAAGAATGCCATAATGTTTCTCAGTATGGAAGGTGAATTCAGGGGGGTGAAGTGGTGATGAATCGTCTCAATAGGGGTGTGGAATATGCTTTGTAGGGAAATAATCAAGATGCCATTCTGTTTTTTTTTCCCCCTTAAGTCTTGGCATGTTAGCTAAAAATACAGATTTTTGCATGATTTTTAGGAGATTTTTCTCTACTGCATTTTTTTGCCTATATGTGTTAATTCAGGCAGCCTCTGACTGTTGTAGTCCAAAACAGTATTTTAACAAGCAGCTGGTCTTGGTTACCGTGTTGACATTCATCATGCAGATCTGGTATATCTGAAGATCAGCAGAAGCTCCTGTGCACAATTCCTTACTTTTTCTCTTTGGACTTCTGGCTCTCACACTGAAAATTAATTTAAAATGAATTAAAAAAGATGAAAACACTTAGGATCATTTACCCTTTTAATTAAATTAGAAGACTTCAGGGAATATTTGTGGTCATTTGCGACCACTCACGCATTTCAATTGTAAATTAATGGGAAATATGTTCCCAGAGTCACCCACGAATAGTCCCATGAGTCATGTTGCTCGCTGCTTTTTCAGAAAACTTCAGTGAATGTGGGCTGGGATAATCTGATAGAGAACTATTACATTAGACTGCAACTTATGAAAAATACCTTCTTCTCCAAACAAAAAGTATTGTTCCAAACATCAAAATATGTTGTGAAGGCTTTACAATGAGTTACATACTAAAGACCAAGGAACGTTTTTCTTGATGGATTTCAGTTTGTAGACTTCTGTTGATGTACATGTTTCAATACACTTTCCCTAAGTAAAATGTATAGTGAAAAATACAAAGATTAAAGATTTCTTGATGGCATGGCATAGAAGTTTATGTATAAATACTATTGTCCTCGTTTCAGCTGGGATAGAGTTGATTTTTTCTTCCTAGTAGCTGGCATAGCGCTGTGGTTTGGATTTAGTATGAGAATAATGTTGATAACACCCTGATGTTTTAGTTGTTGCTGAGTAGTGCTTACACTAGTCAAGGACTTTTCAGCTTCCCATGCTCTGCCAGGTGCACAAGAAGCTGGGAGGGGGCACAGCCAGGACAGCTGACCCAGACTGGCCCCAGGGCTATTCCATACCATATGACATCATGCTCAGTATATAAACTGGGGGGAGTTGGCTGGGGGGCAGCAATCTCTGCTCGGGGACAGGCTGGGCATTGATCGGCGGGTGGTGAGCAATTATATAGTGAATCACTTGCTTTGTATATTATTATTGTGTATTATTATTATTATTATTATTATTATTATTATTATTACTACTACTACTACTACTACTACTACTACTACTACTACTATTCTATTTCATTTTACTTCAGTTATTAAACTATTCTTATCTCAACCCATGACTGTTCTGACTTTCACTCTTCCAATTCTCTCCCCCATCCCACTGGGATGGAGGGAGTGAGCGAGCGGCTGTGTGGTGCTTAGTTGCTGGCTGGGGTTAAACCACGACAACTATGTAGTTGAACAATTTGTGATTTTTCATGTCCAATTTGATTAACCCTTATTTAGTAATTTTTATTAGTATTAAATTTGTAGTTAAGCTTTGGCTCTCTTATCTTTGAGACTTGTTCATATTAAATACAGAGTTTCATAACATTTGGATCTTCTGTTAAACTTCCTTTTCTGTCGTTCATTGAGAACGTGATGGTGGTGACCTGGTCACTGTATGTACTGAATGGTAAATGAAAAGAAAGTGCAAAACCTGGTGAATAATTGCCACTAATGTGGTTGATGGAGGAAGTAACGAGTATGTGGTGAAAGACTAAATATTCTTTTGAGCATAGGGAGGTTTTTTTGAAGGTTTGTTTTCTCTTAGTTCCCATAAAATTCTCACTTAATGACCAAAGAGTTGATGGATAAATATTATAACACAAGAGGATGAATAATTGCCATTGTAAAAAGAGGCCCTAATTGTTCAGAAATTTTCAAATTCTTCATGTTTTTTGTCACTCCAGAAGTCTTAGGTTGCATTCCTGACATCATCTTAACTTTGGAATTTACCTTTTATGGTAAATGGTGCCATAACTCTCTAAGAAGTTGCTGTAGAGAAGCACAAAGAATAATTATAAACTTGTGTTTGCTGAGGACTTCAAAGCTCGCTCTCTCTGCAACACTAATCTTACCACAGAAGGGTGGAGGAAGTAGGAAGATACAGACTACACTTCGCAAAACAACAGTAATAGCATCTGTGGAGTGCATATGGTGACGTGTTTATTTCTGATGTACAGTCCCTTCCGAAGCTCTCAGTGGGACAATGAGACTGCAGCAAAGGCATAAGGATCAGTCCCACAGTTGTCTCCAAAATCCAGGAAGACATTTTTTGTAATGTTATCCAAAGTTACCGGGTTCATCTGAGGTAAAAGTTGTTATGACTTGGTTTACTTTTAACGGCATTAGATTATGGAATCATTAGAGTTCTGCATTGATTTACATGAATGAGACAAACTCTGCTGCCCTGCACTTTTGTGCCACCTAAACTGGATTGCAAATGCTTCCTGCTAAGAAGTACCACTAGGCTGAATATCAAATGTTTTTAGTTCTAATCTATGGCATGTTCACTGAGGACACTTCTGTAAGATGTTCAACCTTTTACGGGACAAAGAAAGAGGACAGAAAGAAAATTAAGTAGCTGATTCTGCATCACTTGGTACAAACATGAACTGTTTAAGTATGGACCTGTTTGGGAGAATGCTATGGGAAAATAAAATGAAACAGAAGAACATAAATAAAAACGCTAGGGCATTGTTCCTGCTCTTGATGAAGTTGTGTGAATTATACACTAAAGAAAATATCTGCAGTAGGTAAAACCTTGTAGGTAAAAACATCTAAAGCTAAATCATTAACAAAGGCAGAAGTCAACTGTAGGACTTGAACTGAGCTGTGATATTACACAAGGAATCCTATCTTCCACAAGATGGAGCTGTGTGATTTCTGCTTTTGGAAGCAATTCAGTCTGTTAGTAAATGATTCTTTGATTACTGTACAAGGGCAGGAGAATCACAGTGATCTATCATTGCTTTCTTACTCAGATGCTAAGGAATTGCTGCAATTTAATTCTAGATGGTCGTGTGGGTGCTAAAAATATTGAATTTAACATGAAGGCCTCTGAATCTAGAAGAAAAGCTATATTTAAAAAAAGAAGAAAAATAAATCCATTACCTTTCTCTGTGAAGATCACAGTGATTTGCCTAGTGTGCAGTGTCCTATCAGCCTTTCTTTATTTACTCACTTTGATGATGACTGCAATGCAGATTTCCTTGGAATGATTTCTTATCATTTATGCTCTGTAACATCTGGACGAGGGAGGGATACGATTGCTTAAAAGATAATTCAAACAAGTATTTTGAGTAACATTGATGGACCTCCAGTTCTGGAGTGTTTATTAGGTCTGAGCAGATGTAAGTAAAGTACTTCATCAACAGAATGGAACGGTCTTTGAAAGCAATGACTGGAAAAGATCAAGGATTTGTAGTAGAAAAATAACAGAACATGAGGTCCTGGTGGGATGCCTTTGCGTAAAAAGGTAATGTAATCCTTTTCCTGAATAAGCAGGGGAAGTAAACAGGAGTAAGTAGGGGTGTGGGGGGACTTGATTTTCCTCCTTATGTGGCATTGGTGAGACTGGCTGAGGAGACTGGAAGGAAACACAGCACATTCAAAACTTTCAGAGTCAGGGGCTGGCATCAGCAGAACTGAACAGAAGCAAAGAGCAGGCAACACTGGGATTCTCTTAGTTAAATGTGGGCCAAGGATCCTCCAGACAAAAGCCTGGAAAGGTAAAAGAGTTCTTCCACAACATACCAAGAATCTTAAAAGATTCAAGTTATTGTGGTGTTAATAACCTGGAATATGCCCCTAACAACCCAAGTGCCAACTGTGTAATTACCGATAAATCTAGTGTGAACCCAGCTAAAAAGGGTATGATTACACGTGGCCTCCTAGATCAAGTGGTGATTGTATGAAAAGATTCAAGAGCACTCTGGGATACTGGCCTACTTGAATTAACACTGGAGAATATAAATAGCAACTTGTTTGCAACACTGTTAAATCACAGTAAGCCTGACATTTTCTAATCTTTTCCTGTTTTTTAATGTTTTGGATTATAATGGGTTAATGATTAAAACACTTTGCAAACTTTAACAAATTCATCTGATTATAGTGTATATGCTGAAGCTTGGCTTCAAATGAGATTATGCCCAATCCAACTACAGCTCCCTTCTTTGTTCACTTTTCATTGCTGATTCCACTGATTCCAAAATACACCACCAACCACTCCTCTGTTCCCTAGCTTGTGGCTGGGTGAGAAACAGAAGACCTGTGGTTGCTTCTGAATTACATGCAAGTGGATTGTGTGGTTGATATATACACAATGATCGACTTGTGGGTATGTCAAACGTAATAGATAATTGCTGAGCTTACACAGCAATATTTTCCTCACTGGGAAGACTCATGTCAGTCTTTATCTCCTACTCAGCTGTCAGTTCTCATGGAAACTTGTTGGAACTTCATATCTTTGAGACCAGGTCCTTTTGTCAAATTAGATCAAAATTAGCCAATTCATTCAAAAGTTATGAGGGAGGGGATGAGAACTGACAGGCTGGCAGTGCATCTGTGCAATTTATTTCTTTGCAAAACTAGCACGGAAAGCAAAGTTTTCTAATTTTCAAAATAGGCAATCAGAATTCACTAACCTGCATTTAACTGAAACTTACAGAAATTCACATACTAAGTTGATGTGCACAACTTATACTGTTCTAAGTCACAATGTTGAGAATCCTCATAATTTTGGTTTTGTGTGTGTATGGATATATATGAGCTGATATATAAACAACATTCACTACTGGAGAACCTGAGGATAAAAACTAGATCATCTAGCAGTCTTCCAGTTTCGTTACCTAACACAAGCTAATTTTGAAAAAAAAAATCCCTAATTCCAGCAGTGTTGATTGTCCACCTACTTTTTTTCCTGTGGCAAATATTTTACTGAAAGAGGAAAGCTGAAGGAAATAGCTGATAGCAGATGACAACTATGTTTTCACATAATCTTAAGCTCTAATATGCTTTTTGTTATAGTGAACTGACCTGTCTCATTTTTAAAACAGGACTACAGGAAAAATATTGCTTTTATGAATGTGGACATGGGAGATCATATAGTTACTGAGTTTGCAGCCTGTGAATAAAAACTCTGTTATAGAGTTAACTATTAGACAACTTACTAGAGTTGTCTCTTCTTTAATTATACATTTCTGAAAGAAGGTAAAGTGAATGACTTATTTTTCAAAGAAATTAAAATATTGTAGGCACAATGTAAGTAATAATAAAACATATGTTCCAAATCAATGCATTTTTAATTTATATTAAATAAAATTAATCATGTAGATATCTTGGTTTACCTACTTTACTTTTTTACATGTTTGTCTTGAGACTTTTGAGGTGTAACAGTCTTTGGTTTGCAAGAACAGCCTTACATCTGAAGAAGTTGTAAGAAATGATCCTGCACTGGAAAACAGATTTTGGCTAGGCACAGCAGTCCATCTAGATACAGATTTTAACTTCAACAGTATCTGTGGAGAAAGATATGATTATGTATATTCTGTCATTAAATCATATATATATCAAAGGATGGAAACTCTGTAATATGATTCTTCCCCTCCTTCCAAGGGTAGAAAATGTAAGAACCTGCTTGGTTCAGACATACTTGAAAGATTTTCAGAAATGAATAATTCACATCAATAATGTGAGTTGAATTGCATCCCATGAGGGAAAGCATGAAAAGAAAAAGGCAGACATTACTAGTCAAGCTTTGCTTTTGTGCCACCAATAAACAAGATTTTAAGTGAAACACAAAAGCAGTAAAGTGTGTGAAATTCATAATATGAAAAGGAGGCATGTAATAACAGGGAGAGCTTCTGAAGTAACTTAAGAACCAAATGAAGGTGCTTTATTTGCAGGTAAGTATAGTGCAGCCTACACACTTCAATCAAGCCAGCAGTAGGCTTTAATAAGTGATAATAAAGTGTGAAAGGTGGTTTTCTGAGAAGGATGGCAAGATGCATGTACTTATTGCTTGTAATTATGTATCCAGTAAACAGACACCAAAATAGACGCACTATGTTGCCTTGCACTATGGCACCCAAACATCTTAGTATCCATGGGCTCAGCTGAAGCTGAATTTGCATTTTTGATATGGTGAACTCAAAGTTCATGGGTAGGAAATGTCAAATACGATAACTTGGCTAAGAAAAATATACATGTAGGTGCTTTGCAGGTATCCTGGCAGTTATCAGGCTGTATAATTAAAAGAAGACAAAGTGCTTGAAGATGGTGTATTGGAACATAACAATTTATTTAACTGCAATGAGGTAGCTTGCTTATTCACTTGTAAATGAAATAAGAAGTTCACTTCATTTTGGGAGTCAGATGTAGAATTCCCATACTTTTGGTGTCTGACTGTATGTGCTTATGGGGGGTTATATTTCAGTTTCCCTGGCCTATTTCAACTTGTTCACACATCGATTATTCCTGAAGTACTATAGAAATGAACAGAGGCAAAGAACTGTTGTTCTGAATGTAGATAATCTGTAATAACCCTATATCCAAGCCAAGAAGAAATGTAATCCTGATCAATTTAAGACAAGCCTGATACGTTGTGGAGCAACTTTTTTGTGCAGCCAGGCTCTGCTTGCAATAAAAATGTAATTGAGTAATGCCTACTGTGCTCTTTGTAGGCTCCCCAGGGATGCCTGTGGTCATCATGTAACACACTCTTTGTACGAAGACAGAGATGTCTCCAACTCTTTTACTCCAAAAGTAGCGTTACTTTAGAGTGAACTCTGTGACACAAAGACAGTCAGTGATTTTGTAAGTAAGTCACTTCTTCCAGAACTTTTAGGGAGCTTTTGCCTGAGGTATGCATCTGGCTATTTTGTTCAATATATTTTTTTATTTGGAGAAGCAATATACTTGATTTACAACATCCTGCCCAGTGGGCATTGAGGTTGGAGAACTATTCTTAATGCTAGTTGTAGTAAGAATTTCTGGATTGGGTTAAGTACTAGAGGGAGAAGGAAGAATAGAGAAAGAATAAAATGGCACAATTTTAATTGTTACTTGTATGCTAGAGGCCTGAATTTTTTTTGTCCTTCAGCAGGAGGAATTTTGTGTCAGGACTAATTTTTCACTTATATTGACCCCACAGGAATGGTGGAATTTGTAGGCTAATGGATGAAAAGACTTCTTGGGATCTCTCCTTTCTATTTTTTCTTGTATGTTTACCACTGTGAACTCAGAGTTCCTTTTCTGCGGGCTGAGGCTTAGAAGATAGCTCTGTCCCACAACACATTCCTCTGTTTTCTAGAATTTACTCTTCTTTCACACTTTATAGGAACTCTTTAGGAGACATGTAGTGTAAGAAATGTGTCTTCTTCCACAAAGCACAGATGTAAAATATATATTACTGTACAGTGGATACTCGATCAACTTTGTAGTTGAGCCCTTGATGTGCCCCAGAATGATCCGTAAATGTTTTAGCTTGTGTAAATGCAAAAATTCTTCAAACTCTGTCCTTTATATATGTGGTTGGCTGGAAGAATCTGCTGCAGGGTTAGTTAGCTTTCTACTATGATTCATAGATGTGATTTCTCATCTATATTATTCTCTTACACAGTGAATGTTGCTATGTTCTCCTTTCTTTGAAATGAAATGCCTGTTGTTTAGAGTACCAGGACTCAGATATTTTGAAAAGTATAATTAATTGTCATCAAAAGAATATATGAGTCCCCACCTGGAGTACTGTGTTCAGCTCTGGAGCCCCCAACATAAGAAGGACATGGAGTGAGTCCAGAGGAGGGCCATGAAGATGATCAGAGGGCTGGAGCACCACTCCTATGAGGACAGGCTGAGAGAGTTGGGGTGGTTCAGCCTGGAGAAGAGAAGGCTCCGGGGAGACCTCATAGCAGCCTTCCAGTACCTGAAGGGGGCCTACAAGAAAGCTGGAGAGGGACTTTTTACAAGAGCACATAGTGATAGGACAAGGGGTAATGGCTTTCAGCTGAAAGAGGGTAGATTTAGATGAGATCTAAGGGAGAAATTCTTCACGATGAGGGTGGTGAGGCACTGGAACAGGTTGCCCAGAGAAGCTGTGGATGCCCCACGCCTGGAAGCGTTCAAGGCCAGGTTGGATGGGGCTTTGAGCAACCGGGTCTAGTGGAAGGTGTCTCTGCCCATGGCAGGGGGGTTGGAACCAGATGATCTTTAAGGTCCCTTCCAACCCAAACCATTCTATGATTCTATGACTTTTTTGAGGGGCAATTCCTGCTCAGCAGTACATGTTTACGTGTTCACTCAATATGACTTAACTGGATCTTTATCTTCTTTCCTTCCTTTCTATATTTTATCTTCCTCTTTGTAGAAAGGCAAAAGCTCAGCCTCAGAGATCCAGTTGAAAAATCTCCCTGCATATAGAAAAATGATAACTATATGGTATAGAACAGGAGGGGGAATATGAGAACAATGGAAGATAAGAGTACTTTACTCAGATACATTTTTACCAAAGAAGAGATACAGGTCTAGAAAAGTAAAGGAAAAAAAAAAGACATGCATAGGCACTCCTGTGGGCAATTCAGCTGTATATTTTAATAAACTCTTTTTCTGGCTTTTTAGGTGTGCCCTCATTTTTTTGAACTACAGCAATGACATAGGAAACACATGACAATATATTTCTGACAGAAACATTATTTCAGTCCAGAAATAGAAAATAGCACATGCACAAAATCCTGGTACTTCTAGGTATATTTTGGTAAGAACTTATATGGAGATCAATATTTTAAATAACAAATACTTAAAAATAACTTAATTTTAAGAGAATTGATAGGTGGTCTGCTTTTCGAAAGTGCTAAGTGACCAGTTGCTCTTACTAATGTCATTTGAGAGCTGGAAGATACCTAACAGTTCTGACAATCAATATAACACAAACAATACTATATTTAATATTGGTTTAATCCTACTCTTGTTGAAGTCCATGTGAGTTTTATAATCCAATTCATGGACTCATAGAATGTTTCAGGTGGGATGGGACCTCAGGAATTCATCTAGTCTAACGTACTGCTCAGAGCTGGGTCCACTGTGCATGGGCTCAATACCGCATGGTTTTGAATATTGTTCCTTAAAACAGTTCAGAAAAATGCCTGATATGCAAATTCTTATCTGAACCAAGAGCTATGTCTGAAACACTTGAAATGAACTTTTCACCCATCAGGTCTGAGACTTTGAGAGACTTCTGAAGCTAGGTCTTCTTATCAGTAGCAGAGTCACCTGGGGTTTTTTTGTGTTGTGTTTTTTTTTTTTTTTTTTTTTTTTGATCTATTTTAATTTAAAGAGCAATAAGAGAAATGGAAATGGAAAATGGAGAAATAAGTGCAGACTACAACATGGTAGTTTTTAATCCAGAAAGGATGTTAACCCTCTGCACTCTGTGTGCAGGGGTTTAAAATAAAGTATTTTAAAGTTAATAGTCACAAAGGAGAGTTCATAACTGAGAAGAGAGGGATATTGTATGGAAGAGTTGAAGAGATTCCTTGAAGATATTGCCTAGGAAAGGAGCATTTAGCAACTTATCTAAGCAGGAAAAATGAGCCTTCTTTGAATGTGCAAGTGTGTAGATGTGCTGTGCTGATTCTTCTGCGGTTAGCCATTACGTTTTCCTCTGCTGCACTGCGTAGAAGAATAAAATATTTTGGTGATTTTTTTTTTTCTGTGTTGGCATTTTGCCAACCCCTCATGTTTGATTAATTGATTGTTTACATTACCAGGAAGCAGACATAAACTGCCATCCTTAGGAAGTTTAGGTTTAGCTTGTGGACAGAAGAGAATGGAAGAATCAGTTTAAGGAGATTGTCCTTACCTTCTCAGTTCACAGCTTTGCTGGGATAATTGTTTTTCAGCTTGTTAATGAGAACAAAAAAGAAGAGCAGAGCCCTGTTCACTGATGAGTTTATTAGGAAAAACGGAATCCTGAGCTCTTTGCACATATGGATGAAACTGCTTTTATGAGGAGAGGACAATAAGAGGGTAACTTAAATAGTAATTTGGGAGATTGGAATATCCTCCATTAAAGAAAGGTGGCAACCTGATAGGTGGATGGGCTTCTTGTTTTCTTTAAGTTTAGACTAGATGAGCAAATATATCAAATTGATTAAAATGATGTCTTTTCACTAAAATTAGAGAATCTCCTGGGGAGTAAAAACACCCACGGAGTGTACCAGTGGTATCTTCCTCGAGAAAATTCTTCACTTTGTTTTAGGTAAAGATATTAAATCATCAAATGATTGGAGTGATGCTGGGCAGTCACAATATCGACATTTCATTGTTTTCATGTATTGTGGTAAAAAATATTACTTGAATAACCGAGCTCCTTTTTTTTAGAAAAAGTTTGCAAGCCACTTGGTTTTTACATTCGAATTCATGAGGATTTTTGTTGTGGTTTAACCCCAGCAGGCAACTAAGCCCCACCCAGCCGCTCGCTCATTTCCCCCCAGTGGGATGGAAGAGAGAATTGGAAGAGTTAAAGTGAGAAAACTCATGGGTTGAGATAAAGACAGTTTAATAGGTGAAGCAAAAGCTGCGCACTCAAGCAAAGCAAAACAAGGAATTCATTCACTACTTCCCATCGGCAGGCAGGTGTTCAGCCATCTCCAGGAAAGCAGGGCTCCATCACGTGTAACAGTTACTTGGGAAGACAGACACCATCATTCCAAACACCCCCCAACCCTTCCTTCTTCTTCCCCCAGGTTTATATACTGAGCGTGACATCATAGGGTATGGGATATCCCTTTGGCCAGTCTGGGTCTGCTGTCCCAGCTGTGCCCCCTCCCAGCTTCTTGTGCACCTGGCAGAGCACGGGAAGCTGGAAAGTCCTTGACTGGTGTAAGCACTACTCAGCAACAACTAAAACATCAGGGTGTTAGCAACATTATTCTCATACTAAATCCAAAACATAGCACCATACCAGCTACTAAGAAGAAATTTAACTCTATCCCAGCAGAAACCAAGACAGTTTTAAATGCAGAACTGAGGGAAAATATTAGCAGAGACTGATGTAACCTCAGTGTCTGAGTTTAGTACGCAGAAGGAATTAAGCAAAACCAAGTTGTTAAGATTTCGGATTTGGCCTTTCAACATACATTTTTTTCTATAGTCAAGGTTTCTTCGCTGTTTTTACAGCTGTAACTATACTTTACATCTCTCCATAGAAAAAAATTGGGGCAGTTACTTCGAACAATCTAAGCCAGTTATAATATCCATTTACTTGGAGTAATAATGACTTTTGAGCCAGGAATAAAGAATAAATAGGCTGAAGAAACTCCCCTTTCTGTTCATTAGTGACGGCCTTTGGTTATACTCATGGTCTGGATACATAACCAATGTCAGCTACATATGCTTCTCTTCTTGCAGCTGTGGAGGAGCTCCTTTTCTCCTGCAGGCATATACATGTCTGCCTGTTCTGAATTAGATGAATCTCTGAAGGACATCAACAAAGCCAGAATACTAAAAAACAGAAGTAACTGATCAAAAGGTTGTCTTTTGCAGATGGTACTTGTGCCAGTGGCTTAGCAGCATCTCCTAATAACTTCTCTTTATGAACTTTGCACTACATACTTCACTATTAAATATAAAATATTTCACTATTAAATGTTGAAACTGGAAGCTTCATGTTTCTACTTAATACTGCAAAAGCTTCCTGAAATATGGATATGCCTTCAGACATGGGTTGTGGCTTGAGTCACATGAGATTAATGTAGTTTTGTATTTTTTATGAAATTCACTTCACTCTAAATGGAGATGTGTGGTATTTTGGTGTTGTTGTTGTTGTTGTTTTTCAGCACAGAACTTGCTTTTCCAGTTAAATACTTCTTTTCTGTTTGTGTGAGCAGTGGCACAGCCTATATTTCCGAAAATGGTGGGACTCTTTAAACAAACATTTATTTAAACTGTTGGTGATATGAGAAAGTATAATTATAGCAGCAGTTTCTTATTCTGCCATACATAAAAGTTTGGTCTCTGGTAAACTAGGAAAAGCATGTAGTGCTACAAATAAAACAGCTTTAAGAACTAGGTATGAAAGAGCTTGTGTTAAGAATGAAAGAGAAGGTTTAGTAGTATGTTCCTTTATTCTGGTATAAATTGAACAGATAAAAATGAGTTTAAAGTTTTGTAGCTTGCCTTGCCTCCCTTTTCTAGTCTTTCCGAAGGAAAAAAGTTGAAAAAACAAAAATACGAATCTGAAAGGCATGAATCTAAAATTCCTATTTGTATGCTTGTATATACAATACGTATAAATATTTTAAATTTCTCTATGTTCCTGTCCTTCCACATAGAAACAGTAAGTATGCACTTAATTAATTTTCTCCTTCTCTTTTAAATGGTGATGACATGCTTGTGTTCTTCCTGATGTTTTTCTCAGACAGATACAATATTCAATGTTGTATTTCATCTGTAATCTAACAAACACAATTGAAGTTGCTGACTTCTTTAATTGGATATGATAACACCATTTTTATAGGAGCCCTTTGTTGGATTAATGTGTGAACTGAAAACCAAACATTTTATACTAAGGAACTAGTTCCATATTGCATGAATATAGTGTAGTGCTCCTTGCGTGACTTAATGCTGAAGTTTGCTATGGTCTTGGTATATAAACTTGTAAAAGATCCATTCCAAGAACATGTAAAATAAGATGCACATACTGATTTCCACAATTGCCACCACCTAGTTTTCTAACAGGTACGGGTCTTTGTCAATATATCTGCACGTGCAAATAAGCCAAAATGTTACATATGCACATATGTACATATTAATGCTTGCAGATATGCCCAAATAAAATTATGCATATATGTTCCTTAAGATTACTTCCTCACTTCTGTGAAAGCAGAATTTTTCTGCTGGGGGTGAATCATTCTAAGATGATTGGATTCTAGATTGTAGAATCTGTTTTTTTTTCTGTTTAGGAATCATTATGTCAGTTTTACAAGCTTAGATACCAAACTCTTCATAGCCTTTAATGGTAAGTGATAAAGTATAGTCTCTGATGTATAGGGAGGTCCTGCAACGAGTAAATTTAAGTTGAAATTCCAGCATATTTTTTCTTAAAAACCTATAATGTCTACAGTTCAGTCACTTGTTAATAACTATATTTATGATCCTTTTAAAGAGTAGACAGAGATCACAGTGCGCTACAAAGAAATATTTTTAAATTAATCTGTGTGTTTCATAAGTCCAAATACAAAAAATGTTCAGATAATATGATGCATATCTCCTCTATTTAATAAAATTTATACTTACCACAAACTGGTGTAGAGTTATGTGTCTACACTCGGAGTTGACCAGACACAAGTCTACTGTAGCCAAAAAAGCAGGTCTAGGTCAGAAGCCTGCTGACAATGGTAGCCCTTAATTGCCCTGATCAGCTTCAGCTGGGACCTCCACCCACCCCCTCTGCTTCCTGACCTGGGAGCTCCATTTAAGCTCTGGCCAGCCCTACCCTGCTTGGGTGTTGGGGGGCTGTGCCTTTGTTGGGGAGGCCCCTGCCCTGCCCTGCCCTGCCCTGCCCTGCCCTGCCCTGCCCTGCCCTGCCCTGCCCTGCCCTGCCCTGCCCTGCCCTGCCCTGCCCTGCCCTGCCCTCTCACCTTCTGACTTATCTCCTGGTGGAACAGGCCTGCTCTTGCTGCTCCCTGGCAGTATATTAGTGCAGGCTCAGTATCATATTAAGGTTGTGATACGGCTTCTGGTTTGAAGGGGACTTGGACTGAGTGATCTGGAGCACAGGCAGAGCTGGTGCCTGGCAGTCTGTGTTTGTAGGTATGTAAGCATGCTATCAATGTGGAAATTTTTTCCTGGATCTGAATGTATAGAGAGAATTGAGGATATTTAATACTGTTATGATGGAATCTGCAAGAAGAGCAGATAGTAAGTAGTGGATGAATAATGCTTTAAGAGGTCACAAACAGCTAAGGCTGCACAAAGTAAAAAAGTTGTTCTGGATATCAGTATAGGAATAGGTTTGCCTGGTCAATATTAGTGAAATTTGTTGTGTTATCCAAACTGACCTGAATAACTTCTATAGTCAGGTATTGTGTGTGGACCTGCATATCAGTGTTTGCCTGTTCCTGGCAGACATCTTTTCTTGGTTACTCCAGCTATATAACGCTTTCTCTCCACCTCCAGAACGCTTGGGTAGATGAGCCTAAAAAAGGACAAAAAATCCTAACACTGAGAAAGCAGGAGAAAAGGCAAAAGGCAAGAGTGAGCTGAAAGAAAGAGGATGACATACTGAGTAGGAGATGGAACAGGAACAGGAGCAGGGGAATGTTTTATAAGCTAGTTTGTGGCATCCAGTGATACTTAAACATATAAACACGAATGTCCTTTGGTAAAGCACTGTGCATAATATTTCTGTGAAGAAGACAATGAACTCTTTCAGTGTCCTCTGGCAATATGACTAGAAATCTATCAGGAAGGTTTTAGGTAGAGTTGTCTGTTAGTTATGGCTGATCCCATGAAGGACCAGGTGGCAGACTCTTTGTACAGTTCATTATAGCTAAAGAGGAAAGAACAACATATAAAAATTAGTATGGAGGGCTCATCTAATATGAAGTGGAAATGAAGTAAGAGACTAATATGAATCTCTGTCTTTACTACATGAAAGGATTTTCTTGTTCTGAGTGTTGCATATGTTTTTTCTTATACTTTTTTTCTGAAATCAGTGTGATGAGTTTATGTGGACAGATTGTTTTGGAGACTGAGTGGCTCATGTATGGGAAGGAAGCATAAGTCTCTATAATAATGAAAACCAACAGAACTATTTAAAGACTGGTTAAAAAAGAGGTGCTTTTGCAGCTGGATGTATTTTTGTATGTTTTCAACTGTTGTAAGGAGGAAGATGCCATCCATATTAATGCTTCATTAAATAAGCATAAGGAGACCTGAAAAATAAAAAGGAAAACTGCAACTTTCTTCCTTGTCAGCATGAAGGAACTTCTCAGTGAGAGAGGCACTATTTAAATTGTGCCAGCCAAAAATGGGGATCAGGGACAAAACACATGAATAGAGTCTGTTTCCCAGATTCCAGAAGAATGAAATCCCAGTTGTTTGAAGTCAACAAACTCCAAATGCTTTTCTATGTAGTTCTAAATTCTGACATGAAGAATTAAAATCACCAGTTACTAGACTGGTTTGATATTTTCAGTATTTCAGAAAATGGAATAACTTATTGTTTCTTCCTTTCTGAAGTTGGAAAGCTTTTTTTTTAATGATAGCTCTAGAATTTCTGGTTTTGTCTACTTCACAAATACTGTTACTAAAGACGTTTGCAGCTACACTTAAGCATGGGCAATGTGCCTTATTACATCATATCGCAAATAATATTCTATTTTTTTCTGATTCTATCACACACATTTTGTTGTGACTTTATCATCCGTTCTTTAAATATGATGAAACTTCATAAAGGAGATCCTTGAGTTGTAAGGTTTTATAGGGTAAAAATACATTATATATTTGTGCTAAAAGAGCATTTCCTTGATACATATAGAGAAACTGCAATGATGGTCACTGTGAATGTTTTTTATGGTAAGAAATTAGGGGGTAGGGAATGAGAAAATTAGAGGCATTCATGAATACTAAAGCTAAATCTCTTTTGTGATATGTTCTAACTTCTGCATCATTATACCTTTCTCTTACAGTGCTGGAGTACTGCTGCAAGTTAACACAGTTTGACTGGAGTTCTGTAAAACTGGCTTCTGCAGTGGCAATGGTATGTGTGCTTGGTGAATAACAATAGATTCTTAATATGCAGATAACAGGAAAGAACAACGATCAGATTTTTTTTATTTGTGTGTTTTAATTATTGATGGTTCAGTTATCAAAGAATAATGTGGAAAACACTTTAAACAGCAACTGATGATGCAAACCCTTGAGCTCATTCAAACATAGGTTCTATATTCAATTCCTGGTATCATTACACTAGGTCTCCTGAATTTGCTTCAGTGTTCTTTGTCTGCAAATGCTCAGTTGGCAGAGTTAGTTTTGTTTGTCTCTTATGTTTCAGCTGAGTGAATGTTAAGTTATCTACTTTCATATTGAGGTACCCTTTGGTTTTGAAAGTCCATCTACCTAATACCTTGACTAGCTTTAGGATCCTCTCTTTACAGGAGTGCATAATTGGTTGTTTCTAAACTTATGCATTCCTTACTATGATTTAGAACTTCTCACTTGGGTCTCTGCAGATTATTAGAACAGAGGCTGATGGAATGATTAAACTAATAAACAGGATTTTCAACCCTTCTGCATTAGAATACCTTTTTGTATGAAACATTGTAGTGTAGAAGCTGCATTAAAAAACTGTAGAACAAAAGATGAATTTGCTTGAGAACTGAAATATACATGAATGTGTTTGTACTTTGGGATTAACTGTAATGTGGTTTGGTTTGAAACTTCCTTTTGTCTTCAGTATTCTGGTAATGTTAGCATGCAGATAATTTGGAAATCCATTAAATGCTTATATTTGTAACAGGTTTTGAGGGGAAAAAAAACCAAACACCCCAACAAAAAACCCCAAAACACCACAACAGAAAAATCCCCAGACAACCCCCCACCCCCTGAAACAAATCTTGTGTTGCTGCAATGCGCTAATGTTGTTTGGCTTATTAAATATGAGGGGAAGGCAGGCGAATATATCAGGAAAAGTGTCCTCTGTGATTTAATCAAATAAGCTACTGTCAAATACTCCATTTTTTACTGTTACGGTGTAGGTACCATTTCCTGTTGTTTTAGGCTAGGACTTGACTGAATGAAACTACTACTAAGCATTCTTCTACTCCATTTATATAAGATGGCTCAAATCATTCTTTCTCCTAAGTGTCTCAAAGTTACTTACCTATAGAGTTGTATCATTAATTATTTAGGGAAGATTACTACGGGCACATGTGGAAAATTGCTCTGTAAGTAAATGATAGAAAATATTCCTTAAAAATCATGGTGCAGAGTGTTTACCTTTTCCTTTTTCATCTGTTTGGGCCTATTCTTTCTGTTATATTTGCTAAGAGAAGTCCCTCTTGTAGACTGCCACCATCTTCGTGTTATCCTGCTATTGGCAAAAAATAAAACAAGATTTAACATCACTTTCCTTTTTCAGTTTTCTTTGCTGGTTATGTTTATTCTTAGTGTATGTATTCTAAGGCATGTATATGTCTGTGCTCATGTATCAGTTATTCCACTTTTTATGTAATTCACCTAAGAAATTTTACTTGTTGCAAACTAATCCATTACGTAAATGGTTTATAGCATCTTCTAGAATCTATATTCTGTATTTATCCTTGATAACTTTTTCAGGATAACCTAACCTTTTTTTTCGTAACCTGCCTATTAATTGACTTTTTTAAGAATGCTTGCAATGTATTTTGAACATTGGAATGGGGATACATCAATAGCACCAGTGCAATGACATATGTAATGGGAGAGAAGGCTTCAAATAATGCCCTTGTTGGAAATATAGTGCTCAGGTGGACACTGATCAGACTGCTCCAGATGAGCTTCTTTTCAGTGTATCTGGTCTGTACTTCTCTGATTGTTCTGCTTTTTTCTTCCTTACTGTTCCTTCAAAGCACCAAGTCTTTTTCTCCTATGATGTTCTGTTAAGCCTCTTTGTCAGTTTTGTTCCTTTTTCCTGTTTAGTGTCTGTGCTCTGCTTCTCCCTCTGCAGAAAAGTTGAAGGAACTTGAAATTTTTTCAGTTTTAGCCAACTAATTGTCCCAAAATGTTCCTGATTAAATCAATCTGAGCTAGATAATGGGAGCACCTGTTTCATTTGATGTCAAGTTCTACCTCCTTATAGAAGCCTGTTAAAAGTACAATTATCCATATAACCTATCAGTCCTAACTTAGCTGCTCAGGCAGCCATTGTTATTTTTACTGTTTTGCAACACGTCTACTACATACTGGGATGCTTCAGCACCTTCAAAATATTAACTAGAAGCTATAAAACATATGTATCAAGAATATAGGCTTGAAATAAAGTAGTCTTGAGATGAGTTTGACTGGCATTTTATGCTAATGGAAATTCCTTGATATGTTATGCACAGTGGATAAGACATCAATTTCCCAGACACTCATGGCAACTTAATTTCAAAATTTCTTTTGAACAAACTTTGTGTTGTTCCTATTATCCTCAAAGAAAGATATTAGCTTTTTGTAACAAGGAGGAAATCCTCCAGGGAGCCACCTTCTCTGTGCAGTTTTCTGTGCAGAAACCTGACTGTATTTGGGAAATTTTTACCTCTTTGAATATTTTTCTGCTTGGCTGGGAAACGTTGAGATACATTGAGTTGTACTCTAGGCAATTGTTTATATACTGGTTTTATAATTATTTTATAAAAAATAAACAAAATTTTGTAATTTTAATAATCCTAAACCATACCCCTCCATTGCCAGAATAAGTGTATGAAATACTGTGTTTGTGAATCTTCATGTTTGCTCAGTTATCAATTTTAAGACACATTTTTATCTGATGTCCAAAACATTTAATCTCCATAAATCTAGGCTGAAATTAGCAGGAGCTGCAGATAGACAGTGCCTCAAAAGATCGTATTTTTTGTTTGATAGATGTATGACAGTAAGACCAGGAAAATCAGCAGATGGTCAGGCAAATCAAGGTCTTGACTGACAGCAACATGGGACCCAGTTCAATTTTTAAGGCTTATTATTAAAATATTTAATATCATTTTGAACCCTTGCCCAGAAACCTAGGGGATTTTCCGTTTTCTTGTAGCTTAGAAATAAGCACTTTTTCCAGGTTTGCAACAGTAAGACAAGCATTTGAAATAACAGAAGAGGTAACAGGCAAGAGAAAGGAACTACAATAAAATACTGATTTAGAAATACAGAAAAGGCCAAAAAAAAGCCAGGTTTCCTGTTAAATGCCCTTGAAAGCCATGCTCCCTGCTAGTTATTCTCACTTGCTTTTACTGGATTCCCCTGATGTAGTTAATCGCTCCATCTGTTAGACAGCTAGCAGTTTTTCCTTTGCTCTTTTCTGACTCTGATCTAGTTGGCTGTAGTTCACAGCAGCCTCTATACTTCTTCAGTGAGTTCAGAATAAGATAAATGACAGATGAAGCCTTTGCTAAAGAAAATATAACTCCTGGATTGGAGTCTTAACTTTCTTTTCCTTTAAAAAAACCTCCAATCTGAGCCTGTTTTACTTATAATTTCTCTTACTAACTGTAAAAGATCTACATTTAGTCAGAATAACATCTTCCTGATGATACTTTATTACTAGAAAAATGGGTGCCATTTAGTTCCCCATCCTTGAATGGTTCTGTGTTGTATTTTCCTGTGCTCTATAATTAAGCTGTTAATTAAAGAAAGGTTCCGAAATATAGCATGTATCAATTAGGCCTGCTCTGACCTGATCCTTTGTCCCACTCTAGTCCATGTGGAATGCTTTCATGGCTTTTCAGATTGGCATGGAGTGTTCCTACCCTTTGGAGCTCCTCCCTGATTTTCAGCAGTAAGTATGATTAACCAAAAGACTTGCAGGAGGCAGTGGTGTCATACGGGGAATGCTTCGGAGCTCTGTCTGGATGAAAGCACTTCCTCTTCTGCTGTAGGCAATTCACAGTGTCTTAGTATGGGTTACCCTGCTTCTGATCTGTTATATGCCTTTTGATGAATCGGTCTTTTATATTGCATCCCCAAATATATACTGCCAAGGGAATTAGTAAGTATTTGCATAATGTGAGAGGATGGTATAGTAAATAGTGATGGTTTGACCATGTAGATTTTTTAATGTTTGAAACATTAAAAACATTTTTATTTAATTTTGATGTCTTTTTTGATCCAAAATTCCAAATATTTACAGAAATGCATCACCAAGTATTTGGATTTTAGTTTGTATCCTTACTACAGTTTTTGTTTTTAAATTGTGATGGTAAAAGCCCTTGTTTCCGCACAAAAAAACCCTCTCTCAAACCTGTGGCTATTAAAGGTTTGCTGTTACAAATGTATATAATTACCAAGCAGTAGGAAAGGAGAATTTATTCATCTTAATTTATATAGCTGGTTATCTCTTGGAATATGCAGAGAATCCATTTAAGCTGGCAAGGAGCTGTGAGAGTAGCAGGTAGAATGGTCTGGTTACAATAGTCTGTGCTATTAAGAGTAAGGGAGAAGAGGTAGAGAGCTATAATGACAGCTAGGTGGGAGTGTAATTGGAGAGAGGCTCGACACAGTAGTGCTTTACAACCGCTAGTGAAGCGTTGTGAGTGGGCACACAGGCCACAGCTGAGCAGCTGCGGTAGAATTTCATGTGCTTGTTACAGAGCAATATTTCTCCTCTCATTTCCTTGAGCCTGAGGGATTTTCATGACCAAATTTGAATTGCACTTTTATATCTGTTGGCCTCATGCTGAAGTCCTTTTCTCTAATCATATTCAAAGAAGTCTCCTTTGAATTATTAATGTCTTTATGTGCATTGGAAATGATGCTGTCAGGAGGAAAAAAAAAAACTATATGAAAATCATTCTAGGTGTCTTTTATGTGGATTGCCTTCTGAGTGTGAAGATTGTAAGTTAGTCAGCTGCTTTTTCTGTATACCCTATTCTGAAGCCGCTCTTATTCTAAAATCTTTCTGTCCTTTCAGGCAGCAGAAGCTGTCTGTTTCTACCTCTTTCATCACTAATGTTTTTGGTAGACTTCAAATTCTCATCCTTGAATTCTGGCACAACTCATGAGGAGCAGGTTTTGAGGTCCTGACAGGAGGCTTGTTTAAGATATTTGTTCCCTGTGGTGACTGGGAGGGATTTTCCAGCTGGCAAAGAAAGTATACCTTCAGCCAGTCAGCAATACATTGGTAGAGCACAGCACCTCTTGCTTATAGTCTCATAATAGGACCATCAGTAAAAGAGAAGCATCCTGACAATAAAGTGGATTTTTGACATATGGAAAACAATGAAGTTGCCAACCACAGTAAGAAAACAGGAGTTCCTGTGGTCCTGACGCTTTGAGGACAGGCTCATAGTAAACGTAGATGGCAATTTGGTACAGATGGATAGACGTTATAAGAAAGGTAGTTCTTATTGCAGAGGAATTGTTCATAATTTATGAGATAAAAATACAGTAAACAGCTCAAAGGATGGTATAGAAAGTTGATATAAGCTGCTTTAAGGCTGAAAGAAAAAAAATTTGGGCTTTTTTTGCTGAGTGTGTTTTTAAGGGTCCAAAATTCAAAACAATAATCCCAAAACAAAACCTCAGTGTTCAACATACATGAAGAGATAAAATAAACAAGAGGAGTGGCAGGCTGGGGAATGTCTCATTCACTTTTACACATGAGAAGGGAGAGGCTGATGCTGTCTACTTGTAAATGCATTTGCAGCCACTTGAATAACTGTGTGATAATCACCTAATGGGGGGGTACTGGAGATTTTATTTATTGCTCAGTAACAAACCCAACAAAAATCCGAAACATTATATACCTGACGTCTCCACTCATCTCATTGTTTTATGGGGAGATTTTATGTACCACTGAGCAGCAAGCACATCCCATGGTTGCTTGCATATTGTCAAACTTATGAGTGTCACTAGTCAGGATCAATTATTTTGATTCTACATGCTTCCAACTATTATGTTTTTTAATTGGGGGGGGTGGGAAATAGAAAATTGATTCTTTGCAATGAGTTAAATCACAACCTGCATTAAACCTGCAATTACATGTTCATAGAAAAGGGCAAAACAGGACATCAGATTATTCAAACAACATGGTACTGCCTCTTTTCTTCCCTTCCCTCACCCTCCAAGTCTAGCAGAAGAGGCTGCATTTTTTCCTAATGGTTTCCTCTGCTTATTCACCAGTTTTTCTTTCTCTTTACCCATGACGTAATTTTCACAATTGATCGCACTTCTCTTTTCAGCTGCACATCTGGTGACTGCAGGAGTTAATTATAACATTTTTAATGATCAGTTCTCTCATTTCTTCTTACAATACACAGAAAAAAACAGGACATGGACACCAAAGAGTCTTTTTGTTATTTCCTTTCCATCATTCAGTAGCAGTGAAGCAGAACATTGCAGAAGTGAAATATTACACCAGAGAGCATGTTAAGAAACTGCATTTTTTTCTTTATTTTGAGATTAGTGCTGAAGTCTTCTTTCAGGGTGACTTTTTAATCTTCTGCCTCTTGATCTCAAGAGTTCTTTTTCTGTAGATGTTCAAAAATGAAAGGAATTCACATCCCATACCCTGCAATGTGAGATCACAATGTGAGATTTCTTTTAGTTTTCTTGCTTCCCTACTCTCTTAAATATTTCCTTTGTAAAATAAGTTTTAGACATATTGATCATCTGAAGATTTTCAAGTGTTGTATGAATTTTTCTTTAATTTGCTGGAAGGTTCTGTCTGCTCTCATAACACGTAGAAATATTCCATTGTCTGTTGAACTACAGCTGAAACAGTATGGGAAATACAACTGTCATAGGCACTTACAACATAGACAATGGGGGTTTGTAGCTACATGGCTGTTCTTCTGTGGCAATGCTGATAGTATCCATAGTGTCTCAGAATCACAGAATGGTTGGGGTTGGAAGGGACCTCTGGAGATCATCTAGTCCACCCCCGCCGTGCCCCTGCTAAAGCTCTAGTTCACCTAGAGCTGGTTGCACAGGATTGCATCCAGGTGGGCTTTGAATATCTCCAGAGAAGGAGACTCCACAACCTCTCTGGGCAGCCTGTCACCCTCAAAATAGAGATGATTTTCCTCAGATTCAGATGGAACTTCCTGTGTTTCAATTTGTGCCCATTGCCCCTTATCCTGTTGCTGAGCACCACTGAAAAGAGTCTGGCCCCGTCCTCCTGACACCCACCCTTAAGATATCTGTAACCATTGATAAGATCCCCTCTCAGTCTCCTCTTCTCCAGGCTGAACAGACCCAGCTCTCTAAGCGTTTCCTGATAAGAGAGATGTTCCAGTCCCCTAATCAGCTTTGTAGCCCTTTGCTGGACTCTCTCCAATAGTTCCTTGTCTGTCTTGAACTGGGGAGCCCAGAACTGGACACAGTGCTCCAGGTGTGGCCTCACCAGGGCAGAGCAGAGGGGGAGGATAACTTCCGTCGGCCTGCTGACCACACTCTTGTCAATTGAGAAGTTACAGTGTAACATCTTAGACTCTGCTGTAATACCTTAGCCGCTGATTACATGTGTATTTGGGAGGACTTAAACTTTATTTTGAAGATGGGGGATATTATGGATTGCATGATATATCTGCCAAATTATTTTCACATAACAAGGTCTTTAAGTTCACCCATTCTTAAAAAAAGCATGGCAAAGTCGTATTTCTTCTTGTCTCTTACTGATAGATGTAGAATTATTTTACAGCTGGGTTTTTTGGTCTGGAAAAGCAAACATCACTTGTGGAGACTATAGAGTGCCTGACTATCAACAAAATATAAAAACTAGGTGTTTACTTAGAGTACTGAAGACTTTATGAATATTAAGGCTCTTTTAGATATTTCCAGTTGGTCACTGGGGAACACTGATTATTTACGAGAAGGATCTAATTGGTATTTTGTTGAAATTTTCATTTCTCAAAATAATAAAAGAACCCAGTCTTGGAGAAAGCATCATGAAAATGTCTGTCTTCCTTATGATGCTTTCTTATCCTGCTTCTTTCAGTGCTCTTGTTTCTAAATCTAATTTTCCAATCATTTGGAATGTCTGTTTCTTGTTCCAGCAATATTGGTATCCAGCTGAGTCTGTGGCAGCTTGAATAACTTTGTCTCTGAACTCTCTGTCCCCACCTTTTTTTTTTTTTTTTAGTTCCAATCGTTCTCCTTCATCTCTCTCAGCTCAAGTTAACTGAAGGAAAAAACCCTTTCATCTTTACAATTTGGTAATATGAAATTTCTTTCACAGTTTGTTTAAGGTTGTCCTTTCTCAGTTTCATTGTTTGCCTGACAATTTTGTGGCTATTGATGACATTTTTCTGCTGCTTCCATTTTGTACTGATGATCTGAATCTTGAATTCATTTAACTTGATCTTTCTTTGGTTTTGTGTCCTCTAAATGTTGTCATTTGTTCAACTCTGTTCCTATGTGTATGATGCCTCCAAATCAGTGGGTTACAGAAGTTGTTGAAACACAAATGCAACAGTACAGTTTGAAGTGTTGTTTTATCATCCGGGGCAGTGTTTCTCCTTTGCTGTTTTTGTTCCTTGATGGTTTTAATCTCTCTGCAGTTGATTATGAATAATGCTACTGAGCGATCATTGTCCCTGTGATTGAGTAGCAGTTAAAAATGCTTCTTATTTGCATCTGTCAGTCTGAGCTCGTGCCAGGACTTAAGTCTACAGTTTTGTAGGTGTGTTTTTCTGTTTCTGAATTTCAACAGAAATAAAGGGGTTCCAGTATTCTTATCACAACATTTATGATTTTTATGTTACATTTTAAAATATTTACTTATTGTACTTAGACTTTATCTTGGCTTTGGGCTGGTAACTGACTGCACAAAGGTGTTGTCAATGACTTTATTAAAAATATTCTTCTTTATATGAAAGCATCATCTTTTGATTGCTGAAACGATATTTTCTCCTCTCATGAGGCCAATGTCCAATATACTGGTGAGCCTTCAATAAATGCTTAAATGTGAGCAGGCTTAATTGCTGTATAGCAATTCACTAGAGAATATATTCATCACCTTACTTCTCCATCATCCATGAGAGTTTATCTGTCATCCTAAAGTATTTAACAGAACATATGTTTGCTGAAAAATAGAATACTTCAGATGTATTTTAGGTAGCTGCATGCACTCAGGTTGCTGAAATAGGAATTTCTGATGGTTTAACATGTCTGAAAGAATATGGCAATAAACGAGGATTAAGTAGCTTCAGGTAATTAATGTCAGTATAAGTAGCTGATTTGTTTGGAGTATATTCTTGTATTTTTTAACTTTTATTTTACCACAAAACTCTATTAAAACCCCCATTAACTACCAGATATGTATTAAATTGATGTGTATAGACTGTGCCCATGTATAGACGGTCTTGGTAGCATGAATAAAATTGTATTGATTAATTAGTTTTAAATAAAAAGGATGAATTCTGAATCTAGTGCTGCTGGTATACTTTTTGATTCTGACACCTGTGGTGTAGCTGCAGAACAGAAATATTAGGGTTTCAACAGTCACATTATTTAATGAGATAATTTGGTTTATTCTAATTATACTCAAAAATTAATAGTGTAAGGCTTTTTTTTCTGGTTCTCTCAAAAATATTACATTGCAAATGCATTAAAAATGCAATATTGAAAACATTTAGGTTTTGGTAACTTTAAAATATTTCCTTAAAGCAAAGAATTATTTCAACTATTTTGTCTCAAACATTTTGGCTCTTGTTTCTTGCTTATTGACTGTGAATAGATGATGTAATTCGTCATTGGATTTTTTGAAGTTGCTTGCAAATTTTTTTATCAGAGTTCTCTTCTTGATATCATCCTGAGACAACTGAAAAGTTTCAGCCAGTGCAGTGAGAATCAGAATGTTTTGATCTTTTTGTGACCTTGTTCACTATGTGTAATTGGAGAAAGTATTTTTCCCCTCTTGTCCTTTACCCTGTCCACTTACATACGTGATGTGTTTTACAGCAGATATGGGTCTTTCTATCTGCTTGTGTGTAAGTCCCTATTTTAGTTGCAGTTGTTTTGTGCTACTGATGCAAGACTCAATAAATTATTTGCAATTCATAATGTGCCAGTGAAGGTATGTGCTGTTATCTCTGCTTCTTGAGTGAATGAAAGCTAACTAACACAGCATAAAAATAAGTTGAATCAGATTCACCTTCCTCATTCAGATTTAAAAATTTAAATGGATATTCACAGTACAGTCTAGAGCACTCATACTTGTAGAAACAGAACATTCATCTGCCAGAAATATGATCAAATTTAAATTAGCTCTCATACTGTAACAATGATTTATGGCAGTTTATTTTCCACTAGGGATTCAGCTATTGTATGCTTTTCTTTCTTATGTGTTTTCCTGTTTTGCCAAAAAATGAAAGCATAAAAGGAAGGATTTCTGTTCTGGCTTTCATGATAGCAATGAAACTATTAGCTAGGAGCTAAGCCTAGTCCTGTTCTGAGAACCAATGTGAAGCTTGTGCATGACAAAGTTTTTTTTTAGAGCTTGAGTGAGATTTAAGAAGCGACATATAGAGACTATTTGTAGAATTTCCTGTTCTGACTTTAGTAAAGCCTTTGACACAGTTTCCCACAGCACTCTCCTGGAGAAACTGGCTGCTCATGGCTTGTATGGGTGTACTCTTTGCTGGGTAAAAAACTGGCTGGATGGCTGGGCCCAAGAGTTGTGGTGAATGGAGTTAAATCCAGTTGGTGGCCAGTCACAAGTGGTGTTCCCTAGGGCTCAGCACTGGGACCAGTTCTGTTTAATATCTTTATCAGTGATCTGGACAAGGGGATCGAGTGCACCTTCAGTAAGTTTGCAGACGACAAGAAGTTGTATGGGAGTGTTAATGTGCTGGAGTGTGGGAAGGTTCTACAGAGGGATATGGACAGGCCAGATCGATGGGCTGAGGCCAACTGTATGAGGTTCAACATGGTTAATTGCCAGGTCCTGTGCTTGGATCACAACAACCCCATGCAATGCTACAGGCTTGGAGAAGAGTGGCTGGAAAGCTGCCTGGCAGAAAAGGACCTGGGGGTGCTGGTCGACAGCCGGCTGAACATGAGCCAGCAGTCTGCCCAGTTGTCCAAGAAGGCCAGTAGCATCCTGGCTTGTATCAGGAATAGTGTGGCCAGCAGGACCAGGGAAGTGATCATCGCCCTGTACTCGGCACTGGTGAGGCCACACCTTGAATCCTGTGTTGAGTTTTGGGCCCGTCACTACAAGAAGGACATCGAGGTGCTGGAGAGTGTCCAGAGAAGGGCAACGAAGCTGGTGAAGGGTCTAGAGCACAAGTCTTATGAGGAGAGGCTGAGGGAGCTGGGGTTGTTTAGTCTGGAGAAGAGGAGGCTGAGGGGAGACCTTATTGCTCTGTACAACTACCTGAAAGGAGGTTGTAGCGAGGTGGGGGTCGGTCTCTTCTCCCAAGTAACAAGTGATAGGACAAGAGGAAATGGCCTCAAGTTGCACCAGGGCAGGTTTAGATTGACTATTAGGAAAAATTTCTTCACTGAAAGGCTGGTCAAGCATTGGAACAGGCTGCCCAGGGAAGTGGTTGAGTCTCCATCCCTGGAGGTATTTAAAAGACGGGTAGACGTGGTGCTTAGGGACATGGTTTAGTGGTGGACTTGGCAGTGCTGGGTTAATGGCTGGACTTGATCATCTTAAAGGTCTTTTCCAACCTAAGCAGTTCTATGATTCTATTCTATGAAAATGGTACTTTCATTAAGTGTTCCCATTAGGCATGATGTGGGTTTGTTATTGTTGCTATCTCTAGCATAATCTTAAGAATTACATACTGGATTTTGAAAGAAAAACAACATTTCAATACTAAAGCGACTGGTAGGCATTGGGAAGAGCTGTATGTTTTCCTCCCAAAGAGGCAGAATGCTTCTGATCTGGTGCTATCTTACTATTTGATACAAGGCAGTTCCTGTTGAATCCTGCTGTGGATATGTGTGATGTTAGATCTAAGCTGATGTAATGCCTGCTGCCCTGCTATGGGCTCCTGCCCTTTTCATTGGACTGGCTCTGGTGCTCCTCTGACCTTGTGGTGTGCCTGGGCAGAGAACCACAGTGAGAGAAACCCAGCCCCAATTGATTGGTATTCTGCTGATTTAGTTCTTTGAACTGGTTCACTGCTGGGTCACAAGAATGGCAAAGTTTGTGCACAGAGAACACTAAAATTTATTTCTGGTGAAGGAGAAATAAGCAAGACCTTTCTTCCTAATAACAATAAGAGTTATAATAGTTCATACATACTGATTGAGCCTTTCATATCTGCTATGGTCTTCTGTCTCTTTCTCTTTAAAAACAAGCCAAATTAGATAGTAAGCTTAGAAAACAAGCTGGATGTATATTATGGTTGAAAGATAGACTGTCACGATTTTCTTCCACTTGTTACAGCTCTGTGGTAGCTTCTCTAACTTACTCTGGATGATTGCCGTGAGCTTAGAGCTGGATGTGTAATATTGCTTGGCTGTACTTACAAAACGGGGTAGATAATAGCAGCAATTCTTTGTGATTCCAGTTAAGGGTTCAGACTAAGTCAGAAGGTGCAGGTTTTACAGGACTCTGAAGACAATGGTGCAAATGCACTCAGTTTGCGCTGAGTCACTGTGTTGGCCTTGCCAGATACAGCTTTCCTCTACTTGCAACCACTTTCATCATGGCCCTGCACTGTGCACGTTCCTCAGAGTAAATGAAGGGCTGCTTTGAACAGATGCAAGTAGCAGCCTATGTGGAGTTTGTGTAATGCTGCTAATATGCATCATAAAACACTCAAATGACCTCATCAGAGATGGTTTCTACCTCAGTTTTATCAGTGCTTAGGTTGAGTGATGCTGGCATAGTGAGCTGTGTCTCTGTGTGTGACACCATACAGTGTCTAGTTTTGTTGTTATCGTTCATTGTGTGACCTTATGCCTTGCACATCATTTGGAAATTTGGTCTTGCAGAAAAGATTCTTGAACATATGCCTTGGACTATTGTATGATGCATAAGACTAATAGATCTGACATACAGTTGTACAGATGCATGGCTTTTGTAAATTTTGTTTTTTTCCTAAGATATCTGCATTGGGTTTGCATGGCAAGGTTTTGGTAGCGGGGTGGCTAAAGGGGTGGCTTCTGTGAGAAGCTGCTAGAAGCTTCCCCTATGTCTGATAGACCCAATGCCAGCTGGCTCCAAGATGGACCCGCCGCTGGCCAAGGCTGAGCCAATCAGTGATGGTGGTAGCGCCTCTGGGATAACATATTTAAGAAGCAGGAAAACATTCTGTACAACAGCAATTGCAGCCAGAGTGAGAATATGTGAGAGGAACAACTCTGCAAACACCAAGGTCAGTGAAGAAGGGGGAGGAGGTGCTTCAGACACCAGAGCAGAGATTCCCCTGCAGCCTGTGGGGAAGACCATGGTGAGGCAGGCTGTCCCCCTGCAGCCCATGGAGGTCCACAGTGGAGTAGATATCCACCTGCAGCCTGTGGAGGACCCCATGCTGGAGCAGGTGGATGTGCCTGAAGGCAGATGTGACCCTGTGCGGCTTGGTGGGGAGGAGGGAGAGAACTCGGGAGCAAAGTTAAGCCTGGAAAGAAGGGAGTGGTGGTGGGGAAGGTGTTTTAAGATTTAGTTCTTACTTTTCTCATTACCCTGCTCTGATTTGATTGGTAATAAATGAAACTAATTTCCCCAAGTTGAGTCTGTTTTGCCTGTGATGGTAATTGGTGAATGATCTCTCCCTGTCCTTATCTCAACCCATGATCTTTTCATTATATTTTCCCTCCTCTGTCCAGCTGAGAAAGGGGAGTGATAGAGTGGCTTTGGTGGGCACCTGGTGTCCAGCTGGGGTCAACCCGCCACAATATCTTTGCTTATATTTTTCCAATACTTAAAAAGGAGTTCCCCAACCACTCAAATTCATTTAAGTAGATATTTTCCATCCGTGAGGACAGAACCATTGCAAAATATCTTTGCTTCTGCAGCTAATGAAGCAGCAGTAAACAATGGTTTCCTTAGCTGCTGTTGATAGCAAAAGAGTGTTAACTCGGGGACGCTGCACTTTACTACAGACTCCTAGCATGCACCCACAATGAGACTTTTTTGACCTGTTTTAAAAGTGTATCTCCCTGGCACTTCCATTTGGTCCTCATACCAGGTCTCCCCCACTTTCTTAATTCTGTAGGTGTTCTCCCTTTTGCTGAACCCTGAAAGCTATTTCCAAGACCATAAGCAACCCTAGCATAAGCAAGAGCAAAGGAATTAAACTCATTGCAGTAGTAAACATTGGTAAAGAGTCCTACAGAGTTTTGCTGTTTGCAAGTCTCCTCAAATTCTGGCTCTTTCCAAATGCCATTACAACTAAATAAAGTTTGCTGCGTGCCCTGAAGGTCAACACACACTGGCTGTTTTGGACAGAGTAGGTAATAAAAAATTGGGTTTTCTTCTTTTTCATATTAAGTCTTTTTTCTTCCTTTTATTTTTCTTCTTTGTTAATATATTTGTTATCTCAGATGCAGAACATTTTGTTTCTTCTCCAGTGACTCATTGTTCAGTGAATATGGTAGTGGACTACAAAATACCCAAAAGACAGAAACATTTAAACTACTGACTGTGGCTTGATATGTATACTTGGTGACTGGCTCAGTGTTGTTTACTAAAAACCGGACCAAACAACTTATAGCTTATCAGTCTGTCTATTTTAGCAAAATGTAAAATGGCAAGAGAATAGCAGTTGCATTTTTTTTTCTGTGAAGTAAATAGTGTTAATTTTTGTTGATTTCAGGAGCTGCTGACATGTCCTGGAGCTCCTATTTAGAACATTAGAAACTGGTGTTTTCTCCTATATGTACATTGCAGATATTTTAAAAAATAAACAGTATCTAACATTAAAATTACATTTCACCCAAATGTGGTCCATCTTTTTTCAGCAGTCCTGTATTTTTGTTGTTGAGGGAAATGGTATGTGCTCATCAGACCTCATTTGTTTGTTTATCTGTGCTCATAATCTTCAAAATCATGGTCACAATTGCTATTACTCAGACACAGCATTAAAAGAAAATAAGATTTTTTTCTCAGTTATTGTAAAATTCCTTAAGAACATCAAATAGAAGATTCAGAATTAAAAATTTATTGTATTACAAATAATAAATCCATATTTATTTTCCTGGGATTTGTTTTCCTGCATGTAGTGGTGTTTCCAAGGTGATGAAAATCAAGAGTAACTGATATTGTATAACTTGTGGACTAATACAAGAAAATCTTTAAAGACCAAATACAGTAATTTTAACTAAAGCATTATAATGGCACAAGTTTTTGTGATTTGGTATGTATGTTGGACTTCAAGTTATACTGTTAGTTTGTTTTGTTATATCGTGACGGTGAGGTAAATTAATACTTAAAAGTATTTGATATGCCTTCAGAAAAAGTGGATTGGGGGAAGATTTTAGAAGTGTTTAAGACTGTTTTCCTATGTGGAAAGACTTTTCTGCTTAGACATGGAAATATCTGGTACGTAATTCTAGCCAGCATGGGCTCGTATAATTAATCTTTCTGGCTTTAGAAAGTTTAATCTGTAATACTGGGCTCTTGCAGGGTGTTTTGTAGTCTATTTGTAGGCTGCACTGAAGTCTTTGGGAGATACTGGGAAATATAAATCTGTATTATAATCAATTTGGAACAGCAGTTTTCTGCTGCCTGCCCTTGCAAGGTACACTCTGACAATAATACAGATGCACTTCTAAAATAATGTAGGTGGCTGTTTACAAGTCTGCAAGCAACCTTCACTCCCTGCAACTGTTTTCAGGGAACAGAGTCAGTGACAGATGCCCTAGAAATAACTAAGCAGAGAGCGAGCATGTTGCTATGGAAGCTATTCTACTGCTTGATGCGCACTGTATCATCCAATTTAGAAGAGCTTTGGAGCCAATCAAATAGCTTTTTTCTTTTTTCTTTTTTTTTTTACTAAAATTTGCCTTTGGGGGCAAATCCTGTGAATCAGAGCACAGCCTAAGCAAGTTGAGAACTCCAGGAGACAAAAAAGAAGTAATCTGATCTTTGGTGTAGCTACTCAGATACTTTGCAGCCACTCTGCAACTTTCCAAGGCTCTATTAGTATTTGTTGTGCGTGTACATTCTGAGTGGTAAATTGCAGTTTTGTGGCAGCTGAGTTTCTAGTTCTGGTACAGACTTAAGGAGAAGTCTTGTACTACTGAGGGTAACTTCTGTGTGTCTGTTTCCCAGGTACAAATGAATGTTTTTTTCTCCCACACGCTGTCTTTGTATGCCCAGTAAGATGGGACTCCATTCTTAAAGGTACTGGCATATGAACAGCAATGACTGAGTCAGAGCCATTGCCCCTTGTTGGCCTCCTCTCCCCTACCCCAAGGCGAGCGTGAGATGGGAAAGAAGGATTTTTCCTTTTCTAAAAGATGTGGTTTTGCATATCCTACTCTTATTTTTGATGCAGTAAAACTGCCAGGTTCCACTGGGGGTGGAGAAAAGAAAGAATTGACTGCTGCATTGGAGTTAAGGGAGAAAAAACATCATTGGGTTGTTAAACATTGGTGTTTGGGGTTTTTTTAAGGGTTGTGTAACCTTTACTACTGTGTTCTTCCTCTCCATTTTTTTCTCCTGTGTGCTGGTTCAGAGGTAAATGTGATAAATTCCCATTACAGGGTTTACTTTTTCATGATGCTGAGTACCTGCTGTTTTTCCTGAGCAGGGAATATTTGGAACTTCCCAGCAGAGGCTAGCAGCAGTTTCTAATGAAACTTTGAAATAGCTAAAGCAGTTCTGTTTTAAGTATTTGGAAGGATATTTACAGTATCTAAATAATTACTTGTGCCATATAGGAGATATTGTTGTGATGTATGTTGAGCAGACCTTATAATTAGTTCCCTAGGGAACTGAATGAAAATATGACTCCTTTCTACACTTTCAAATAAAATGTGGTCTTGCTAATTAATCAATTTTAAGAATACTAGGTACAGTCACATAAAACTTACCATTAATGCTGGGACAAAGGTGGATGACTTTTGCTAAGAATAAAAATGAAGTGGAGAACAGCAATGATTAATCATTCACCTACTTGAAAGTGATTTTTATTTAAACCCATCCTCCCTATTTTATATAACTGCAAGCTTGTTAATGGCTTAGAACTTCTTAGTGCATGCTGTTAAGTAGTTTGGCAGATCACAAATGTTACTTTAAATGAGCACTTAATAACACTGAGTTAGTGACTTTTTAATGCAGTTAGCAAAGTACTAATACTTCCCGTGTAAAGTAACATTATGTGAGACCGTGGCATGTAAAAAATGAAAGATGTGTTTTCTTCAGCTTGGAAATCCAAAGGCAGACTACAGCGTAGTGTTCCTCTCTATCGTTACTCCTGGCAAATTCAGCTGCAAGGGGAGAACATCTGTATCTCTTTTCTTGAAAATGTGTGAAATACCATCTCAACATCCTCTTGCTCACACTTAAACTATCTGGATGAATTATCTGTTTTGCAGCCTAAGCAGAGGGGAAGGGGGAATAATTGTAACTGCAATTTCAGTTCTTCATTGAACCGCAGCAGATTTAGTACCCTTTAGCAGTAATAACCTTGCACATTGGATACTAAGGTTGTAACTCAGTAATAGGCATCCACTATAGTCCAAGAATGGTGTTTTGATTTCTAACTGAAGCACTGGTGGCAGAACAAACATACTTGTCAGTGCAATCCATATTCCTCTCACCTTTACCATGGCAGACTAATGTTTCAGAATACCAAATTGATGTCCTGCGTCACTAAAAAGTTTTGCTACGCCCCTAGCTAAGTAATACAAGCTAAAGACAAAAATTATTTTCATGTTGTACATCTAAAGCTATAGCAGCAAGAGAAAAATGGGTGCTATACAACAGATGTATGTGAGGGGGGTCTGTGTGTGTGTATGTATAATGCATATATTTCTTCCATTATGAATGTGTCTCCTAGATGCACCAGGTCAGATCAGAAAGAACTGTTAAAAAATTCTGAGAACATCTTAAGTTGTGCAGCTCACATCAGCTTCTCATGATCTCCAGAGCCTCAATGCACGTGGTTTCATGGCTCTCTGTGTCTTACCAGTCACTCTGATGTTAGTGCTGCAAAAGGATTTCAAAAC
This sequence comes from Platalea leucorodia, assembly GCF_965183815.1. Lineage (NCBI taxonomy): Eukaryota > Metazoa > Chordata > Aves > Pelecaniformes > Threskiornithidae > Platalea > Platalea leucorodia. The sequence goes on along the minus strand of NC_138827.1, from coordinate 20,121,528 downwards.
TTGTCATCATCCAGAAGCTCAAGGTAATTAAGAATTAGGTAAGTGGAGGTAGTAGAAATAGTCAACAATTTGGTGGATATGACTTGGTGTTGCCAACTTAAGGTGGATTCCATAACACATTTGCTTTCAATTAGTAAGTGTCAGGCCCTAAGTGCAACCCCTTCCCCTGTCCTAAGGCTTTGGCTGCCTGTACTCAAAACTAGCTTTCATGTGGTGGAGCTGCGTAAGCTTGGATCAGGCTGCTGTGAGGAAGGAACTGGGAAGCCATGTTGGAGACCTCCCTGGTTTTTCTTGGGAGTTGCTTCCCTGAGCTGCTTTGCCTATGCTGGGCCATTTACCTTGCTGATCCTGATCTTGACCCACTGACTTGGCTTCCTGGTTTGAACCCAGACCTGCTGCATCAATATGGACTTAGGTGGCAGTCACTGAAGGGGGCCTGACACTGGCTACTGTTTCTGGCCAGGTCTGCTCTCCTTGCTTGGGTACAGTGGGGTTGTGCCCCATGTCAGCAAGGACACCGCCAGTGCCTACCTTGTCACGCTCAGCTCCTGGCTGGCACCCCAGTCCTGCTGCTCCCTGACACTAAAGGCCTTCTTGAACAGTTTGTGATTGCGGCAGCTCTGGAGAATTTTGTGATGGGAATTAACAAATATTTATTTCTTATTATTTTTGAGACTTTGAAAATGATTTAGAGATGTGTTGTTTTACATTTCCCAGGAATGAGTTTTATAATATTTGTTTCAGCTCCCAAAGCTTTTGAAACACATTTGTGTCTATAATCCTCACTGGCAACATCCAAGAAGCACTGCAAAGCCCACTTCTCTCCATCCCCCCCCAGTCTTTGCTATATAAAAATGGTTTGCTTTTGAAGATATAGAGAGACTGTATCTCTTATGGTAAGATTTTGAAAACAAAATGGCAGCTGTTCAGAGAAGCTTGGAGATGTAGAAGATACAAACAGATTACTGTGGAGTTAGTCATTGGGAATGTTGTGCAGTGTGGACCTGTATATGCAAACTGTCTTTGCAATATATACACATGAATAGGTCATGTCAGTCTCCTGCTGCTTTGTTGTATCTATAACATGTATTTCAAACATCAGTTTTGAATTTAACTATTTTTTCCTGCTGTTTGAATGGAAGATCTCAGGGTACATAAATTCTTACTGTATTTCTAAATAGTACCGGTACAATGAGTTCTTAATATTGGTGGCTCTAAATAGTATGTATGTAGGTAGATGACTAAGGACTTGGATTCCAACATCCACCAGAAGTCTCTGGATGTTGATGGCCAAGTGCTGTGACAATTTGAAAATTCATCTACGTTTGATGAACAACATTCTTCTGATTATAGTATTCTTTGTTGCAAAGGAATATGCTGCAGAAGCGATGCTTGTTTAATATGGGATTGAATCACTATAGTTACAAAAGATTAAAAGAATCTCAAATTAGACTAATTTGTCATTTTATTCTCTCCAATAAAACGTGTGTTTATTTTTCCTATGCAAACTTAATTTTATGGTGCGTGCTGGTTAAATGAAGAAAAAAAAATTCTGACAGCAAAGGGAGAATTTTGTGTTGTGTGCCAGTGCTTGACATAAATAGGAGAATTTTAATTTTTTTTTTAAATTTTAAGCTATGAAGAGTGTGTGCATGCGGACACACACTTTTTTATAAGTGCACAAGGGTACAATACAAAGAGCTGTTTCTGAGAAGCTGAGCCAAGCTTGACTGAGCAGGCTCACTGGCTTAAACTTAATTCAGCATAGGGAGCAGATGCTGTACAACAAAAGGGCATGGAAGGGGAAGGAGACTCACCAGGCAGGTAAACAAGGCTGAGGAGAGAGAGTGTCAGACATTTAATTTGAACAAAGTCTTGAATACACATGTCCTAACTGTGAAGGTTAAATGCCCTTTGAGCTGGAAGGGGTTTACAGATACTGACATGCCATCCTGAAGCAAAAATAATGCATGTTTCTTTTGACAGCACTGCGTCTGCCTCATCTGAGTCTTCTTCCACTTCTGTCTCCTACGCAGTGTGGTGTGGCTCCAGTTATTTACTCAGGAGCATAGGCACTGTCTCACTCTAATGTAAAATTGTTTTCACATGAAGCAGTACTAAGGTAGTGATTGCTGTTCAGTTGTACCTCTCTAATATTTCTCTTTTTGTCTCAAATGTGTGTTTACAGCAAGGAAATAGGGAGAGGAAAAAAGTTAGAAAGAAAAAGGCCAAAGCTTTATCTAGTTGTACAAGAAAAAAGCTTTTAGGAAGGAATGCCGTTGAAGGAGAAAGGGCTGTGCAAAGCCTTTGCTGAAACAGTTTTAAGGGTTGTAATCTCCTTCTGTCTGTTCTTTAAAAGGAGTGTCTTTATTCAAATTGAACTCATACATTTCAGATCTTTTGTTTGCTTGTATCTGCTTCCTTACTGACTCAAATAGAGGAACTTTTTTTTTTAGTTTTACACCTCTTGGCACACACAAGTGATACAGCTGCAGAAGAGCTAACCAGAGTTTTTGGACTACTTGTGGCAGAATCTTTCCTTCTGAGTTTCTATTGCACCTCTGAACTGCATGGAAAGTACTAGACCTGCACAGGTGTCCGTAAGGAGCAATATTGAGAAAGCTCTCATTTTACGTCTTTCTTAAAGTGAATTTGCAGAAGTGTGTTGTTGAGACTCAGACCTTTGCTGTTGGTGATAGGGGGTATGAGAGAAAAATCAGCTTGGCTGCTTAATCCATTATGAGTTGGCAGGGCTGGCAATATTAAAGAAAAACAAAATACAGCCAAATTTGAGATCACCCATGTAGAGAGAGTTTGAATAAGATGTTTTGAATCTAATATCAGATAAAATGTTGGTGTGAAGCTTGTATGGGATCTGATTCAGTATTACTGTTAAATACCTGAAGACTAGCCAAATTATTTAAGAGACAAGCTGCTCTCCTGACTACTTTTTGAAGTCCAATGTGCAGTAAATTCTGTGAAATACAAAGAATACAAGCTTCGGATAACTGGATATATGAAAGGACAGTGCATTGTCTAATCTTTGACAGAGGTTCTTCACCCTTATATTAAATTCAGTTTGCCTTATCTACTAGATTAAGAGGTTGTGTGATGAGGTAGCAGACTTATCCCAGAATAAATGTTTTGGTGCTTGCTCTATGTTTAGAATTCTTGGCTTCCAGCCTCTTAGTTGTGTACTGAGTTTTACTGATGTGGTTGCAGTTGGGAGCATACCACCAGGAGCCAGGCCACTGCTTTAGGCCATCCCAGATTCCCTGGGATGCTACAATTAGTATTAATGCCTCGCAATATTTCCCAGCCTACTTTGGCAACTTTCTCTTGACTTTGTACTTTTTTTGTTGTTGCCATATAACAGTTTTTGAAAAGCTTCTAGTTAGGGCGGATCTCTTTCTAACCATAATTAGTACAATTGAGAAATAAATGCGTACCACAAGAGGTTGTTTTTTAATAAACATGTGTTGGGTAATTCGTAGGCTATTTTTGCACTTTGTGTAACCAGAGGGTACAATCAGGGCCTATTTACAGCGCTATATTTGGATATCCAGGGAAAAATCATTACATACGCTATATAAAATTTAAAATCTCCTTAACAAGGAAAGGTGGCTTGCATGGGATTTTTGTTTTCTAAATTGAAATGAAGCTACATCAACAAAGTATCGTTCCCTGTGTTTTTTAAAACATGGAGAATATGCACAGGGCTGGTGAGATTAGCAGCAGAAAGCTGTATATCCCAAACTAGCAATCTTTTTTTCCTCCCCTTCCATTAAGATAAGCTGAATTTCTTTTTCAAAGTCTCTAAAGATAAATGCAGTCTTTCATGCCAGGTTTCAGCCCCTGAAAAACTTTTTATTTAGTAATAAATCCCCTGGAAAAGAGGTTTATGAGAAAAGTGCTGACACAGCCTTAACCATCGTGGCACAGTTAGTTTAGCTGCAGGTTTGTTGTAATCCCAAAACAATAACAGAAAATTGTCATGTTGAACAAATTTCATCTGTCCTTTCTATCATGCAGTCCCTGGATTATAACTCTTTACTTATGATTATGTCCTCTTCAATCAAGCTTTCTGATACCCAAATTGCATTCAGCTTTTTAAGTACTTCAATATGGATACTCTGAGTAGAGAGTGAGTTGGCCAAAGACGAAGCACATAATAAATACATCTTAAAGGAGATACTGGCATTCATGTATGTACTGCTTTCAGTGGTACGTAGAGTTTCCTTGTTTGTTTGTTTTCTTTTTTTTTACTACTTTCGGGGTTGAGAAAACAGTTCTGTATTTAAGATAAACGTTGACCAGACTAAGTCCTTTTATATGCTTGTTAAAATACCATGAAGTATTAAGTGGGCAACAGTAACTCTTCTGTCTTCCTGACCAGCACTAAGAACAGATAGAAAAATTGCATTTAATTCTGGTGTAATTGTTTAAGCTATTCATCACCACCATGACCAAATGCCAAAAGGGGTACTAAAATCTTTTTGCTGGAAAAGTGGAAGGGAGAGATGACTGAAAATCCTCTAAATGTATATATGATTCCTTCACTTCATCATTCTCAGATATTACCACTTAATATATCTTGATACATGGAGACTCATATTTCTAAACCACTTGCAGAGGGAATATTTTTGTGACAGAGCAACACACTGAGATTTAACTTATCTGAAAGGGATATATTTTTTTTACTCTGGTTTTGTAGAGGCAGCATAAAAATCTGTGATAAGAAAAAGGCAGAAAATAGTATATTATTATAGAAAACGGAATCCCGTTCTGAGAAAAGAAGTGGAAATTGCCTTCTCCCTCTGCAAAATTTCTTGGCTTACCATTCCTATAGATGCAAAACCTAGGAAAAGTTTCTTCTCTTTCTGGGGGAGAAGAGATAAAGAAACAAACTGATACTTTGAATTCTTAGTTAGATGTCTTTATAAAGAGTTCAGGTGTTACTTAAAAAGCTATAAACTGTAAGCAAGCTAAATAGGAGACTGAGAATTTTGCATTTTCATTGCCATTCCTAGTGTTGATATCCCCCAAGTTCTGTTGAGTGTATGCGGCTGTGACAGCTGCAGCTTTGCAGTGGTGGATCGGTTTCTTTCCATTTAGACCAGGACTGTTTCTGTCCCTGCGAGACTGAAACTTAAATTCTAGCAATGACTTTAGCAAGAGGACAGTGACAGTTCTCATGTGAGGTTAATGTCTAGGAACATCTGTCCAGAATATTCGGCATAAGGAGATTTTTATTTTTTTCCAGAGTTCTGGACTTCTATGCCATTGTCACCTGGAGGGAACTAGAACCAGATATATGCTTTGAGTGTGTAGACTGTGTCTTTTGTCTGCTTAGTTATTGCTGCCTTTACTACCCTAAGTGTAAAAGAACTTAAGCAAACTGATATGTATAAGTATGAATTTTCACACTGATGAAGTCAATGGAATCACATTTTTATAAATGTATTCAATAGAACAATTTTTTTCTAGGGTTTTGAGGCCTTCCTTTTTATCCAGGGTGCAATCTAGCAGTAGCTAGTTCATTGATAGATGCTGATAGCCCTTAGAAAGGAACAGGATGTAACTTGGTTCTGACCAAGGTGTGATCACATTTCTCTCATACACTTACATACAAATGTTTCTTTACACAGAGCATATAGTGCTGAGTTTCTCTTCTCATATCTTTTAAAAAATTCAGGTGCTATGCTTTAAGAGTTTATTCTCTAAGCTTGGCATATGGGATTGCCTTGTCACCTGGCTGTAGTTCCTAATGATACACAGTAGTTGTATTGCATACAGTTCTTCATGGGATGTGCCCTATTTTTCCGCGCTAATGTGTTGTTTCATTCTTGCTCTATCCCGTTTTTAATTTCAATTTAAGTTGGAAAAGAACTCAGTAAGAATGTAGTCACTGAACAAGTTTAGTATCACAATGGAACTGAGAGTCCCTTTGGTTCCTTTATTGCATGCTAAGGGTCTGAATGTTCTGAGACTGAACTCTGCCTGCTTCCTATGAAGGATAGTTACAGCAATACCAGATGAGGCTGCAGTACTTACAGCTGCTGTGCAAAAAGCATTTTATGTGTTCAACAAATGGGGATGGATACTTTGCAGAATGCCCGTGTGTGTGGAGAGCACTAGTTAAAACTTCCTCCAGTGAGCTTTTGTTTGAGTGTTTGACAGAAACAGAAGAGCAGTTTCCACAACCGAATGTGTACTTCTTGAGAATGAACTATGTTTATACAGGGGGGATAATCCAAGCTCAGATAATGACTTTTCCTTGATGATGATGCATTTCTCTTGTGGGGTTCCTTCTCTTGTGTTATCTATGATCTGCCTCATTCTTACAGCCCATATGAATGGAAAAACTGAGTCCTAAAGTAGAGGATTCCGATGAAAGCTAGAACCTGAGCTGCTGTAGGGGAATATGCTGGAATATGTGTGTCTTTTACAAACACTTTGAGAATGATATTGCCCCTCTTCCACAGCATGTCATTCTATTTTATTTAGATTCATTTAAGAGTGTGGTCAATTCTGACTGTATCCTCTTTATGTCTATGTAAATGACTATTCATGTGAAATGAGGCAGGGAATCAACTTGCTATATTCTTCTCCCCGAATCAGAGAGTTCCTACATGATTTTTACAAAAGTATGTAAAGGATACCAGTGACACAGCTACATAATGAAGCCCCAGTTTTAATAGCCATCATGAATAAACATAATATGAGTTCTCAGGGCTATCATAAGGAATAGATGAGTTGATGGAAATAAATGGTTTTCTGACACCATTATGTGTTAACTTTCCTCAGCCTTTAAATTAATGGGAAGATGAATTAGCAGCTGTCCCCAAGTGTTTCTTCAGTAGGATACTGAGAGGCAGTTGAAGGTGGTAAATCTAACAGCAGCACCTCTTGAAAACAGCATCTTTAATCTTTCTGTTGCAGCTAAAGGAGTTTTACTCTACAATTGGAAAAGAGGCAATGGCTTATCCAGTGCAAAATGTAGGGGTCAATACTGGTACATATTCCAGACTACAGAAGGTTTGTGCAGTCAGCATAGGGACACTAGTAACTGCAGAGCAGCTAGTAGCTGGAATTGCCTTATTGTATTTGAATTGCCCTACATTTTTCTTGCTGTGCGAACTGTGTTGTCTGTACTTCATTTTCTTACTCCTGAGCTGGTGTAGTAATCACAGAAAGTAACATTACCACCTGTGCAAAGAGGTGGTTCTTCCTGCAGTATGTCACCCCTACCAGGTCTGCTGTAAGACAGTTTGTCCTGAACTAATCAGTAGCCTGCAAAACAGCAACACATAAATTGTTCAAAAGCATCATTTATTTGTATTGATTACCTCTCATTATCTGGGGGGCGTGATTCATCAGTCCTTTTCCAGTTGCCTCTGTCAGGCTTGGCCTGTCCACCATCACTTGTTCATATTGCTGGTAAATTGTTTACAGGCAGGCTGAGTATACTTGACTCTGAAAGTCCAGAAGCTAAGCCAAGCCTGTTACTGCTGCAGGTAGCTCTTCTGCAACAGAGAAATGAACTTTATTACATAGCCAAGTGGTGAATGGTTGTTGAGGGCTTTGGATGCGAGTTGTTTGAGATCAATTGTTCTGTTCTGCTGAGTAAAGCAGCAGGGTTGAGCCGAAAGTGTAAGGATGATGGTTTGGAGGGAAAAAGAAAAAGATTAAGGACAAGCAGTTATTTTTAACTTCAGTGGCAGTTATGTGGCCAAATTCCTTGGTGGGGCTTGAGAACATTGATGCTTCCCTACAATCTTTTAAAAAAAAAAAAAGAAAACAATTCATACCAAAACCAGATATTTAAGAGCCCTTTAAATTTAGATTTATTGTTATTTCTCTGTTTGTCTGGAATACTATGGGAAAGCCTGTAACTCCATTATTTTATATTTTTTTAATATATATATATTTTTTTTTTAAAGTTAAACACAGACAATAGAATTCATCAGTAAAATGCTGGTAAATGCTATCAAGGAATTACTAAAAAAATCTCACAGGCCTGTATATGCCTATAAGAAACACCAAAATAGCCACACTGGCTTTATGTAAGCTCCACAGAAAGGCCAGAAGTTGAGGAGTGTTCAAAAGAGTCTGTGAAAATACTCTAGTGAAGAAATATGCAGTAGAATGGATGGGCACATATAAAAAATTTCACCACAGGAATAACCACTGAAGCAGAGGGGAAAAAAAAAAAACCCTCTTGGAAGAAGCTGTCTGTCAGGAACAGTACAGCAGTACCTTCCATAGGGAGCTAAGTTAGCCCTTCTTGGTTTTCCTTCTAAAATAGCCTAGGATACCTGACACTGTTTGAAGTGTCCGGTGAAATAAATCAGGCACTTGAGAAGGCATTTGCCTGTTACATGCAACAAATCTTAAAGCTTTAAGTCCTGTGTTACTCAGAGTGGCAAGAAAGTTACAAATTCTATACCTATACCTAATTCAGTTTTTGGTAGCGAGGAAATAGGTGAGAATCTGCAGCTGTTAGCTGTGTCATGAGTGCAGGGAACAGCCTGGTTGTAGAGCATCTTCTGAGGACAACAGTCCACCATTGTATGTACCACATATGGAACAACAATTCATGTCTGTTTCTGGACTGCATGTACAGTTTTATTACTCAAATGACTTCACTTTTTTGGTTAGCTAGTAGTAAAAGCTATTCCATATGTGAGTTAGTAACATTTTCTCCTAGTAGTGGAATATCACCTTTTCTGGAATGTCTCCAATACTTACGGATGTTGGTTGCATATGTAGAGCAGTTCTGGTGTGCTTGTACTGGGTTATTTTTGAAAGAAACAAAACCAAAAATTCTATTCTAGTGCACAACAACTCTGCTTTGACACCTAATGGAGATGTAAGAGTCCAAACCAACGATTCATTCTTTGAACAGCTTTGAATTGTCTTTATGATGAGAACATTCTGTCCAGGGGATGAGACTAAGTAGAGTTTGAAGTAAAACCCTTGAACATCATTTAATGTAGATAGATAAATCAACCTCTTCACTAGCTACTTTGATCTCCTGATTAGGTCCTGTTTTATCAAACTATTTGCTAAAGTATCCGTAGCTGCAGTGAACTAACATTTTCTCTGAAAGCAGTGGAAGCAGTTTGAGCTAAATTATTTGCTTGCAGAAGGCAGATGGTTATTATTTTATTAACAAGATCTGAGACGACAATGTGCAAGAACAAAACAGCAATATTCTGAGAATTTTTAAAAAGTCACATTTTATTTATTTTTCATTTTCTTGATCCTTTTACCTTTATCATTTGTACCCTTGTGGGTTGTTTTATTGCTGAAGTGTTGTAATGTAAATCTAGATACTTGAAACACTTACCTTTGCCAGTAAGCAGTAAAAACTTTACCAGAATTCTGTCAAACCTTTCTCATTGAGTAGAATCTAAAAGCTGCCATAAGAGAAGGTCATCCACTGAACTTCAATGTATTGTCCATTAGTAAACATTGTGCCTACATTAGTCATCTGTAATTCAGATTTTTTTCATGTCAGCATATCTTATTTGCTAGTGTAACTTTTCCAATATTTTAGTTTTTTAGAAACACAAACTACTTTTTGATGTTAGTGGATAGAGTCTTTAGACGTTGTAATGAACTGAATACATGACCTAGCTGGCATTTTCTTTCCTCTTTGGTGTATGGATGGCTGTTCTGGCATATGGGTACTTGGCAATGTATGGTACAGGATGTGGACAATAGATTGCCTGGAGAACTGGGAATAAGGGCAAGTAGAGCGAATTCCCCATAGTAATACTGGTTTTAAACTACCAACGATTTCACAGGAGTACACGCACACCTACATTGATCCCAGAGTAGCTTATCTTGCTGTAATTTGACTAGAAGATCTTAGGCTTAAGGCTTTCCCATATGTTTGACTTAATATCAGTATGGGAAATCACTGTTGTCCTGCTACACTATTGTTTCACTGTGGATTTCATTCTTTTGGGCATTTTCAATAGAAGGTTTTTCTTACATTGCATGCAAATATCTTATGCAGTTAGTATGCATCTCAGTAAAGTAAGTAGCAATGTTGAAAAAATTTATAAAATTTTATTATGGCTGGAGAAGATGCAACCTTGAAAAACTAGCCACATTTTTTTTTTCTGGGGGCTGAAGGAACAGGAGCACAGGAAGCGCATACGAATGTTTTCCAAGTCTTTTGGTAGATTGTAGGGTGGGAGGACTTTTAGGGCTTAGGACGTTTTCTGTAGTGTTCTTTGCCTGATCATTTATTTTAAGCTTCTCTGTATCCCTTGTTTCCTTTCAGATGTTTCATTAATATTCATCTATATTCAGTAGGATACTGTAATACCTGGTGGCCTGCTTCCTGTCTGAGTAATCCCACCTCTCTCATTAGCAATAAATAAATGAAGTTTCAAGTCCGGTCATATATCCCAAAGTAGCTTTCATAAGAAAGAATTCTCTGAATATGTTTTGAGTTTAATTAGTTCCTTTCAAGCAGTAGTTTTTTGCTTGCATATTGCAGCAAATCAGCTGTACAGGAGTGAATGAGCCAGTTTGATTAGAATAGTGTTTTGTCTTAATCTTACATAATCAAAATGTTGCAAAGGTTTTTGGTTCTTAAATATATATTTATATATGCACACTTCCAAATGCTCATAAATTTCAAAAATGCTCTCTGAAGACTCAGAAATGCATGGCTGTTTTGAACTACTACTTTGTTGTCATTTTGGGCCAGGTTCTCAGCTGATATTGAATAAGACCATTATGTTGGCTCCACTGGATCTATACTAGTTCATAACAGCTGAAGATTGTCTAAGAGTTCTCAGGTTTTGTATTAATAGTGATGCCAATGAAAATTGAGCTCACTTCTAATATGCTTGTAATAAAATTCCAGTGTGTGTTCTCTGATTGTGGGGCTATGCAAATCTTTAAGAAACAAACTAACCAGCCAAAGGATGTGCTGATTGAAACCGATTTATGTGGATTCACATTAAAGTTTTTCTTGACCAGCGATCCTCTGTTCTCAAAGGAAAACTCCCTTGCTAACTTTTGTTTATTTGGAGGGGGCTGGGGGGCTGGTGGGGTGGGGCGAATATACTGTCTAGGCAGAGAAAGAAGTTCCAGATGGATATGGTCTTTTGGTATTTCTTTTAAAAAATGGATGCATTTGTATGGTCTGAGAAAAATGTGGGACACTTCAGGTTTATTAAGAAAGAAATTTATCTTTGAACTTTTCTGTGTCTGTCACAGAAACGCCAGGTTTGTAAACCAGCAGAGCCAGCAGAATTTTGCACTCATTTGCACTCATCCCTCATTTTTCTCACAGAAGTGTAATTTCCCAAGTGGACGGTGTCCTTAAAGATGTGTAGTATAAGAGTGTGAAAGTGTCCATCTAGAAACCTTTGGCTAGTAAATCAGTCAGTTTCACTTTTTTCTTATGTGAAGCCGTTTATGTTCTGATGTAGGCTCACCTGCCCAGCCATGTTAGCTCATTTGAAAATGTTATGAAGAAGCGTGTGTGTGGGTGTAATGTGCGAGATAACATAGATGAAAATGCATTTTTAGGTGGCTGACATAGAACTTTTCTCTGAAAGTGCCACTACTTCATCCAGTATGCTATAAGGGATGCAAGGTGAGCTTGTTTTCAGAACGTGTCTTTATTTTAATGATTCTTTTGGTTTTATGTTCAGACATGCTGCCTTCCTGTCAGGCAGTGGAAAAACCTGTGCCTACAGACAAAAGCTTTTAAGTAATTGAACTAGATATATAGAATCAAGTATGAAACCTTTGCATCTCAACCTTACATCTTGTGTATTTAAGACTGGCCAGAAACAGGGGGGCATTTTTGAACTTTCCTTTTCACTTCCCTTCCCCTGCACAAAATTACAAATTACAAAATTACAACTTTGCCTGATGATCTTCTTGAAGAAAATGAGATCAAATAACTACAAACTATTTTAAAACAATAGTACTGAACTCCTGAGCAGCAATGCAGAACATGTATTCAATTGGGGTGAAATCATACTATTTGCAAGCATTTGTATCTACTGGCTCTTCCAGTGCTTGATTGTGGTGGAAAGGAAGGGGAGTGTTGTTTGCAAACATTTTTTAACTTATTGCGTCTGAGGATTGTAATGACAGCTGTGATTTGCCTACTAGACTTTTTTCTTTTTTCCCTGCAAGATCAGAAAAACACATGGGACTTAACTGATTCCAAAATATTATTGTGATAGTTTAAAGAAAATAAAAATACCTCACTAGGGTGCATCAAAGAAACCACTGTGTTGAGCATATCTGAACTGATATGAAAGTGCACTTTTGATCCTTTAAAAAAATCTTTAAGTGACAGTTTTACAGAGAGGGGTTGATCTATGCTTAAGGAAAAGTCTTGTATGACCTTATATATATATATATATATATACACTCATTGGAGGCTTGTTATGTGACCGAGGTATTGCAGTAATACTAAAAATTATTCATAGCTGTTGTTCAAAATTGTTAGAGTCCAAATTCTGCAGGGATTTATGATGTACAACTTAGTATTCACATGTGATTGACTTTGATTTCATATGTGAAGAAAAGTGTCTTTTTCAAAGTATTTCTTCAAAGTGTTACAATTCATCTTTTAGGGAGAGTATACAAAGATGGTAATCTGCTCTGTATTATGGTAACATTAAATGGAAGTGTTGGAGGAACTGGAGATTTCCCTTTCTACTTTAAATATTTGTTTCAGTTTACACAAATGTGATGATATTAAAGGACGAATAATTTATTTGAGACTAGCTGTCTTTGAATAAAATAGGCTCTAGGATAAATGTACTCAACAGAAAGCTGTTCAGGGAAGAAGTCTTTCAGGGAGATCTTTAAAGATTTTTATCAACATATTGTGATTAAAATAATACTGTTAACTGCATTATTTTATAGGTTTTTGTTTGGAAATTTTCATAGTCTTATTTAATGTTCTTCTTCATGTTGCTGGTGAATGTGAAACTAGTATGGTGCAAGGGCCCATATAATCTTACACTATTTTGCTGTAAGCTCTTAAAAAATGAAGCAGGCTGTGTTCACAAGAGCAGGAATAGCTAAATTGTACCAGAAGTAACTTATTTGGTGGTATATCTCTTTTAGAATTGTCAACAAACCATGTCCTAGCACAGTGCAACTCTATGGGAAAGTCTTGCTCCTTCCAAGTGTATGGGGAAGTTCCATGCAGAAACAAAAGGTTAAAAGAAAACCTTATAGGATGTGTAGGTTTTTCTGTGATAATGCAACTATTAAGACCAATGTCTTGATCAAACCTCCAGTAGCTCCTTGTCTACTTACACAGTTTTCAAAAAGAAGGAAACTGAAAATTGCTTTTTTTTTTTCCTGGTTTTTCTCCTGGAATAAAATTGTGCTATGTTGTATGGCTGTGCTTCATTAAACAGCTGCTCGGTTTTACCCTGGAGATAGTTTTATGTCTGTACTGTGTGAAATGATCCCTACTTAGTAGCAATCTCTATACAGCAATTTAACAAAGGTTAGTAACTGTTACCTCTAGTTTACAGTTAGAGAAACTAAGATGCAGAGCATTATTTGTGCAATTGCAGCACTTACTGGGTGCTTTTTTTATTAAAATTTTCCTTCCCTGCTTCCTGCATACGGAAAATGCTGAATTTGATAACTGAAAAAAAAAAAAAAAAAAACCCTGGAAAGAGCTGGAAGAACTCATCTCTTATTTCAAATTATATATGCTAAATATGCAGTTCTGAAGTTCATGGCAAGATAGTAGGCATCAATGTTGAGAAAGATTTATTTGATGCATGCAGTATTGTTGCCGTTTTCTGATACTTTGCAAGTCTATCATTGCTAAACTATTTTCTAGTGTCTACCTGAAGTTTTATGGAAAATTATGTGGAGATTCCTTTTGCTGTAGCCATATCTTAAAGAAGAACCGATGCCTACTGTCCCATACTCAAGTACCCTGTTATAAAAAATATAGACGATGACATTTTTATAGTTAGAGAGGTAATGATTTAAATAAGGGCCAAAGTAAAGAGAGTTGTAGGATTAGTTAGAAAGTAAAAGCAGTGACTCTGCCATGCCTGTATGTTCTTTGTTGCATATGAAGTAGGTGGCAAATTTACCAGTAATTTTTCATTCCTGAAAAAGAAATGTTGCTTATTATAATTACCTTGCCCAAATTCCTGAGTGCTTTTAGCAACAGCTATGTCCCATACACTGAAACTACAGGTTGATGAAGAAAAAAATATGTAATTTCAAATCACTTATTTTAAAACAGCTGAATGTGTTTTATGTGTAGACTTTAAGATCTTTAGTGTGTTAAGAGTTTATTCACATTTTTCTTACTTTTGGCTTCCTTGCCCCAGAAATGGAGCACTGATGTGCTGAAGATAATATTCTAAAATTGCACAATTTTCCCTTTTTAAAAAACAATTCTACACCTACTGTGTGTATTTATGTTGTCATTTGGGAAAAGTACAAAAATGTTATGACTGCAGGAAAAAAAAATACAGTGATTCCTCTTCAGTAGAGCGGGTGAAGGTCATCCAGAGATCTCTCCTGTATTTTGAGTAACCACATAAATCACAGAATAACTCAGACTGGAAGGAACCTCAGGTTTTAAAGTAACTTTGGGTTTGGATAAGAAAAAGCGGTTTCAGAACTGATTCAAGGGGCTGCTGCTGCTTTCAGTTATTTCCTACTTCTTATCCTATTTAACAAGCCCTTACATCTAGTCTATGGATTTTTAACATATAGCTATTTAAAACAAAGCTCATATTTTAATTGCACAAAGGAATGCAAAGAAACAGGTGGGAAGGCAGGTGTTTTCCTGCTATAAATTTTTCTGGTGATTGGTGATTCACTTGTACTTCTCTCCATGTCAGTAATGGATGCTATATATAATTCCAGGTTGAGAGAGGGCCACCTGCCTCTCTGAGCTGGTGTCTCATGTAGTGTATCGTACAAATGCATCCACCTCTTGCAGCAAAATTTCAATTCACTTGCTGTAAGGTTTATTATTTAAAACAAAAAATGCTCAGAGTTTAGGATATATGTAAGATTATAAATTAATCCATTATAAGTGCTGCTTATAAAAGACAATGACCTAAATTCAGATCAGAATGTGACCCTACCTCTGTGCTGTATAGTTCATCTCAGAATTTCATTAGATTTAATAGGAAAAGTGTAAGACAATATAATGATATACATGGTACATTTACTGTTTAAAATTAATTGACATGCTACTTGAAAGTCTGTTTTCTACATCAAAAAAAGTAATTGAAGCTACAGTTTGAATGAGGGTGCTATCGAAGCAAACTACTGGTTTGCAAACAGTCACGGCTAAGGAGCCGCTTTTTTGCCAGGACTGACTGAAGGATTTGGGCTTCCAGGCTTGGCCAGATCTTTCCCACTCAAACTGAAGAGCTGTGGCTGTTAACAGGCTGCATTAGCAAGCAGCTGCCCCTCAGCAGATCTGCCACAGACTGAGGGAAATGAGGGAAGATATGCCTAGAAACCAAAAAGCAGTCTCTTAAAGATCATGTGAACACTATGATGTATTTCTTTCTTACAGCAATAAAATTTGCCCCATGGGAGACCTGGGAGGATGGGTGAGGTCTGGGAAAAGGTATCCTACAGACCACAGGGGGTGGCTGGCCATGCACCCACATAGCTGTGACCGTGGAGTTTGACTGGAGTGATAAAGTTCCCTATCCTTCTTAATAAACCTATGCTTGATTCATTAATGGATTAATTCTGGGCACTAGTGGGGAACTAACTGAATCCTCCCTATATGGACACTTCTTCATATGCTGTGGTGATCATATAAGGAACAAAATGCAAGATTACAAGCTTACCCCCAAAGTTTACTTCAGTGATTTGTTTCAAGTAGTGCTTTTCTGTGTTGAATGCACTTACTCATTTGGGTTGTTACCTGAGTCTCCATCCCTGGAGGTATTTAAAGAATGGATAGATGCGGTGTTCGAGGACATGGTTTAGTGAAGACTTGGCAGTGATAGGTTAACGGTTGGACTCGATGATCTTAAGGGTCTTTTCCAACCTTAACGATTCTATGATTCTATTGGCACAATGAATTTGCACTTGCCTGGTGTATGACTAAATGAGCTGCAGTCTGCAAATAGGTTACTTTAAAAGTGCAATTCACTTAATGCAGATTTTTTTATAGGCTACACTAATGTAATAATTTTGGTTTCACACTTTGGTTTCACTTTTCTGCTTGTCTTGTTCTGTTTGGTTCTAACAATGCGAGGGCTGCAATATCTTATGTACTATGAATCAGACATCTCTTTAGTTCCTTCTTTCTATGTCTCTGCATTTGGCTTCAGGTCCAGGAATACATGCTGAAGTGCACATGTTGCATGCCTTCCCCTGCTTGCTGTGGAGAAGGGAGCAAAGAAGGACTGGAAGTTTCTCTCTGCCCCCAGTGGCACTGACCAGTGTGATGTACTCCTACAGAATTTTCTTTGGTATTGCTACCAGGTAGCGATAACCATATTCTTTGTCCCCAAGCCTGAGCAAAGAGAAAACTCTTTGGTAGTTTGTTTTTTGTGGAAGGCTGGGAAAGTTGTTGCTGTTATTCCTAGGACAACGGATGCGGCAGTATTGTGGTATTCCGAGGTCACGTTTGTCATTGTTGCAGTTCTGGAAAGTAATCCTTCACAACCTATTTGCTAAGGTTTTGACTTGCTCCTCTTCAGAAAATTATTAGCTTTTAACAATATACTACATATTTTGATAGTAAAAGGTATTCTACCAATATCATTAGTCTTATCTTTTGAATTAATAGATTTTTTTCTTTTTTTAATCTTTTTTTCTCTAGAGTGGAAGTGCTGTGCTGTTGTAATGCACAGGCTGGAGAGACTTGGTTCTAGACTCACCTTGTAACAGGTAGTTTGTTGCTGTTCTTATATGATATGTTTTTGGATCCAGGTCTTACACCGAATGTTACAAAGACTGTATGTGGCAAAAGGACCTTGTTTTTTTAACTTACAACAAACATACAAAAGGAAGGAGGGACTGAAGAGGAAACAGATAAAATGAAACCTGTTGTTATTACTTTTGCATGTTAGGAACTGCTTGGGTATTTCTCCAACTTTTTCTCATCTGTACTTATGATATTTAATTGTCATTTGTGCCTCTGGTGATTTGCTTTTCCTGCAGTGATTAGCCTGTGTCATCTGAGGTGGTTCCAATTCCTGTCCCATAACGACAGTGAATGTGGTCCCACATAATTCAATTAATTACTGGGTTGCTCTACTTTTTAAAGATGCTTAGGATAGGAGGTTATTTGAAATTTGGGTTTGGTTTGACTAAGGCTTAAACTCACTATAGGTGAAGGCACTCTGAGACCTTTCCAGATCAGCTGCTTATTGATTTATTATTCCTAAAGGAAAACAGGATTGCACGTGCAGCACATTGCTCTGGGATCACTTTGTTACTGGACAAGATTTAAGGACAGATGAGTAAATTTTTCTTAAATATTTGATAGCATTACTGGAAATCATTAAAAAAACCCATAAACCCATGCAATAAACAATTTTGGGTTATAACTTACAATTAGTTTCTTCTTTTGTTGCTTTATTGTTTCTCTTTCATGGCTTTATTGTCTCTGTTTCACAGCTTTATCTTCTCAGTCTGCTGGAAGACTGGTTACTTATTTTCACTGCTAAATTCCCCATGTCCTCCCCCTTGCCCAGTCATACCTAGGCTGCTGTGTACTGTATTGCTGTGCTCATGCATCTCTGTTTCTCTAGAGCTAGGTCACAGGCTTTATATATTGCACAGGTTTGCTTGGAAACCAGAGAGATAAGGCGAGACCAATCTTTTTGTGTCAGGTGAAGAACAGTGCCTTTGTGATGAGCAGCAAAAGGAGTGTTAAACTGACTTATGACTCAGAAAACATGCCCTCTCGTCAAAGAGATGATACTACTTCTTTATTTCCAAAGGTGTTCTGAGGCCTAAATCACTGATATTTGCAAAGTGCTTTTTGATTCTCCTTTGAAAGAATTATACAGTTCTGCTTGGTGAGAGCAAAGTTTGAGAAGTTACTTAGAATTCTGACAGTTGCCCTCCTACCGAGGACTCAGCCAAGCCTAACGCAGAGCACTACTACTTAAATTGTTAAAACACTTTTCATTGTTACACTTAGTGAATCACAATTTTGCTTTATGCTTCTTTCTGCAGGAGCACTGGCATAATTTGAAGCAACAGCTACTTTAATGGGATGTAATGAGCAATTAATGAGCAAAATAATATCTGTGGTGTTCATGGTAACAGCATGTCATTGCTCCTTTGTTCCTGTTCTCATCATCATCTTCTTCAGCATCTGACCTATAATCAGTTTTCTTTTCATGCTTATCTACAGTACTATTACTTTAGGCAAGGCCTCATCATCCTTTTCAGCACGGAGAAAATTGATAGCATGAAGAGTTACATGAAAAGAGAACAATATGCATTTCTTGACATAACTAGTTTCCCTCGCTCTCCACCTGTGTTGATAGCAATGATATCCTTAACCAACTTCTTGCAGTCTCCTTTTCCTCAGAGTAGTGTTGTTTATAAATTAAATGTTTCCTCTCAAGCTGCAACATGTCCTGAATTCTGCAGTAGGATTTGCAAATGCGTAGTCTTGAACCTTTTCTAAGTCCTGGTGACTTTTAGCATATTCCATAGGCCCCCATGTTCCAATGCAGTTTTGAGAATCCCTTTCCTGGAAAGCTCCGCTGTTGACAGCCTGTCCCACCTCTGCCAGGACATAATCGTGAGGAGGAGGCAGCATGGGTCCAGCTCCACTCCTTGCCTTTGCATGGCAGCTGCTTGCACCATGCTGGGTTGGGCAAAGGAAAAAGCATTTACCTGTTTTTATGTGGAGTAAGGGTCAGAATAGTCTTCCATCACCAGAAAACTCTGAAGAGGAAAAACAGAAGCTGGGAAGAAATGTTTCGAATGTAACTTTGTTTAAATAATTCAAGATTCTCAGAGCTATTTATTCTCATTCCCCAAATGGTGTTTATCTTGAGAACTCAGGGGAATCAGCTGACTTCACTTTAGCCTCAAGGTGTATTAAGGATGGTATTCAAGAGCAGTTACTGCACTGGAAATCAGGAAGTAATAAAGCACAACTTATTCTAGAATAATTTTTTTAAATTTACATTTTGACAACATCAGGAGTTTGTTTTTAATAGGGAAGAAACTATATTCAGTCATGAACTTTAATACTCCTGAGAATTCCAGTTTACTTTAGTAAAAGATGTAAAAGTTAGTTCATTATGATTATATACTCTCTATTTCTGCGCCCCGGGACAATAATGTGATATCTCTTTCATAGGCTTCCTGGGGAGGAAACAATACAGTGAAATGTAAATACAGCTTTTCCATAGTGATGGTCAATGCTACAATGCTTAGATATTACTACTGAGTAGTCCACCAGGACGGCATTATACTATTACTAAAACTGTAATTTATCTAAACACCTAGAAAAAATCTTTAAAAATAAACTCAGGTAGATGAACTCTTTTTTTTTTGGTCAAGATGTAGCATAGATGTGATGAAAAGCAGGACCAAATTTCTTACAGCACAATATGGATGCCCCTTTTCAAGTGCATCTTCATGGGATTGCTTAAGTGTGAAGGTAAACAGGTGTATAAAGTTTTGGACAGATGAATGGAGAAGTGAAGGTTGAGTCACAAACCTGGAGCCAGCTGCATTGTGGCAGCTGCACATAAAAGATCAGGCTGTAGTTTTTGAAAGCTTGAGAAACTTGCAGGCTGTGCATTGAAAGGCAGGAACATGTAAGTGGGAGGAAAACTGTCTGTCCTTTATCTAGAGGAAAGTTTGCTGTCATTTGGGTAGGCTTATATTTTTATTGTTCTCATTGTAACAGTGTGACTTTGCTTATTGTAGTTTAATTGAGTGTGTGTCAGGAGAGTTGGAAAGTTCTGAGCCTATTCTTTGGAAAAGGACTTGGCCAAGCCTGTTTTTCCTTTCCAGGCATGGTGGGAGAACACTGGAAAGGTAGGTGAGGATGGAGTAGCAGGTCATGCAGATTTACCCAAACTAATTTTAAACTGGAGGATCTGGTTTGTATTAAGTATCACTGTGGCAGAACATGTAGGCTATTGGAACTAATGATAAATCTGAATCTTAGTGTCCTGGGTACCCACAAATTCTAAGGCTTCGAAGCATTTACTCATGTGTCTGTTTTTAGCATACCAAAGTTTAATTTTATTGTTTGTTTCAAGCTTTTTGTGCTTAACATATGCTTTTGTCAATTCTCGGCTGATAATTATAGAAAACAATGCTATTTTGCTTTGCTATTTTGCTTTTGCTATTATGGAAAGTGAAGCAGCGAAAGAAGCCTGTGTGGAGACAGGGTTTGTGTTACCTAATTCACAATAGACAGGCTTCTTTCCCTGTGTTATGAGATTACAGGAAAAGATTTGTGGAATGGCTTGAACTGCCACCTCCTCTAATTTGCCTGCTCCCATTCTTCATTTTGGAGTACCCTGAAAAACTCTGGTGTTCTTCCTTGCAGAAGCAGGCATATCTTATTTTGAGCCAATCTGTTTTCAGTAGAATCCTTTTTCTGTCCTGATAAAATTTTCCCACTGTGTTGATCTATGGAGCTGAATTGCTGATTTGATAAACTTTGAAAAAGTAATTTGTCTCTCTGAAATAAAGGTTAACTGTCTGCCAGATTTCACTACTCAAAACAACTGTTCTTTGCCTAGAGAAAAATGAGTTAGAGGAAAAATGAAACCTGGTAAAAACATCTTTTCCTCCCGTTAATCGTAAGGCTTAACTGGTTTTGCAAAATGTGAGTTGCTTCTTTCTCAGGTGAGGTGAAATCTGAGTGTGTAGATTCAAATCAAGAGTGATCTCCTCTCAGTAACTATGTGAAAAAGAAGAGTGCAGAGTTGATGTTTCCTTCTGAAGTGTATGCGGATGGAGAGCGCATCCATATTGTCTTGCATGCTGCATTGCACATAGAAGTTGAAAGGCATGCTGTGAAATCCCCCTTGGCTCTGAATGGGCTGGTCTGCCTACCTGATGCATGCAGGTCATGCAGATACCATAGCTCAAGCTTCCTGGAGCACTGAAGCAACAGCAGTATGTCCCTGCGCTCCCATTAGTTGCCCTGGAGCTGAGTGACTTGCCCAGGTCCCACAGGCAAGCCAAATGGTCCTCAAGATGCAGTCTATTGACTTACCTTCAGGTATTGTAGTATCTCCTAATGTATTTAGCACTTAGGAGTCATTCAGTATTTGATGCATTGCCTGTTTTCATGCAGAGAAAATATTCTTACAATTTGGTTAGGGGAATAGTTTTTAGAGATTGTTTATTTTTCTGGTAAACACAGGAAAATAACTATTTCTAATAAGGATTCCCTTGCAAAGGGAATAAGCAGAGGTGTGCTGACAGGAAAAGTTATAACACTTTGGAAGTTTGCATATAGAATATTAAATTGTATTCCTACTGCAATACATAATATTTTTTAACTTCAGTAGTAGGTGGAATAATCTATAATAGTTGTCATATAGTTGTCATTGTATAGTAATAGACTGCATGTCTTGGGCATTAGTGTGTGTTTCATTTAGAGACAGAAAATTTCTAAAACAATTTGAACATTTTTTTTTAAGCAGGAATAAGTGCTGACATTTTAAAAACCTGTTTCGGCACAGACCATATGCACACAAAGTGAAGGTCATACTGGTCAACATAGACAACTTTTGATTCATTAAAAACTTGAAGGTGGAATAACAGCCACTAGTATTTGTCAAGTGATCGATTAGTTTCTCAGTGATAAACATGAAAGAAAATCTTTGTGCCACAAGCAGTTTTGTCAAGTAGCTTGCAGAGGCTGTGTTTGATAGATAGAGCCTTCAGGGAAGAACCTAAAAGGAATCAATTGTTGTCCTGACTATAACTTAGCATGAGTTCATCATTAAGCAACTATACTCATCGTTAATTCTCAGTGGTCCATCTGCCTTTGTTTTATGTTCATACACTATGTACTTTTCACTCTAATCACCTACAAAAATTTGAACTGAGTATTTAACATCTGAAATACTTGTCCCAATATCTCTAATAGCTTCAGGTTTTTGTTCCAGGAGCATAAAAGGACTTGTATTTGTCGCTAGAAGCAAACAGATCTTAGACTGGGAAGGGAAAAGAGTTGTTTACAATTAAACAAAGACTTTTCTTCTTGTGTCACTAGCAAGTTGCCATTCTCACCTTCTGTCATCCCTGCTCTCAGGTTAACATCAAATCTTTCACAGCTGATTGAAGGTGGACAAAGCTGTGTTTTGTCTGGTCAAACCATAAGAAGGACAGCAAAATTTGCTGCATTTTCCTGTGGTCCATCCTTTTGTAAACAACCTTAGAAATTACTTTTGTTTTTCTGACCTTTTGGGTTCAGGTTATTGTCCAGAAACACTTTGGGATTCAGCATAAGGGACAATAACTGGTCATCTAGACTGGCAAAATCAAAGGCAAATAAAGAATGAAAACATGTTGCTGTTAAAGATTATGCAAATCTCTAATTGTCTTAATTATATACAAGATAAGGTCCATAAATATCCATCTCTTCTATGAACTTAAGTGGCTTGTGATTTGGGCATTTTCATTTTTTGAGAGAGACAGAGTGAATTGTACAACAGTACTTCAGGTTTTCTTTTCCAGACAATTATTTTGGCTTAGGACTCTCAGCTGCCTTGGCCTTTTTGATTTACCAAATAGATACTGAGGAAGATTTCGCATTTGCCAGTAATAACTATGAGATCAGGGTCCCCAGATAATATAAATCCTCTCTTTATTTTGATCTTGACTTTGAAACTTTACCTAATCTTCACATTTCACTTTATCATCTATGTATTAGCAACTATTGATTTTAAAAGAAAATCTTCCTATTCATAACAACATGCCAAACATCTCTGGAAAATTTAAAATACTTTTTTTTTATTCATCAGTGACTCTAATGCAGCTATCATGATTGATGAATTTGATTTACTTGAAACTGCTGACAGGAACTGGTGGTGGGGGGAGAGAAGAGGAAAATGTTTTTCAGTTTTTGTACAAAATAGTCTATGTCAATTTAGAAAGCAGGGAGACAAATGTGAGCCATAGCTTATAGCAGTGGCAGATCATGTGCTTCTGCAACACATCTTCACTGTGGGAGGCAGGTGCTCGCTATGGAGTCCTAAACCTTGTGAATTTGGCTTTTAAATTGTAATGTGACTGCTCAGGGTACCCACCATAGTAACAAATCAAGGCCAACCATGCACAGCACAGTTCCTTTGCAAGAGAAGTATAATCCCTGAGTATGAACTGATGCCAGACTGATCTGATGTAGGTAACATAGGGAGGATCACTTAATTTTTTTTATATGTAGTCTTGTTAGTTGGGAGGGAGAGCTCTGAGTAAATTTGTGAAATATCTTCTTGTCATTTTGAGAAGTAGAACTCTGAAAATTTTGTGTCACAAATGAACTTTTGCAAATTATTGTTTGAATGGCCACAGCTATAGAAGGTTTCATAGAGATCGTTCGTCTTGTGCCTCGTTCTTCGTACATAATGCTAGAACTGCCTGGAGAGGCAGAAGTTGGAGGGGATGTATCTGAGGATGGGAATATGAAGAAAAACTTGTAAGCTGCTGTTTCATGGTAGGCCATTTGACTGAGGTCTGGGAGAGATGATTAATATTTACCCACTGTTAGCAATAAGAGGCATACACAGTGGAACATCAGCTAAGATCACCAGATGTTCCTGTTATGCTTCAGTGTAAATCAAAAGCAGCTCAGCTGAAGACATTTTCAATCGTGCAATGAAAAGGAGATATCTTACCTGAACACATTGTCTGCTAAGTCTATAAAACATCCATTCCATACTGAGAAAAGGCAGTCTTGTCCCATTTATTTGCCAAGGATTCTTCTTTCACTCCCTGAATCTGCAAGGATTATCAATGTACTCACACATGGAGTTTATCATAGTCACCTTTGCCGTTCATTTGTATTAAATGAAGCAAGAGATCTACAGCAATAAACAAACCCTCCATCTTTCTAGCCTCTGTGTCATGCTTTTAACAGGAATGGAAAGAATCAACTTTTTTTTTTTAAGAAAAACCTCAGTCTCCCACTGATGTTTTAATGAGGAATCCACTTAGGAGGAGTTCATTTTAAATTGTCTGTCTTGGTGTGCATTTCCTGTATTGATAATAAAAAGACATCACATATGGAAATTTTAAATTTATGTTCAGAAATTACTTCAGGAAGCAGTTAAACAGAAGTTAATGGGGGAGAAAAGTGGTGATGTGTCACCTCATTATTACCTGGCTTCTTGAGTCTGAATGTAATGCGGAGTAATTTTGTTTCTGGCTATAACCTGGCTGGGCTGGCAGTCTCTGGAAATGTGGTATAATGTTCTTAGATTTACAGTTGCAAAAAGATGTCCATGGAAACTGAGTTAAATGCTAGCCCTACTTCTGGATTCCTATATTTTTCTAGGAGTTTCCTCTCTCTTGCTTTTTCTGGTTGTCACAGATTTCTGCAGAAGTGTTTGTAACTTGAGTGGTAGGTTTTGTGCTAACAGTCACCACCCTCAGTAGTCTTTATAAACATTTTCCTATCTGTGACAACACTGTTAAAAGCACAGATCCTAAGACCCGTTATGGACAAAAAGAGTCCAGTAAGCATTCTGAGAGTAAAGATGATTTTTCAGTTACAATTGCATGTTGTGTAAATTGAACACAAAGTGGAGAGATCTTGATGCTTGTAGTCACACACTCCAGTGCATCTGAGAAAAGTAAATTGAAATTAAGTCCACAGCTGGCTTTTGTAGATCTCAATTTTGAGGAAATAAAGAAACGACAACAGCTTCTGGGCTCAAGTGAGGAGTGACCTACATTGTGACTCTTAACTAAGTGCTCACTGAAGAAAAATCTGTGGAAGATAGGATGGGTGTTCAGCACCTGAAAGACCTTAGTAAAGAACTTAGACATTTTATGTAGGTCCCAAATGCACAGGGATGCTGATGAGACTACCAAGGCTCATATGCTGGAAATCCAGGCCAAGTTGAACAAAAATGTCCTATGTTGGGAGCTGGAATAAAAAGAATAATAAAACAAGCCTATGTTTGTTCATCTAGACTGGAAGCCATAATGCAGTCTTTGTAGATTAATACTTACCAAGAGGTTCCCAAATTCCCTGTACATTTATGGGAGTAACTTGTTGAGCATTGACAGTGGGAACAGCAGCTTTACAAGAGCTGTGGCAACGGCTCTTTCATGATTAACACTGCAGTGTTTACTAGTTCATCTGCTTTGCCCATGTTAAAGCAGCATAAGGAAGCTGGCCTGGAGTCTAACCCATGGGTGACTTACACATTATTATGTCAGAGATTTCATGACTGTAAAAGCCATGGATTTTTTTTTGCCTGCTTGTCATACTATTTTTAACAGCTAAATAAGAGAAAAAATATGATGGAAGCAGGTTTTCCACAGAGGGGCAGGTTAGGGTCAGGGAGTGCTTGGTAGTGAGAATGCTGATCTGTTTATTCCTGCTGCCTTAAATACCCTCTAGTATTTTGCAGATGGTCTGCTCGTGTTCCCCTTACTGACTTCTTGGAAGTTCTTGGACCTTTCCAACCCATTCCTGAGCCTCAGGCACACCGTCTTCAGTTCCCAACAGCACATCCCAAGCAGCAGAGTTAACCTGTTCAGTGCCCCCTACCAGATTCTCTTTTCCAGGACCCTAGATCCCTTTCTCTTCTAGTTCTCCCTAGCACTAAACCTGTCAAACCTTTCATTTACTGCCTCAAGATCCTTAGTTTCATCCACCCCAGGATGTCCACTTCTACAAACTCACCCTTTGCATTTCCAGTCTTCAATCCTAATTCACATTTTTCAGTTTTGCATTTTGATTTTACATTCTTGCTGGCTACTGCCACCACTACTCTCCTGCACTCTGTATTGAAGCATGGTCTAAGCTTCTGGGCTCTTTGTTGGCAGTTTTTTTTCATTTGCTTGTTCAAAGAGCAAAATCTTTGATATTGGGAGTGATTATTGGAAACCCACCTGGGCAGGATGCTGAGAGCAGAAATGTAAGGCATGCATGGGAGTGGAGTAATGACATATACCTATGTATCTTGGTCAAAGTTTCTCTTTAAATAAACAAGTGGAGAGAAGAGATTTTAGGTGCTGTTTGTGCAGAAATCTCTTTTCACTCTTGATCTATCCAGGGGAGATGCAGGTGGAGTTGGTTATATTGTCCATCAAGTATTTCAGCAAGCACAAGCAACAGCAGCTTTCAGCACTTCAGTTTACTGCAGGGCTCATGACTTAGTACATATGGTTGGGAAATACAAGGTCTGTAATAATTCATGAGTTGCAGTGATACCTACCTACCCATTTCTTTTATCCCCTCTAATTTGTTTAAAGATAGAAGTTCTGCTTTTGTAATTTCCTTTGCTCTGGGTCTGTGCACTTACTTTTGTACTTTTAGCAACAAAGTCATCAAAATACTCTTTCTAATGAAATACAGTTATCCTAAAAAGTGTAGAAAATGCAAAAAGCATGCTTTAGGGCAAAAAATACAAATACAACTATGATATAGTGTAAATCAAAGTGTAACTTAATTTAGGGTGACAGTACAGTAGCTGCTGTGATCAAGATTTGGAAGTACTTTTTGGAAGAAATGTTTTGTTTCTCAGCAGAAGGTGACAGAATCCGATACAGAAAGTTGTAATCAGTCTTCCAGCATAAAATGCCAGTTTCCTTCACTCTCCCCTCAATATAGCACAAGATTATGTGTTTTTATAAGCCTGCCAAGCTGAAATCTCAAGGAATAGATTTACATGGGGCATTAACTGTAATATGGAGCTAGGAAGCTGTGCAATAAAAGAAAGATATGCTGAAATTCCTGCAAATTACAGACCTAATCCACTTCCTGGGTGGCTCCAGGGAGCTCAGTTGTAAAGGATAGCCTCATCTTAGCAAAGAATAGATGAGCCCGTATGTATCTCTTGTAATTAATGAGGAGAAAACCCCTGAAGGTTCAACTGAAAGAAGGCAAAATTGCAGTGAGCAGAGTGGGGAAAGCAGGATTTTATATGTAGAATGGGATGACTAATTAGCTTTTATTTTCCATAGGAAATAGGACTGTTTAATCTTGCAGGGAAGTCATGAGATGGTAGTTGGCCATTGATATAAGAGAGGAATTGGTTTGTTACTACTGAGTCACAAAGTGTTCTGTTACTGATACTGAAATTGTCGTCATGTTTGAGAGCTAAACTTACGGAATTAGTCATGTCGTGAAGTGAATCCAAGCTAGAGTGAGCGACACCATCTGAGGGGTATGAGGGAAACCACGTAAGCTGTGTGAATCTTGAAGACAGCTTAACAACTTTTCCCACCTCTCCTTGAGTTATTTTTAGTCCTTCGGAATGACAGTGGGTGTACCTCGGTGCCTCAGGATACTTCTTAATGGAAAAGTGCTAGTTTGTCTGTGCTCCCTGTTGGGAATGGCCACCAAGCTACATCAGACAAGAAAGGAGGCACTCAACTTTTTTTTGCATTGGTAGCTCCATCTGTAAAAGGATGGAAGCAATTATAAGCCATGCATTAATGAATGTGCTGGAATAAGGCATTAATACTAGATTGTGCATGTGTATATTAAGATTAATGTAACTTTAATGTGTTAGTTTTTGTGATGGGATGTTTGTGAACACATATGTACGTTTAGACACAATATTTTATTTAGTTTCACTAATATTTGTTGTTGTGATGCAGTGACTGCTAGTCTTTCCCAAGAAGGCATATAGGTATGAAAGGAAATAACAATGATTGTTCTTTCAGTAAACTTCGACTATATTCTATTCAAGTGTTATTGGAAAGTCCACTTATACCACTATAAATATTTGCATAATTAAGAAGAGCTTATGTCTTTGTGACATACTGATGGAGAGATTGGCCGCTTTGTTCCATAATTTAAACTTACAATGAATTCTTCAGATTCTAGAACTAGTGAGTGGTCAGTAGGATATTTATCTATCAATCAATCTGTAAATAATATTTTCCCAGAATAACGTGCCTCAATTGTACGTTATTAATGGAATGCACGGGATATTGCCATGGCTGGACAGTTTGCATAAACACTTGCCAGACAGACTAGTGATATTTTCTGCTTTGTTTTGAAGCAATGTCATTAGTCTTGGGGTCAGAGGCTGTTCCAAAGTGTATTTAGTTAGGCTGAGGTCCTCAAAAATAGATTTAAGTGTGGTTTTGTGTAGGCAATTTTCAAATTAAATTTTGGCTTGACATGTTATTGTTTCTTTAAAGCTTTAAAACTTAAACTTATTCTTATATTAAAGAAAAATAAATTCAGGAAAATATGACTTAAACATGTGTGTGCTACATAAAGATGTTAAAAGTGCTATAATTATATTTCATCAAGTGTAACTTAACGTTTTAATAGGTAGTGTTTAGGGCTGATCTGACAAGGCATTTTTAAAGTTTTGAAATGAATGCTCAAAATAAGAAAACATGCCACTTAAATTTAATGAATCATTTCTATAAGGTAGGGACTTGCTAGGAATTCCAGGGAAGTATTTCACTTAAAAGGGGCTCTATTATATTCTGAAGTGCCCTGAAGTAGGTGGTGTTTGTTGTTTCACTTTTGATTTCAAAGAGTGAAAAAGCCCCATACTTCCCTTTTACCTACTGTTGGGGCAGAAAAAGGCCAACCCTTTGCTAGAAGTCTCTAGCATGACTTTAGGTTGAATCAGTGCAAATTCTTCAAAATATAATTAATTGCATTACATTAAAGTTATCCAACCAGTCCTTCAAGTGTATAATCAACAGCAGTAAGTTGACAAGTTTATCAATCACTTTACAAGACTAATCCTGATTAAATAGGAGAGGGACTTTGTCTTTTTATTACAACATAAATCATGTGCACTGCTCACTAAGAGATGGG
This sequence comes from Platalea leucorodia, assembly GCF_965183815.1. NCBI lineage: Eukaryota > Metazoa > Chordata > Aves > Pelecaniformes > Threskiornithidae > Platalea > Platalea leucorodia. The sequence continues at coordinate 20,092,544 of NC_138827.1, read as the reverse complement.
ATCAATTTAATTTTCTACAGCTGTGTTACTGACAGCTATTGTTTATAAAGAAGCACAGAATTGCTTGCATTAAATCAAGAACTTGGCTGGAAGTGTAAGTTGCATATCAGCTTGCCTGAACTGGAAGACCAAGAAAAGACACTTGTATCATCTGACTTCATGTGATGTAGCATCTCCTTTTGCCAGGCACTGTGACTGGTATGTTTACATTTGAGGACAGGCAGTGCAGCAGAGGTGACTGGCGAGGGGGAGACCTGTCTGCTGTTAAAGCAGTGGAGATATGGAGATGTTCTGGTCTGCATGGGTAGGATTGTCCATTGACTACGAGTATCGTTAGAGAGTACCCTAACTCATATTATAGCATATGCATGGCATGTATGCATGTATGTATTTACAGGATTATGTCATATATGATGGATTTCTACTATGTATGCAATTAATCTAAGTTATGGCTTTATTAAACCCCAATACAATAATTCAGACTAGAGAGGCAGCCATAATGACTAGAGCTTTCTTACCTTTTACTTCCTTCTCTCCCAGGCCCTCCTTTTTCTTAGTTGTGTTAATTGCCCCCTTTGTTTCTAATTTAGTTACTGAATTCTCATTGTGTATCTAATACTGGTGTCCAACATTTATATGGGATTAAACTTAAAAAAGCTTTGAATTCCCTGATATGCAATTAGTAAATCCTTGTGTTTTTAACAACATATTTGCAGAAGATACTCAGAAGGTGCTTAGCATCTGACTGAGTGTACAAAACCAGGATGAAAATGTAAAGCTGAGAGCCAAATTTTCTGCTCCAGTACATGCATGATGCTTCCACCAAAACCCATAGTCTTCAAATAAGAGAATTTGCACAGGTTTAACAGAGGGAAGTATTCTCAGTGAAGGTACCTGGCTTGTTTTTAAAGAGAGGGAAGTCCAAACTGATAAAATTTGTGCTGTACATCCTCAGCAGGGTGTGTAAGGCATATAATTTTTTTTAATGCAAAACCTCATTTCTTTTAAGTATATTCCTCTTGGTTGTGGCTGTAATTTACTGAATAGTTTTGAATTCATTAATGTATTTTTTATTAAAGAATAGAAAAAAGTTACCTGCTGTTTGTGCATTACTTTTGGCAGTTTAATTAATTGTCTAGACTAAAGGTATGATGTAGTTCTCTGTTCAGATGTTTCCTGCAGCTAAAGGCATGCATTTCTTGAAGGGATTAAGTAGCTATGAAGGCTGGGAAATGAATGGACTTTGGAAACCTCCCAAAAATTTCTTGTGTAATGATTTTTGTCATGGTGAAAGCTACAGTGGCTGGGGTTCCAGGCAGAAAAATTAATCTCTGGTCCAACACAGTGAAACAATTTCTGAATAGTTCTATTGATGTTCCTCTTTAAGAGAAAATTGCTTGTAAATCTTTGTTTATCTTCCACTTCTAAAATATTTGACTGCAAATTCATCATTATCTTGCCGTCTTGGTGAACAAAGTTCCTCCTGCAAGGAATGAGTGAAGTGTTCTGCACTCGTAAGCAGTAGTGAGCTAATGAAATTCATTTAGTACTGGAATCTTTCAAGCGGTGGTTTCTTGAGCAGAGGGCACCACCAGGCCCACATGAAATCATGAGAGAGCCTTTTTAACGTGCTGCAGCCAGCAGGCTTGGGTGGTGTTGGTTCAGAGCACCAGCACAGCAAGAGGGAAGCTGCTGCTGTCCTCGCAGTTTGTCTTTCCTTTCTCAAAGTTTGGAGTGCATTCTAGTGAGTGTAGCCATAATCTCTCTGCCAAAAGCAGAGAACTTTCCTTTTTCTGTTTTTTTCTGTGCGAAGACTTTGGCATAAGATCCTGAGCCACCAAGATTCCTGCTGTCTCTTGTGAAGGAGCAGAAATCTGAAAGGGAGAAATTTCTCAGAAGTTCAGAGTACTCATAAAGCATGGAGGCCAGGTATTGAATAATATTAGTATCGGGGTGCTTGTCTCCCTGCTTTCTTGGCTCTTGTGAGGTGTCTGTAAACACTGAATAGGCTGGGAGGCAGCCCCTGGTAATTCTGATACGTGCTGATGAAGAGACTAACTGTGCTTCACGTCATGGTGGGGCAATATGGTGTGATGTGTACAGGGAATCAAATTCTTGACAAAAGCCGCTTTGCAATGAACTAAATTTGATGTAAGTAAGCTGATTTCAGTTATGGCAAAGAGAAAATTAAAAAAAAAAAACATTCATGGAAAAGTGAAAAATTGCAAGGAAGTGTCAGTATCCTGGAAGTTGTTCACTGATGTTGATTGAAAAAATTAAGGTAAGTTGCTTTCTGGGGAATATCTGCAATAGCCAGCTTCATTTTCTGGTCTGGATTTGGTCACTTGGGACATTAATGCAATTGTTCTGCTGATCATAAGAACTGCATGTGTTGCTCTATAAACAGAGTCAGGATTGGACCTTGCTATGAGATTTGGTATATATGTACAGTAGAATGGTCCTTTAATGGCAAGCTTGTCATTGAGCAAATGAGACTCGGTGCTAAAATAAACAGTTATGAAGTACCAAAATACTATTAATAACATTTTATACATGGAAGAAAGATATATAGAAATTAAAACTATATTTGGGATATTCGCCTGGGAGACTACCTACAGTTAAATGAATCATTTATTGTTGTGATGTGCTGTTGTATGAAACAAGACAAGTTAAAAATGTATTCCTCAGTATCAGTGAAAAGAAAAAGGAGAGCCTGGGGGAGAGCCTTCATGACATTCTGAATTTTATTGTCCCTGTGGATTGCTCTTTGATTTCCGGGATCAGCTTTTGAACTCGATTGGTTTTGTGCTGTTATGACTCAGCGGCTAGGGCAGTGGGGGTGAGATCATTCCTCTGTTTTCCTGAATTTGGGTTAGAGATGGATACTGTAATGGAACAGGGCTCACTGGTAGGTGCTGGCTCTAGAGACCCTATAATCATCAAGCATGCACAGTGGTGCAATAGACAGCTGGCTGAGCTGCCCTGCCTGTCAGTGTTGCTGGCGCCTGGTTTTCCTGCGCCAAAGAATAAACAAAGAATAAACTTTAAAAGTCCTCCTCTATCCCCCTGCTGCCCCCACACCATTTCAGGCAAGCAAGCAGATCAAATATTAAAGAACCAATCCTTTCATATTCATTGAATATTTCCAAATACATTTTGGGCATTTTGAGCTATAAAGTCATGCTGGGTTGTATTTACAGGCGGTGCTTATTCTAAACTTTCAGTGCTGTTGTTGAGACATAGTCTGTTTTGAATCTTACATTAAAAGTGTCAGAGATGCTTTTTTTTTTAAGCATGCATTCCTTAGCACACATGCTGCACTCCATAATGTCATCAGTGCCCTGTCCGCTACTACTGAAATGTTTTCACAAGGATGAGAAAAGGTGTCTCTGAAATGCTCAGTAGAATATTCAAAAGTCTTTTGATTGCCAAATTGTAAAATTTGTTATAAATCCTGATGATGATTCATTACACAGTTGCTCAGAGGTGACAGTGACTTTTTAATGCGTATTGAGTGAAAATTGGGTGTGAGAAATTGCACTGGCAACATTAGCTGTTACAGTCATTAGTACTGATCTCATTGTGATTTTTTTTTTTTTTTTTTATTCAACATGTGCTTCACGTGCTCATGCAAGCCCCCTTGGAAATTTAAGCTTTAAAGAGAAATGCACAACGTGAGTAGCATCCACACAAACACTTAAAAACATTATTAATGATTCTAACTCTCTCTTGCCCTAGAGGTAATAGAAGTGAACAGAGATATTAATTAATTGGAATTCACCTTGGCTGCTTTTTCAAGATTTCCAGCAAAATTACCAATTATTGTACAAGGGGTTGAGGTTTTTGTTTACATTCTTTCATGATAGCTGTGGTGACTTCCTACATCGTCTTCCGCGCTTCGTGAGCACATTGTTCTTACCTGTCATCTATGAGACTTCTCCCATTGCAGGGGTTGATTGATCGGTCACACCAGGCTGCAGACTACTCCAACTAATGTGAGTAGTCCAGGACAGTAGCATAGCATATATGCTTTGTCTGTTCTTCAATTCCTGTGTTCCATATCGTGCAGTGAGTTCACGGGTAGAGCTTGGGAGACTATTTTCAAGAGATGTAGAACTTGGTCTGGGACCATAGATTGTTAGTACTCTTCGGAAGACTTTCCTGGAACCCTTTCAATACAGTATCGTTTTTTTAGAGGAAATCTTTTATATTGACTTTGGAACTTCTTCCAAGATGTTGATGTAGGCAAATCATTTCTGTAGACAGTTGCAGTCTTAAAAACCTACAATCGTGCTTCTCATCCTGTTTTGATATTTTCCATTGCCATTGACTGTGTGTATCGAAGATATGAAGCCTCAGAATGAAAAGATGTCTTAAAAGAGCTGTCATTGTAACGAGAAATGCTACTGGTGAAGATACTCTCAGGATTTTAATTGAATAATTCCATAGATTGTCATTTTTGTTTGAAGAAGGAATGTCACGAACAGTACCTTGGACAAAATAAGACAGACATGAAAACCTAAGGACCAGTAGCACTTAAATTATACTTTTGCTTGAAAAGGAATATCAGAAGGTGTCATTGCACATTGCTTATGTAAGCTTAAACATTTTATTTGTGTATATATATTTGTCACTTCTAGATGTCACTATTCAGGAAAATACCTGATATCAAGCTTATGTTGAAAAAGAAAAGCATTGGCACAGCAACTGGCTGTGTTGTCTCTGATGTGGATCAAAGGTAGTTGTATCCATTTGTGGTAGATGCTAAAGTAAGGGAAAACTTGCGTGATCTTCAGTTGGGTTCTTTATGTACCTTGAGAAAGAAGACAAAGTAGCATGATTTTGGGAGTAACAGATAGCTCTGGGGCTGTCAGGAGGGTGTCAGAATCTTCCTGATTTTGAAAAAGAATTGATCTTTAAAAATAGACCACTGTATCCACATTTAGACATACAAAAAAAATCTGAGTGTAATTAAGTTTGTATGTCAAAACTAGTCAGATTTTTTTTAGCACTTCTTTTTTAAGTCTCAGCACAGCTATTTTTATTTCATCTGACGAATTAAATCTTTCATTGCTACTTCCTTTATATTACTGAATCTGTGCTAATCTCTGTTTGAAGTATATGCAAGAATATTTTATCTATTCATTGTATTTTCTTTTCCTGGCAACAAAAATTTGACATTTCCACAGCTGAACACTGGAAACATCACAAGTATCTGAACTTTACATTTATTATTTTTCTGTAGAGTTGTTTCAGAAAGTCAAAGAACTTGAAACATATTATATTCTCAAATAGAAATGAAGAATATAGATGGTCCTTGAAAAGGAAGTGATGAAGAATTCTGAAAAGGCAAAATACATTTTTGTCACCAAGTTTCAAAAGATATTTCAAAATATGTCCATTTCAATATAATTATTAAAATATTCTAAGTGATTATATTCATATTAATCAGACTAGTATATTCCATATAATAGAGTATCTATTAAAAAGCTGGAGTAATAACCATACTAAATCTTCAAACAAATCACTGATAAAGTTGACATTTTTTATTTGCCTTTATTTTTCCCATTTTGATGAATGCATATTTAGTCAGAAATAATAATTTTGATGATTGATAATATGATAGTTATTACTACTTGATAAATCAAAAAATTGATATTTTGTTAATTGACTCCAGTATTATTACACTTGTTGGAGTTAAAAACTTCTGGAGATTCTTTGTAGCTGGTGTGTCTTCTGCTGTCCGTCCTTCTGTGCTGGTACTGTCAACAGAGTCAAATTTTGCACAGATGTATTTATCTAAGTGTATGTTATTTTTTTAATTTTAAAGCAAGCAGGTAAATATACATGTGATAAAACTGTGCTATGAAGTATTTTCTCAGGCTCTACAAACTAAAAGGCTTTTCCAGGATCAATATCAAATCTTTTCCTAGTCAAAAACCAAATTTCAGTTTCTTATCCTTATGATTTTAGGTGATAGCTAGGAAAATTTGAGGAGAAAAAGGAAAGACCACCTGCTTAAAAATACAGCATGAAGAGGCTTCATCAAGACCTTGTGAAATAGGGTAAAGTCCAGAATTCACACTGGGACAACAAAACATTTCAATTATGCCAGAGGGAGGTTGTGACTGCTCTTCTGGCTCTGAACTCAAAGCTTCTGCTCAGTTTGTTGTAGAGATGAAGTATTTTTTTTTTTTAATCAGAAAATTGGGGAAAAAGAGTGAGAGACAGGCTGACTCTTAGACATCTGCTACCAGAACTTGGTGAGATAGCTAGTGTGAGCTCCATAATACCTTGTGCAGGAAGAAATACAAGGAATATTGACAGAAATGTGTTTTGATAGGGCTTAACGTGTAGTTGAGTTAGCTTGGTTTTGGAGTGGATAGGTGTTGTCTGGTGGTTGTTTCTATTAGTTTAACTTGGTATATAGCTGAATGGCATGTTTCTGCTTTTTGTGTAGAGATGCAGGGTGGATTTCAAACACCAGACTTGCACAGCAGTGCACTTATGGGGAATGTAACTAGTGTGATTTGCTTCCTCCTTCTCTGTTGTAGTATCTCCCAATTACCTTGATCAAAACTCTGCCACAAGTTCTGACGGTATTGATGAAAAGTGCATCAGCCAGTCTTTGTAACTGTTACTGGTAATTAATGTCACAATTTAAGGCTAACACAGGAGGCAATACTGGTTTTTTTTGTTAGTAATACTATTGGATCATCAGTAATGATGATGATGAAACTTGAAATCCATGGCAGAATAAAACCAAAGCGTTTCAAAGGTTAGAGCCTTTGTAGTGTCCTCATACCAGCTTTCCCAGACATGCCCATGCCAGACAGCTCTACCAGACAGAGAAAAACACCCAAATATGGCATAGGCTTATTACAAAAAATGGAGTTTTTGGTTCTTACGCTATGCTGGCACCCTACAAATTTATCTTTACTCCCTAAACAATCTTTGGACATTTCAAAGCAAATTAGAACTATGTTACTTCAGTTAGGCTCTGTTCTACCTTTGACAGCCAGTTTGTATAGATACATCTAGCTTATTTTCTCTGAAGCTAGTTTTGGATAATTATATCTAAAACATTCCTTATTAGTAGAGAAAGACTATGAAGCTCTAGGGAAATAGTAAAGAATAAAAATACATATTTGTGGATTCCTTAATGAACTGAAATGAAAAGAAATGTTTTAGTTGGGCTGGCTACTCCTTTTTTTTTTTTTTTTCTGATTTACAGCAGAAACTATTGAGATGAGATCAGAAGATGAAATTTCCATTTCTTAGGCTCACATCTGGAAATTAGTTGCTCCAAGTGCTTCAGGTTGAGTACCCAAAGTTGGAAGCTGTTTTTAGAAATCTTTTTCAGAAGAGTTTTCTGAATTGCTATTTATAAGCTGCGCAAGTTTATGAACTTTACAAAACTAATGCAAAAGCATAGGATGTGATATAATGTAAGTCAATGTGAGATATATAAATAAGTTGATTTTATCCACTTGCTCGTTCTTTCATAGATTCATTTAATCACACTCCCAGGTATGACTTGTGTGCAACATGGCAATTGATCATTTCTCTAAATGCTGCTGTCTATCAGACAAAAAGGAATTTTTCCTCAATAAAACCTCAGCATGGAGTTTAGCTCTTGATCTGAAATGAGAATTCATTTCTGGTGAAACTCATATTTTTGGAGGCTACTATAAACTTTTAAGGTTGTATATGCCACGAAATTTGCACAAATTCAAAGTTAATGCAAGCATTTCTGGAGGTGTGTTTAATGATGTAGATGTTATATGTTGACCTTTACACTGTAATGAGTATCTCCCAAAGGGAATATTTATGGCTTTTTCTTAGTAAAAATTTTTGGAAACTGAAAGAACATTGATGATGGTGAGAAGAAGAATGTTTGTTTGTTTGTTTTCCCCTGAATTTATTTAATTTTAATCCAAATGCTAGCTGGTTCATTCTTTTGTTTTGTCTGTGCTTCAGTCTGCATCTGGCCAAGCTTGTAGATTTGTACCTAAGTTACTGAAAGAACTGTGTACTGAATAGATTGCTGCTTATAATTTAAGTATCACTTCCTTTATTTAGGACAATTTCTTACTTATTGGAGTTCATTCACTGGTGTACGAAGTTCTTTGTCAAACTCCAAATTCTTTGTGGCCCTGCATAAATATTCTGGTATACTTGGCCATCAGCATGGAAAAGATGTTTAGGTCTGATAGCTGCCTTGGAAGAATTTGAATCTGGATTAAAATAAAAAAATTTCCTGAAACTGAAGATCTGTTTTCCTGATTCAGGGATGAAATCAGAATTACAAAAGAGTAAAAGTGATTTAGGACTACAAAGACTATGAAATGACACACAATTTCCATAAATATGTAAGAAATTAATAATATGTTTTATAATTAGTAAATTAAAATCTTAGTAACAACCTCAGTGAAGAAATACAGATCTCGGGAAGGCAAAAAACCCCCAGGTTAAAACCTAGGGTAAATTTATCCAAACAAGCAAAGTCTAATGGCAGACAGGACTTTTCAAGTGGATCTTGGAATGGTTTGTCGTGGGTTTGTTCAGGACCTGGCTCTAACAAATGTGCTTGTTAATGATTTAGGAATGGGAATGGAAAGGAGACTTCAAGGGTGAATTTGGGAGAGAGCCCTTTAAAAACGATTGCAATTCAAATCAATGTTGAAAGACCTGGGGACACGGTCCTCTAGTAAAAAGACAGAATTTCATGAAAACAGAGGCAGTGCAATGTATTAAGGAAGCAAAACTGCTCAGCACAAGCACACCGTGGCATCCATGGGCTTTACAGCCCACAACAGAAGAGGCCCTGAAATGCAGTGGATTGCAGACTGACTGGATGCCAGTTTGTCAAAGAGATTGAGGCTGCTTATTTCATAAAGCCACCTCTCACTTCGGGATGTGTTAGCAAGAGTTTTGCATGTAAGTAACAGGAGGTAATTAATCTGTGCTATTTGGAGATAATGAGGCAGAAATATTGCTCAGATTTGGACATCATGCTGATGATGTCTGACACGGTGATGGCAAACATGCTGACAAATTTCTAAGGAAAGCAAAATGGAAATCATGACCTGTGAAGAAAGATTAAGCGAAGTAGGTTTATTTAGTCAGAAGAGAGGAGAAGGCAGGATGATGCAGCTCTCCAGCTGCTCGTTGCTTCATGCCTAGGTCAGGCAGGAAAAAGTAGAAAGCAGACTGCTGGTACTGCTGCTAATGAAACCAAATACCAAATCATGAGAGCACTCTAAAGCAGCTGCTGGATTACACAACTGGTGGCAGAATGCTGATGTCTAATGTAAGGGATGAATTTTACCCAGCTTTATGTCACTCCACAGCCATTACAATGTTAACCCAAAGCTGTAAGGAACAAGGGTTACCTTGTGAGAAACCAGCATGGAACTGCTGGGTCCATGGTGAAAAAAATGAGTAGTGACAATTTATCTCTCAATAAGAGTAGTACAAGCCAACAAATATTTATGGTGGGGCAGGTAGTAGAATATTACTCCATTGCCGATATGCATATTCTTATCCTGAGTGGATGTAAAGTAATCTGAGGTACTTTATCCTCAATGGGTTAAGAATGTCTTTTCAAAAACTTAATAAGACTTTTGAAAAATTATATTGATTAAAAGACTCTTTAACCAGCTGTGGGACTGTGTGTAGTATTTATGGAGTCAAGGTCATTATGGATTCAGGCAAATATATTACATTGTATATTTTTAGGAAAGAGTAAGAGCAGGGAAGCGCTCTAGCAGGCCAACTACAGAGGTTATAGAATTTCCTTTGTTGCTTGTTAAGAACAGGTTTGATAAATATCTGTCATAGATATATATTCTTCAGTCCTTAATGGAAAGTTGGTATTACATAGTCTTTTGTCATATGCTCCAGACTTCTTTTTCACTGATGTTATGAAAAAAATACACTAAACACTACCTTTTTTATTCAAACTAAGGGTTTTTTCATCTTCCTCCAGCACCTTCTTTCAGTTCATTTGATTTTTTTTGTTGTCTTGTATGATTTGTTCTCCGATCACATCTATTTGTCTCAACAAAATAAACGCATCAAATAGTTAAGAGAAAAGTACTAAGCTGTAGAGAGAGGTAAAAAGAAGATTGGAGACAGGAAGGAGAAATAATTATCTAATTACAATATTTTGTGTGCAGAATCCAAAGGGAATGCTCTTGCTGTGATAGAGTGAAATGCTGCAGGAAGAAGTAGGAGTAATAAAGAGGAAAGCAGTGAATAAAACAGGATAACAGAGCAGGTAAGGGGAAATTCAGAAAGCTTGTGGGAGTTGAAAGAAGAATGAAAACAGCCAAGGGAACTAACAGAGAACAGCTGACAAATGGAGACAGAAGCTGAAAGAGGACTGGAGTGGAGCAGATGGTGGGTGGGGTGGGCAAAGCAAGAAAGTGAAATAGCTGAAAAACTAATTCAGAGAAGGTAGTAGAAATGGAAGACAGCAATATCCAGGGAGAGCTTGGCTCAATGGCTCAAAAGTGTTGAAGGCAGCTGAGAAGGAATCAAATGATCAGAGACAACAAAGAATTAACGTTTGTGAAGAGCAGACAGCATAATATCAAAAGCAGAAGAGCTCTACAAAAGGCTTTTCAGATCCTTCAGCGCCCTCCTATTTTAGAGCTGCTGTTGCCACCAGCCCTATAGCTTCCTTTTCCAGGTGCTGGTTGTTTATTCCAGTGTTAATATTGCTTCTGCAGCTTTATCTTAAAATCCTGGCTTGATCTCCTGTTTGAGATGTCATTCTTCACAAATTTAATAAACATTATCATCCATCCTAAACACATAGGAGAAAGCTTGTTTACCCTTCATTTCCTGGAACAAGAAATTCTGAAATGTTAGCTGTTCTGTGCAATTTTGCCTGTTTTACTGTGTTTGCTTGGGACTGGCATCGTAGAGATTTCACGTTCAGCTGGTCTACATTTCTCTAAATGGGTTAATAACACTTTAACGCCATTTACAGTTTCAACTTGAGTAGATTTTTTTTTCCATTGCTTTCCTGCTGCTTAAGTAATTGGGTTCAGTGAGTGAAGAACCTTCCTTCCACTGTTTCTTTGCAGTAAGAACAATAGTGAACGTATTAGTGAACAACGAAGTATACTTTGTGTCGGCGGCTTTGGGAATCACATCACAGGAAGTGAATTACAGTTGGTTGTGATTCACATAGCTTTATTTTGTATGGTAACTGAAGAGGGAAATGTTATTTTTTTAATTGCTCTTGGAAATAAAGTACCTTGAATTTAGTCTGCACTCAGTCTGTTTTGGCTGCAGTTAGTTATTCAAGGTTTTGGGGCTGTACTTTCATTCTGAGCTTGTCTATTGTTGCAGTAGTACAGTTATTGCTGAAGAGAGGGGGAGAAACTCTTTCATATCACTGGTGTTCTGCCTATTAAAAAAGCAGAAGTAAATCAGTAGTTTATTAGGGATTGACTAATTCATTTCTCCCTTGTTTAAAATCTACTGTGCTAATCTTCTCACCATATCCTTGGCAGGGAGTATGAAAAAAGGAATAGAACAGGTGAAAACTTCCTCTAAATGTAGCTGAAAAAAGAGATTGTGGAGTAGGGAAATGAAAACTATGATACATAGAGATGTAAGTAGGCAAAATAGCACAAAATAGCACTGACTCAGAATTATGTACAACCTTCCAGTTGGTATAAAGTGATGGATGCTCAGGATCATCATCTGGGATTCTGTGCTGTAGGATATGTTTGAGGGGTCTTCATGCCCCAAACTAAATACTATATACTTGTGTATGCCAGTCAGGTTTGTAATGGTGTGGATGATATTTTACTGTTCCTTTCTGTGTTGTGGATTCTCCAATCCTTTCCTTTTTTGATTAATATTTTTAGTTCTGTGTGGTCGTATTGAATTGTGGGGGACCTTCATGAAGGAAAGGCATATTGTGCCAACAACTGTTAGCCGTTGTTCAAAGATGTGAATGTCCCTTTATGTCTTCACCCTTAAGTAATGTAGTTTTCTGCAGTAATACATAAATTTTGCACTGTGAAATATGGAAAGGAACACTCTCTGAACAAGGTAAACAGTCACCTATAGAATTTAATAATCGGGGTTGATTACGTTTAATTTTTAATTATTTGTTAATAAATCTTCACCGGGTTTACTGTGCCAATATTTGGAGTAAACCAGGGTAGTACAAAAGAAATAATTTTTTGGAAATATACTACAGGTAACATCAGATAAAGCAATGTTCATCATTATTCATATGAAATGATGAGTTATGTAGAAGAGAGAAATTCTCATTGGAGGGTAGGAATCATTCTTCCAATTACTTTGGTTGGGAATTGAAATTCAACATTTACAAGAACTGAAAATTATGTTGAAAAACTGAAGATGAAATCCCACCATTTACAGATATTTAAGGTTCATTATTTGTTATTGTATACCTTATTTAAATTGTTTTATAATGTAAATAATAACTGTTTGGGGGATTTAAAATATTTTTTGTATTTTTGGCTTACTCTTTTGAGGCACTTGCTTTTATTCTTGGCAACGGTTTTCAGTTTTATGAGGAAAAACAAGAAACAAAGTAAAAATTTAGTCATGGAGTATTAGGCAAATGAGGGAAAAATAAGGCAGAAGGAAAATTGCAATCCTATCCATAGTTTTCCAAGGCCTTTAGTAGGTGTCAGTGGCAAATCTGAAGCCTGGTTAAACATTTCCATTGTGTTATTCTCAGAAAAGGAGAGTTTTACTAGTGTTCTGGTTAAACAGCTTGAAATACTCTGAACAGGAACAGATTTGTTCACAAGATTTGTTGGAGTAGGACTCTGAGCCCATTTGGAACAGACAGTAGCAGTGTCTTAGCCATGTGAAAATTAAGCCCTGCAGATACCAGTTCTTCCAGTGCTACGAATTCTGTGTGTCTAATAGTGACAACCTGTAAGGTAAAGGCTGATGAAGGGGAGAAAGGGCACTCTTCCAGCCTCTGCCCCAAATCACGTCAGCTATCATATGCTTCACTTAGTGGAAGATTAAAGTAGTAGAGCCATGCATTCACCCTGGACTCTTTTGATGTAACTCCATGGCACAGAAATGTAAATATTCTTATACGTTCTTGCAGACTCCTTTTCTTTGTGTCCTGTGAGAGTCTTAAATTAAGCTTCTATTTCAGGTGGTGCTCAAATGCCCTGCTAACCTCTGCAGGATTTACATTTTGATTAGAGGAAGAATGGGATAGTCTTTCCCTTTTTTCCAGATCTTTCTCATATCATTTTTGTTCATGTTTTCATGCATGGGGGGATAATTCATAACTTTGATATTTAAAGTATTACTGTCTAAATCTCGTATGCTCATATGAATACAGGAGATCACGTTTCTCAGAATTATTATTCAAGGTCCAAAAAATATAGGCAGCTGTCAATGATACTCAGATCACTTAGCTCATGTTTCAAGGTTATCTCAGTAACTGCAGGAGGCAAACACTTGTACCGAAATCTGCTAAGACAGATGGGGTCCCAGGATCAACTGAAATGGCTGTTACTGCCTGTGCCATACACCAAAACGACAACCTTGAAAATAAAAAGGAAACGGGAAAGGCTGCCAGACAACCAGGCCACACATGGAGTGCTCTCACCCCAGCTTTCTTTTGAAGATCTGTCCAATGTAGTTTATAAAACTTATATAAACAAGCAAGTTTATTCTCATATGTACGTGATAGATTTGAAAAGACTTATATTTTGAAATAAGTATTTTAGCCCTGGTTTATCAAAGGTCTTTCTCTACACCTGTTTTTCTTCCTTTTCCTTTTCAACTCCTACCTTTGAACCTGTTGGCCAATTTTAGCTGTTTTGTAAGGGGCTGGAGATATCAGAAGAAATATTTTTTTTCTTTTTTTTTTTAATTTATTTTATTTTGTGAGGTGGGAGATAGGCCATGTGAGTGCCTCCACTGAAAGCAAGAATGGAAAGTTGCTTTATTTGACATGAGAGAATCTATATGAAATGAGGTATGGGAAATCAGCCTGTATTACATCACTGCTCACAGGCTTATTTCTAATACCTTCCATTTGCTGTTGTAAGAGGATCTGTTGAACTTCTGGGGCAGCAGAATTTCATGACTTTTCATGTAATATTTGCATTCATTTAATTAACTTATTTTGCAGTCAACCCTGTCACTCTGAATTTCAGTGGTCAAACAGTTAATAATATGTACGCTTAGGCACTCTTTAATTTATTATTTGGCTATGTAATGGAAAAAACTAGAGATGCATGCTCAGATTCTTTAATATTAAATTTAATGGCTCTGATATGCAATTTCTATTAGAAATTAGATTAGGAAACAAGTTTTGGATGCTCCTGTTTTTAAAGTTTGAAGTAGAAATTGTTATGACAAATCTATCAATCTCTGAAATAAGTCTTAATAAGGCAAAATAAACCCAGAGACAGACCTGTTTGGATCCTCTCTCTAGGCATGGAAGCTGTATGAAAACATATCAGAGTGTTTTTCTTTTATCAGACATTTTAGCAGCAGAGTTAAAACAGCTCAGTCTGCCATAGCTTCTGTTCTGCTAGCAGCCCTGCGTGCCAACTGGCCGATGTAACCATCTGTAGGGGTTTTGTGAAGTTTTTTAAGCATTTATCATTTTGATCTGGGGTGTAAATCATCCAAATCCTTGTAAATGTTTAATATGTGTGTGTTTAAGATGCCATGTGCATTATTAACGCAAGATATTTTGTAAAATTCTTGTAAAGTAGGAAATAATTCATCTAATATTTTGCCAAAGAAAGCAATTCTTGGTTGCAAATAGTATAACACTTACATGGCTGTTTTCAATGATTTATGTAGCTTTCAGGATATTATCCATCTAAAGAAAATGGGAAATTAAGTTTTTTGTTTAATTTATTGAAGCCATCTTGAAAATCAGAAGCCAAAGATTCTGGCAAACCCTTGAGTGGCTTGAGTATTGAGTTGTGTATAATTGCTGAAGATCTGATGCACACCTGGGCATGTTTTGGACGGTGTTTGCAGCTCCTCAGAGTGCTAAAATCATAAAGAGGGTGTGAAATAGAACTCGTCACTGCTGGGGACTCATCTGGAATCATCCATTCACTTGAAATATTCTAAAAGGTGTCTGGTCCAAATAAGTTTCTCTAAAGAGTAATTATTCTAAAGAGAGAGTCCCATATTTTTTTACATCAGTAGGGAAAAATTCATAAACCTGGGATAAATAGAAGCAAAATGTGCAGGAACCTACCCAGACAGTGGCATATTTATCCTACATCGCTGAGCTGAATGTGAGGCAGAGGGTATTTACAACTACAGAATCATGTTGCAAGTAGGATGTTTTACACAGAATGCAAATAAGTGAACTTTGGTTTGTGAGCAAGTAGAAAAATAATATGTACCTGTTTGGATCAAATACATTTAAATTTGCTATTTGCCTCATTAAAATGTTTTTCATTCAAAATTGTTTTGACCAAAAAAAAATCCAATTCTTGTAAACATGAAAATAGAGTTATAAGCTTCTCTTAAGCAAAACTTTTGTCCTTAAAGGTTTTGTGTAAGACATTTGATTTGATTTGTTCCCAGGGTTTTCTTGAGGGACCTGAACTGCCCTTCACATAGCCCATGGAGGAGCACTGTGAAGCTGGTGAGTGAAGGCGGACAGGTAGGTAACCTGTGTGCTAAATTCTGCTTATATGCATATTGCCTGGGGTTCTGGGCACACCATTTAATAATTCTGTCTTTTTTCTTCTGTTAAAAAACAAAAGACAACTAAATTCAGAATGAAGTAAATAAATGTAGTAAATATATTGGGATACTCTTTTGACTATATTTTTATTTGGACAATATAATGTATTCCAGGGAAAATATTACTTTAGAAGGAAGTTAAGATTGCAAATTGAAGGTTCTAAAACTAAGGGCTGCGGTATTGAAGCATCATTGCCCTGAAAACTGAATCAGGCATAACTGGGCTGGGGAATGTGGCTAGCTGTGTGAATGCTTTGCTGTGAATGGGAATACATTAGCTGGTGCTGGTGAGTGAGGTTACATTCGCGTTTCCTTTCTGATAAACCCACGACTGGGCATTTAGTGTATATTACTTCAATCCAACAGCTTGACTTTAATTAGAATGTATTTTGTCCTCCATTCAGGAAGGGAAGAATGATTTAGGAGAATATATATATATATAGTCCATATATATATATATATAATTTTTATATATATATATTCTTCATATATATATATCAGCACTGCTGGCACTTCAGGCAGATACTTGTCCCTGTGAAGCACAGGTGTAAGTCTGTACTGATCTATGAATGGTGTAAAGTGATGTTCTTGCCAGCTAGTTTGTGGATGAATGATTTGTTGTGAACATTTTGAGGTTTATGATGGTAATTTGTGTTTGTGTTAGGGAAATAAAAATATTGTCAAACTATCCCAAATGATTTAATTGAAATGAAGAAATGAAACAATAATCGAGATCCTTTTTTCACCTCAAATCAGTGCAAACTTGCAGAATATACTTATAGCAGCAGAATCCTGATTTCCATCACTGAACAGAGGCTTGGCCTGCAAGTGCAGAACAGATTTCTCAGCTCTGATTTGACTTTTGGATAACCTAAAGGCTCATTCAGGGTTTTATTTCTATCAGGAAAATAAATAGTACTAAACATGTGCTGTTGTATAATAATTTTAGTCACTTAGTCAAAACAGGTGAATAAATGAGAAGAAAAAAGTTACACATTTCTAAAAACACTTGCATAGAATGAATGACTGGAAAAACAGATATTTTTGAATCTAGGGAAATTTTTATAAAATTACAGATATGAAAAAGTATCACTTCCTTGCACCAAAGTTATTCAACTCGGGCAGAAAAAAAGTTCTAGTCATAAGACTGTTTTTGATGGTATTCAATAGTAAACCAGTCTTTTGGGTAGGAATCTGCTCAGATCTGCCTTGTATTTCCTCATGTTTGCTCTTTGTGTAGGGCTCTGCTTTCTATAATCACATTTGCTTATATGATCACTCTTCCACAGTTAGTGTAGACAGAGCTTTTCTAAACGATCCTCTAGGCAAAGTGGGATGCATGCAACTGCTTCAACTTCTGCACCTGCACAGCATAGATATACATAGATATGTATATCTATGCTGTGCTGATCCTCACACTGATGATATGAAGGGCTAATATGCCTTCCATTCCCCAGTGCTCTTACCCAAGCAAATGAAAAGCTTCCTGCTGTGGTTTATTGGTGGAAGAAAATTTAGGCTTTATGGTTAGGTAAGTACCTTTCTCACTGTCCACTCTCAGCTCATGAGTTTTCCATTGCATTTTGTGCCTTTGGGACCTTCTTGTCATATTTACAAGCTTTCTGCACAGTTGTGAGAGTGAAAATGCTAATGCAAAATAAAAGGCAGATATGTTGGCAAAAATACTGTATTTTTGAGGGGAAAAAAAAACAGACTTTTTTTTAAGTGATAGCATTCTTTCCTCTCCTGTTAAATGCTAGACACATTCTATAGGCTGCTGCCTGAAGGATAGAGGTGCAGCACATAAAACCTCTGCAGGGGACAGAAGCTGAAAATTTAGAATGTTTGGCATTTGTTTTACTGGACAGAAATATGTGCAGTGTGCTTTTATTCAGTGACCTATGGCTTTGGGCTGACTTGGGCATTCCTGTGGCGTGTGTGTAGCCACCACAAGCAGCCAGCTGAGCACGGCTGGAGAGGAGGGGCTCCAGCTGGGCGGTCTTTGTACGCTGAGGGTCTTACAGCCCAGATCCTGTCCTCTTTGCACGCTGTAACAGGGGTGCAATTGCAGCCAAGTAAATAATAATGCAATCCTTAAATCCTCCATTTAGGGTTAGTACTGCTGGTCTGTGCGTAAATTAGAGACTGAGATACAAAAAAAAAAAAAAAAATTAACATGATAATCCATGGTTGAAATCTAGAGTGAAAGTCATTTATTGCACTAATAGTTTTTAATTTGTCTAAGCAGTATTGTTGAAACACTTTCCATTTGGCAAAAAAAACCTCAAAAACTGGCACAATGGTGTAATTATTGATGCATACAAACTAATTATCTGTGCAGAGTTTTGATCCAAGGACACTACTGAAGTGGTTGTTGCCAAAATATTTGTTAAAGTCAGTATTGATGCAATTCTGCTAGTGTTTTCGTTTTCAGTGCTGTATTTCCCTGCATGCATGCATTCACAAAACACGATACAGCATTTATGTCCAACAAACCCACAAAAACTTTTGCTCCTGTGCACTCCGATTAAGTGTTTAGCTGAGATTCAAAGGAATCTAATGAAATTAGCATTCAGTTTGTGTCTAAGGGATGGCACAGTGCCTGATTTTTTTTTGACAGCTTTTTATGTGAGGGAAGTTTTTGTGTTTCTTTTATCCAAATCTTCCTTAGGACTTATTCTGTAACTATTCTGTGCCTGGAATTTGGTCTGCAGTGCTGAGAGCAGCACTACAATGTGAGAAGGAGAGAGGGGTGGAACAAAAAACAGACGTATTGGGCAATAATGTCTACTGGATTAATATTCTTCTGATCTAAACTAAGGCAATCTAATATTCTAAGTGCAAACCAGACTTTGAGGCAGGTAACGTTAAGTTGGACAAAGAAGTTCTTATTTCAGAATAAAAACATCTATGTGGTAAAGGGAGAGAGATGAAAGAACAAGTTTATTGAATTTCCAGGTGTTGCTCTTTAAAATAAGGAGCTTCTCAAAAAAGTGTAGGACACAAGTTCAAGGCAGAACACTACTCTCCAATTTGTGTGCTAGAACTTAGACTTTCATCTTTGATTTCTGTCTCAAAACTAAAAAAAAAAAAAGTATATTTACAGCACCACCTTTGTGCCTCCTTCAGGTGAGGAGTCAGGCTGGCCTCTGGGTGGCATTGCTGTCTCCAGGCTATGGTGCAGCTGTAGCTGCTTTTCTTGCCTGTCCTTTTTCTTTCAGTCTTAACACAGTAATGCCACAATCCTTAATGAAACTTGGGAGTCTTATGCTATCTTTCATAAATGGAGATGTTTGAATCTAAACAAGGCTTGGCTATGAAACCATATAGCTTTGTACTACCATTTTATTTAACAATACTGCTTCTCCGAGTAGCAGACAAGTAAACTAGAAAGTCAGTGCTGTACCGCGTAGCAAATGCTTCAAGTAGGATGACGGGCAGTATGGTCTGCACAAGCCTGTGAAGTCTTGACTAGGCACCTCACCCCTATTCTCCTGTTTTCAGGGGAATGCCTTTCTTAGTATTATAGCTAGATGATACATTTCCATGGCTTCCAGCCCTCTGTACAGGAGTCACACTTTTTCTTGCTGGTGAGGTTGAACAGGCTTAAATAAGGGTTACCCAAGTTTACAGTCAAGCGCTGTGTGACTTTGGAGAAGGTGAAGCGTACCTTGGCAGGGCCTGACAGCGAGGCCTGCCTGAGCTGCACCATCTGCTGCAAGGTAAACGATTGGCAGCAGTGATGACCTGGCTCAGGCAGTGGTTGCTTGTGCGTAAGTGTTACACTGGATGCACAGAAAGATGCCTTTCTCTTTTTCCTCCTCCGCTAATCCTTCTACCACCAGTAAACCATTCTTCCTTGGTGATATATTACTAGTAAGTATACAAAAGTATGTTGTTTAATCTAAGAACTGGGGAGTAGTGTTTGACTTACTGTGCACTTACTATGTGGTGGTTAATGAAATTTACATATTAAACATCAAAAAGTCATTTTTGCCAGTAGCGAATGGAATTAATCTTAATCATTTTTGGAATGCACTTTCAATGCAGTGACCTAGCTTTATTGCTGTGATAATGCCGTTAACAACAAGATCTGAGTTCTGGAAGTTGGGAAGATCTATAAAACATTATCACTTTCACCTTTGAACTTTATTATTAGTAGGAAATATGTTATTAGAAAACCTTATTTTATTCTGGAAATGTTTTCTGTATGGTCCTGTGGATGTTGCTTGGAGCATCTGTTACAGGGTGCTGTATACTTTATTGTTCCCAAGTGCTGTATTACCAGTGAAACTCCTGTTTGTGGTACGCTGCAAATGTCGTCTTGTATTAAACTCATGCTACATCATGCTTCCCAAAATGGTCCCATACAGCAAGGGATGAAACAACTGTGATAAGTTTGTGAGTACATAAAAGGGCTTACTGACATGGCTGGCTCAACTATTGCTGTCTTTTTCTGAAGCTAATATCGATCTTTTAGAAAGAAATCAGGAGTGTTCAGTTGCCAAGGATATTCCATGCTTTCCACTTGTCTGTGCTTATCAGTGGGCACAGATCCTGATCTCAGTGGCCACTTCCTTGTGGATTTGTGCATTTTGGTCAGAAGCTATCCTGCTTGCCTAATCTGAATGCCACTTAATTCCCCTTCAAGGCCCATCAAGTGTTACGAGCCCATAGTACTCATTCTAACACTGATAATTAACTGCCTGAAACTTGACATACCCTTGAATTTTGAAACAGATTTTATAACATTTGTAAACAACAGTTAGCAGGAAAAAAGGTAAAATTGTATGTGTCATTCTGTTTTCTACCATACGTGCTTTGCAGTTCAAAGTGAATATATTTAAATGCACTCCCCTGCAGCTACTGTTTACGGTCGCCTTCAAAGAATGATGAAAGCTTTTAAATAATGTAGAATATTACATGACTTATTTTTCAAAACACACGCACGGAATGTTTTAGAGTGAAATGTCTGTGTTTCAGATTAGATGGATTGCAGACAGCTGCTGTGTTTACTGAAAGTTACAGATGGAAGGGAAAATAAATGTAGGGAGAAGACTAAGAAAATGAAGGATTCTTAAGAGTTCCTTATGTCTGAACAGCAGTAACTTAAAGGCGAATCAGATTATCTCAGACATCATCTTGATAGCTAAGAAAATCTCACTCTCTTCCTCTTAAAAAAAAAAAAAAAAAGAAAACAAAGAAGAAAAAGATAAAACCAAATACAGGGTCTGGTTTCTTATATGTGTGTTTGCTGGAAATTTTCTGGGAGGGGGATGTGCTAGTTCTCATATTCCCTTCCCAACTGCTACTTGAGCTGGGTGTTACCTATTACCAGCATTTCTTCTCTACACTGTTTTATCAAGGAAGCCTTTATGTGTTAACGTAATGAAGTTATTACAGAGTTTAAGAAGCGGGTAGACATTTCTGCATTAGATTATATGTTTAACTTTTTTTTAGCCAGGAATTGTTTCCCTCGATACATTTGTAATGCACTAACTGCTGCTTATGTGCTATGCATCTTGACGAGGTAGGTGCAAGGTAAGCAGTGAGAGGACTGACCCAGCTTCATGCTAATGGCTGTCCAGCCACATATCCCACCTTTTTTTGGATGGGTTTTGCATTTTTAACTAAGCTTTAGGCTGTCAAAATTATATTACTTACACTATGAAAGACTGATTAAATTTTGCATAAAACGCGTCTACACAGACCACAAGCATTACTGCCTTGTAAAAGCGTGGTAAAAGATGCAAACAAAAATGTAATTATATGTATTTATGGGATAATTATGAGAAATTTTTATTTAACCTCACCCCAGCTAGTGGATGAGTTATGCCCTGAGCATAAAGCTATACACTTCACAACTTTTCAAGTAGAAATTCCTTTGTGGGTTTTGTAAACTCACTGTTTTTACACTTTTTTTTTTTGCTACCATGTTACAAATGATCTCTTCTACTGATTAAAACACAATGGGACCTATCAGTTCTAGAAACTGTGCTACATCTCTAAAAAGTAGAACACAGGATTTATTTCCCAAGAGGAATAGGGGCAAGGGAGCCCTGTTTCTTCCTTCCCATCCAAAAAATGTTTAAAAGTCTTCTAGGAAATGCTAGATAGATTTGAATGATGAACAAAATTGTGATGTCTCCCAGAGCCACCTTATGGACAACTCTAAGTATAGGAGTCTGCTCAGGGCTTGCTGCTTTTATGTCCCCTAGATGCCTGTTATACTGGGGCTTGGAGGACGATGTATTTGTGTAGTTTTATGGTGTGTGTGCTGGAAGAAGCAGGGGTTTTAGGAGGCCATGTTCTCCTAACAAAATTGAGGCTGGGATGAGGATTTCAGTGGATGATCTTTTTTTTTTTTGGTCTGGAGGTTCCTGAGGTTTAATATTTAGGGGCTTTTCTTCCTCAGAAATGAGTACTTTCTGGCTTTGCTACAACAGCTATAGCTCATCTTATGCAGAGTTTTTATCTTCCTTTTTTTTTTTTTAAAAAAAAAAAGCACCTGCAGATGAACTGCTTGTATGTTTATTTCCATAAAATTGGCAGATAGGTTAAATAGGAGACTGTCTCTCTTGTGGTACTTGCCAGATTAAATTGATAAAGCCCTGAAATTTTAACCTATAACAAAAAATGCTATACCACAAACATAAGGTGATTTATTTCCATATGGTGTCACAGTTAAGGAGTATTACAGAGGCAAAATAATCCTTAATACTATAAGAATGATAATCTGCAATAACCTGCTGCAGTAGCAATAACGTTACTTCAGGTACAGGGAAAGGAAAACTTTCTTCTCTGGAAAAAAGCAGTGCTGTGGAAGTTTTGAGGTCTCCAAGACAAATGATGTTATCTGTGTTAGAAATAACAAATATCACGAAAACATTCCATAAACATAAAGGTGGTTTTTTTTTTATTTTTTTTAATTTGCACCATCTGTGTGAGCTCTTTGTGGTTGCTGGCTTTGTACCCTCTGATGGCTTCTGACCTTCAGTGTTTCTCTGCTGCTTTCTCCTTTAAAGTGTGTTCTTGGTTGCTCTTTGTTTTCCATATTATGGTTGTTCTTTGAGTTCAGAGCCTTGTTCAAAGGCTTGTTTTAAATGGAATTTGAAGATGTCTCTAGCTGTATTTATATCTAATTACTGTCACAATCTCCAATATCAAGCAAACTTCTATTACAAATGGGTCAGTGCCAATAAAGAGAGCAAGGGCCCATCTGACATGTCAGCCTCCTACTTGGCAAAAATCAGATGGATGACAGATACTAGGTAATGCCCTGGCTTGCAGTTGTACAATCCAGGTTGAAATCAAATAGGTGCAAGGAGTGAATTATTCTGTCACCCTTATAAATGGCTCTACTAGTTTAGGACAAGTCTTGTTTGACAAGGTGGTGTAAGAAGGCTTGCATCACAGCTGTCTGTACATTTACTATACTTGTTGAGCTGTAGACAGAGCACTTAGATCTTCAGGACTTGTCAATCCATGCACGTATTTTCCAGCATAAGTTTTTAATTCTTTTTAATAAAAAGCTGTTATTCAAAACCTGTGACCAGCTAGTATTCTCTGGATTCAGAATTTCAATTGGGCAGATAACACTTTCCTCTTGCAAAAGTGAAATTGCAGTAAATATAAGTTATTCCATCACTATATATTATTTATGATGCCTTTATAAATGTGGTGTTTTGCAGAAACAGAGTAAAAGAAATGAATCTTTAATATTTGTATCATAGTGAGAGTTAATGAGAGGAAAAGAAATGCAGTTTCTTGCAATAGGAAGCACTGTTGCTAAAATTTCATTCCCTTAATTGGGGAGAAAAGTCTTCTGGTGAATATGAAGGAAATATCCATTTATCACAACATACATATTAAAGTAGCTGGAAACAACCTTCCTCTGTAATACTCTTGTAAAAATTGGGTTAGGGTTTGGAAATGTTCTTCTCAGCAGGGTAAAATAGCCTATGTGCAACTCTATTCTGCAATGGTTTTGTTTCCTTATTTTCTAAGGTCAGTAGTTGTGAAGAAAAAAAAAAAATTGAAGCCTTGGTTTTTAATAGGGCTGATAGGTGAAATGAAGGTGAGGGAATGTTTTTGGCTTTTTTTTCCAACTATGAATTATTTTGGTTCTCTTCCTTGAAGACTGATATTTGAAACCAAAGCCCCCTGGTTGTTTATTATGTGCAACTGTTTTTCCTGAGTGTATTTATATAACTTTTGCAACCATATTAGTTAATGTGAGCCAGCTGTATAGCTGTGGTTTAACAGCCTGGTTCTCTATCGGCGTGTCTGCACCTCTCAGGTTTGCCTCTGAATATCCCTTCAGCCCCTTGGGATGCCCTGCATCTTAGGCTTCCCCTGGGCTGCAGTGATCCATCGCTGTCATTACCCTGCCTAGCTATTCTGGGTGGAGTGTACAAACTATGGTTAAAGTTTTGAACTGCTGTTTGGACATATCCCAAGTCTAAACTTGGCCATTGGACAAAAGAATATGTTCATGTACTTAGGATATTAGAATTTAATGTTGGCATATATTGTCTTCCATGGCCTTGGATAAAATTTGTTTTCCCTCTTAGCTTCAGTTATGGCTTTCTAGACTGAGGATAACACTATTACGCTACTTTGAGAAGTGTTCTGCAAAAACATATATGAAAGATATTAAAATGGTTGGAAACACTAATAATGAGATCCTTCACATATTCCCTCTTGGGCTACAGGTTTTATGTTACCTTAAGACAAGGAGATAAGCCATCATGCCTTGTCCAAGAAATATCAAAAAAGATTTAACAAAATTTACACAGGGAAAAGGCATTAATTCGTTGGCTCCTCCAGTACAGTCACCTTTAAAAATAAGTCTAATTTTTTAAAGAAAAGATTCCAAAAGTAGTATTGTTTATTATGGTATTTATATTATTATAGACAGTTGTTATATTCAGGTCTTGATGGTCTGTGTAAATAAAGTCAAGATTATCCATGTTTATGCATTTCAGTTTTTATGTATTTTCTATTAATTAAGCAACTGATATGAAGGCAGTGTGCACTATTCTGAAGCTGCATGTCTCTGCTCAACTGTTTCTTTTTGGAAAAAAGCAAATATTGAAAGACATTTTTTCTGTTATACAGGATGTAGTAGCCACAATTGAAGAAGTGTAATTTGTCATTTTCAACTGTTCTACTGGCATACATAAGTAGTGGGGAAAACAGATCTCTGGGAGCGAAAAAACTGAGTCATACAAAATAGATTTCTGTTTAATATCAATGAAATGTCTTTCTTCCAAAGCAGAAGTTTCAGCCAGCAGAACTTGAATAGAAGAAGTTTATTTCATTTTATAATAGCTATTGATTTGTGTAGTTCAAGTATGATAAAGCTTTAAGCTGAACAATTATGCTATACTTCATGTTGTTCCAAGTCTGAGTTATTTTATGGATAACTATGGCAACAGTACAAAAGGCTTTTATTTATTAACATAATTATTCCAGTCCTCTACTTCAACTGCTCTTTACATATGTGTGTCTTAGATACATGATGCTCTATGGTTATAAAGTGTATTTCTTTGGCAATGCTATGGAGTCTACAGTAGGGCAGCTGAAACGTTCATGTGCTGTAAGATGATTATTTTGGAGCTGGGTGATAAAGGAGCGGTACGAGGAAATATGTTCTGGATTGAAAGGTGTGGAAATCAGCAGGGCAAAATCGATGCTAACAAAATAATCAGAGAATATAATAGTTTCATCTCAAATGGCACAAGTTTGTAGAATTGCTTCCTTTATTGGCTTCTGAAAGTTTTTGCATGTTTTTCATTAGATGGTAAAAAAAATGGTAGTAGCTATTGCTGTATAGCTGTGTCCTTCCTTCTGTCGAAAGAAGCTTTTGGTGGTTGTTCTTGGAATAACCAGCTAGGCGTTTAGATTTTCATAGTGGAATGGGAAAAAATTATTCTGTGTTCTTCATTATCAGGCCCATGATAATTTTTCTTTAAGTCCTTTTTTCCAAAAATATGAGAAAATTTGAGGTAGTTCTTCTGTGGGCAACTTCTTGACTGAATCAGGCTATTCTTGTTCTTTCCTATTTTAGTGAGTAGATCTTGTATGCTGCCTATTTGAAAATAGTTATTTTCAGGAAAAAAAAAACACCGTGATTTAAGTAGGAAATGTGTATGTGTTTATACGAGGCTTTATTTTGTAAAAAGATGAAGAACCTTATGAAAAATACATGACAAAAAAACCCCAAACGCAAACCTGTCCTAAATACTTATTCAGTGTGTCTGTGTTGTCTTCTCTGATTTCAATTACACTACCCAAGGGATGCCTATGAGATTTTTTTACATAGTCAAAAAGTCTTCCTTTATTCAGTTCTCTCTGTCAAATAGTAATAGAAATGAACTCTCTTGAACACAAATGGGTATTATGAATAAACATACCCGTGCTTAGTTGAAATAAATGTTTGATGTATCTATAAATGTATCGGGAAAACATAAACTGTATCATGAAAATGTGGTACCTGAGACTGAAAAGTGCAGTATTTTTATGGTAACAGAATTGCCATCAAAGCATAATATTAATCTGAGGTCATTGAGCCTAAAGATCTCTCTTAGTTGAGCAGTTGATCTGGAATTTATCCCAGATTTTGAACCTCCTCAAGAGGAGGTGGTGTATCGTGTGCACACCCACACACCCTCTTTTTCCTTTACTGAGAATTTCCCGAATTAAACCCAGGCAAAGTGGACCCTGGAGGAGCTACTCTTAATCTGTTTAACACCTCATTCTTATCTTTTCCCACTATCTTTATGTCCAGGATGAGATCTTTTCATGTAGTGGTTCTTAAACTGAAGAACAGAATTCCTGGAGGGACTCTGTTGCTGGAGACTTGCAGAGTGGGAGACCAGCTAGGAGGAGGTAATTGAGGAGAGCAGTAGCACTGGGAGAAGTGTCAGCAAGCGCAGGAAGCAGGAGAACCTGCGGGAAGCCACAGTGTTACTTCTTACTGGGACTTCTGGGCTGGAGGATAATGTAAGAAAAAGATGGGATATAGCTTCTGGTGATCATGGGCTATCTCTGCTGCTCCTCTTTATACAATCAATCAGTCTGAAGCCTTGTCTTTGGCACTTAATCCTCTTCTGACACTAATGTCTCCTTCATGTAGGATAAAGTGTGGAAGCAGGAAAAGAAAAGGCAATATTTCTCTGTACTCATCAGCATGCCTATGAAAGACAGATTCTTCTAGGCTTGATGCAGTTGTCCAGAAAGCAACTCCAGAAATTGCCAGCATACAAACCCCTGAAACTTGTCTACAATGTCTTGCAGAAGCAGTGGGAAGGCATTGCGATGTGTGTTTAACTTTGCTGTTGGAGTAATCATCCTATTGTTAGGCTAAACTAGATCCCAGAATGGTCAGTAAAGAATAGTTTGATACTCTGCTAATGTTTTATATGCTGAATGAGGCATGCTGTCAAAAAGTGTTTCATGCCTCATCTACCACTAAGTGTGCTACCAAGTGCTTTTAAAGGATTATCTCTCTCATTCTTCCAACAGGATGACCTTGACAATTGATTTCATTATCTAGGCAAGTTAGTACTGTGCCTTGCTCTGGATTAACTGCAACCCTGGAACTGATAATGTGTTGTTAATTTGACATAATGTTTTAACCTTGTAGTTGCTGCAGCCAGTCAAATAAGAAACAGGAAACCAGCAGAAATCACCAGTGGGAAATGTAGGAATTCTTTTGTTCATTAACATTTTAAAACTACATTGAAATGCATAGCGATGACTGTAAAGATAATTAATTTGATTTCATGTAAGCATGAGGTTCTTAACAAGTGTAAGCCAGTGTATTGCATAAAAGACATTTGAAGTCAGTGGACTGGGCTCTGAAAACTATTTTAAAGGATTTTAGAAAATCCGAAGGAAAAAGAGGCTACAAAAATTCATACGGTTCTATATATTTTTCTATTGACAGCATCTGCAAGAAATTTATATTAAAACATCATTTTAACTTCTCTGTAACTCTTTAACGCATCATACGGTCTTTGGAAATTCAAAGTTGATATTGATCTTCATCCATTTAGTGAAGCTTGAGTACCGAGTTATTCTTTGTTCATTGGAACCAGGTTCTTTTAAGCATTGCCTTTCTCTGTAAGTGTTCAGTTCCATTCATACCAAAGTTCTGTTATCATCTTTCTTCTGGGGTTTCTGGTGCCCCATCACACTTGACATCAAAATAACAAGGTAAGCAGTGCTGTAATTTGACATCATTGTATGAAATTTCTTAATGTGAATAACTGAACAGTTAGACATAGATTTTCTTGAAATCTGGTCTTGTTATAAACTTGGATTCCATCACTAATTAATTGCTCTATTAGTGGTAAGTTGTGGGGATTTTGAGAAGTTCTTACCACAGTCCTATATCAGATCCCAAAGAAAGATCTTGGATGCTGAGCAGGATCCGGCATAGGCTTTTATAAAATATTGCCTAAGAGGTTTGAGGCCAACACAACCTGTTCAGGGTTAAACTCTTCAGATCCAGGAAAACTTAGATTGAGGTATGTTGTATATTAGGGTTTCACAAAGGGTTTCACAGAAACAAATGGATAAAAGATCAAATTAGAAATTCTCTAACACAAAGAGACTCCTAGGCAGAGTTTTATATGTCCTAGCATCTATTTTCCTATAGTGTTGACCATTATCTAATGGGGCGGAAGGTAAGGTAACTATGAAAATAAGGTCATCCTGTTAGGAAAGGACTGGCCACTGCTGATCTAAGCTACACTACCATACACCTACCACAGATCAATTAAGAATGGTGTTGACAGTTATTTTTTAATCACTAATGTCTCAGTTACTGCAACTGGAGGAGGAATAACTGAATAGCAAGGGAAAGAGGATGGCAATTGCTTGCCATGACCTTTCAGCATACTTTGCTCTTTCCTAATTTTTCAAGTTTCAGTTAGAGAGGTAAATGCTTATGGTTTTTTTTCTCCTGTGGTTTCTTGCCATTATATCAGTGTGTAACAGAATTTCTTTTTAATGAAAATCATAAGGAATTTGAAAGGAAAGAATCATCTTGATCCTTGTGTCAGAGCTTTCCTACACAGATTTTATTTTTGCCATCAGTATGCTTGTGGAAAACAGCTCCTTGGTCTTTCAAGTGCAAAGATAAGTTCATATTTGTATTTCTTTTGCAAAGGCCCTTCACTGGATATCTGTCCTGTAGGGAATACTGACTGTAATGAAAGAAAGATCTTTGTATCTTTCTTGGCCGTAGCTCAAGAAGTTAGTCGTATGTATAAGATGATGTAAGCCAAAATATATTCATTGTACGCCTCAAGCATGTGTTAAAACTATTATTTGAGCAGAGGTCTTCATCCTGAGCAAATCTATGCTGAAATGGATGTGACTGATTTTCGACAGACATTTGAAGATGTCCAAAGTTCATACGTTTGAGACTTCAGTCGGTTCTTTATAAAATAAAATTTGATTATATATCAGAGTGCGAGGGAAATATTTCATTACAAAAGTGCTTCCAGGCTTCAGGCTGAATGGACAAGTATCATCCTTTAAACATTTTTATAGATCACGTGTAGCCACATGAGTCATGGATTAGCACATTTTTCTGTCTAGTATGGTTCTGCATTCTTGCTACATACTTCTGTCATGGACCTCTGGTTTATCGTCTGGTTTGAAAATTATTATTTTATTGTAATCTTATAAATTGACTTTTAAAATTTTGAACTACGAAGATTACTCGTGAAAACCCTAGCACTATGGCACTTGTCATTTTCTAATCTTGGTGTGGTTTTATCTATTCTTTAACAGATTCCTATTTTTCACCTCCATTGATCTCTAAGGGGAGTCCTTCGATTCAAAGCTTTGTTGGGATGTCTAAAAATAGCACTAAGGTTCTTGCAGTTACCTAATGAATTTTTGTGAAACACTTGAAAAGTAAAGACTGTACAGCACATCATCTGTAAGATTTCACTCTCAGTGCCTGCTAAACCTTTTTGAGTTTCATAATTGCTTCTTGCTTTTTACAGCAATTAATAATCTGACATATCAAGGACAGAAAGTGGGAGGGAAGACGTCCAGTTTTGTGACTCCAGCAAAGGGACAGCATTCTTAGTTCTGCATCAAGTGTGAAATGTTTTTAATAGTGATAATTAAACGGTGATCAGGTTGAAATAGGAGTACAGCTCCACAGTGTTACCAGGGTCATCCCTGTGTGCACCAGGCAGATAACTGCATTTCAATAATGTGTGAACAAAGCCCTTTACTATGATGAAAAGGAAACATTGGTTTTTGTTTCAGAGAATTAGGGCAGTGTAAAATAGATATAATGATTATATACATAAATGGAAATGTCTTTTCATTATGTGACTTTTCCTAGTCTGCCTCCTGTTAACAATGCCTTCTGTAATGTTTTGTTATTAATATAAACCCAGATTTCTAAAATCTGAATGTCATACAAATGTTATCTAACATATCTTCAAAACAAGTATATGTTTTGAGGAGTGTTATTCCTTTTTTTTTTTTTAATTGGAATCTAAATTTTGGAAGATATTATGACTTGCTGAAGTTGTAGCCTGTGGCAGATGAGGAAACAGAACTGAACTCTTATGAGTCTGATCAGAATTCCTGTTCAGTCACTGGGTGTTTAAAGATGTTCAGATGTTGCTTATTTAGCAAATTGTCCGTCCCACTTTATAACCAAAGATAGGGTTTAGAAAATATCTCCTATAGTAAGTGATGAATATTTCTAAAGTATAATCCTGAAAAACAGCAAAGCAACTTTTAAGTCTATTGGTAGTTATGACAAAAGCTTTTCCGAAAGGGAATAAAGATTTCCCTTTCTTTGTGAAGAGTTTAAAAATGGAAGGTAGCTCCATGGTGTCACACATCTTGACACAACATAATTTTACATGAATAGATTATAACACTTTACTTTCTTGTATTATCTGAGCTGGAATTGTTAAGAAATTATATAGGGAGGCATATATCTGGTCCTGTCCATTGGAGTCAGTTGTATGCAACGTTTTGGGATGTTTACTAAGTTTACTAAGCATATTTGGACAGGGGGTTACATAGAATTAGAGGAAGCCTGAAGCCACAGCTCACTTGTGGCTTTGCCTGCAGCACAGCCTGCCCACAGGTGCGTTGTAGCTCTTCCCATTGCTTGACTGGAAAGGTACTATCAGAAAACTTGGTCTGGGGAGCTTAGTAACATTGGCATGTGATTCTGACTTTCATTTCATGCAAAAGAAATAAATATTGGAGAAGTACTATAAAAGAATTAAAAAAACCCCAAAAAAACCAAAACCTACCCCAAAACCCCAAACAAACCAACCCCAGAGCAACTTGTATAGCTTTTTACCTACTTAAGTAAGCAGGAGAGAAATGTGAGGAGTTAAGCACCGAAACCAGGCTGCCTAGGTGGATGACAGAAATACTGCAAGTGTTCAGAATTTGAATGGACAAGGCCATGAGCAACCAGACCAAACTTTGCAGTTAGCTTTGCTTTGATCGAAGGGTTAGGCTAGGTGATTTCCAGAGGTATCTTTCAACCAAAAGGGTACTATGATTCCATGAAAATACTAATATTGCTGAAAAACTATGCAGTTTGATTTTTTTGAGTCTAGCAGTACCAAATAAAGAGACCACAGTCACACAAAGCTACTAGTAGTCAATCATCAGTACGCAGAACTATTGTGTGAAATGAGAAGTGGAGCACTCACTACCCTGAGCTGTGTGTACAATAACTGGGTTATAGACCAGCATATTGGTACTCTAAAGATTGGCTGCAATAAAGTGCCAATGCATTATCTGGTTGTGACCCACTTGAGCATCCTGCAAGAAGAAATACATTAAATACTCCTCATTAACTAGAATGCATATCATGATCCAATTCACTTTTTTCTTAGAGAGT
This sequence comes from Platalea leucorodia, assembly GCF_965183815.1. Lineage (NCBI taxonomy): Eukaryota > Metazoa > Chordata > Aves > Pelecaniformes > Threskiornithidae > Platalea > Platalea leucorodia. The sequence goes on along the minus strand of NC_138827.1, from coordinate 20,060,881 downwards.
TAGGATTGGAAATGGCTTGTTTCAGGAATCGCAGCAGCCATTTAATATAGGTAGAAGTTCATTAGTACTTTGCTAATTGGCATCAGTAAGTTTAAGGATCAAGAAAAGAGACTAGAAAGTAATGTATCTGAACTAGTTTCCTGACCTCATTCCTGTTGCTAGATAACATAAAACTCTGAAAATGTTGGCACCAAACTGAATAGTATATAACCACTAGCTGTTAATTGCCAGTGGAGGAATGAGAGAGGTAGTGAACTTTGAATGTCTTCAATCTTACCCTTAAGTCAAATTCTCTTGCCAGGAAAGGCAGTGTGATGAGTCTCAGTACTGCCATTACGTAAAAGGAATTGATCAAAGGTTTTAAACAAGGTTTCTTAGGGATTTTTTGGACCATTGGCAACCACAGCTGACTAATAGCTCTTCCTATCCAGCCTTGAAGGCTGGCTGTATTAATGAAGATATTTATTTTCAAAAGAAAAGCTGTCAAGTGATTAAGCTAGTTAGTTTCTCTAGTGATGCTTGTGTTTACAGTTTTCTAAATTTCTCAGATGGCCAGTAAATTGGAAAGAAAAATAACACTGAAAGTCAATATGCTTCAAATGTGTTGTCTTTAGAGGTCCCTGAAAGCTTTTAGAGCTGGGCTGGCTGACCTGTTTGGCTGGGGAGGGCATGCAGTTCCTACCAGCGGCCCAGCACAGTTCTTGCCACACTAATGTGCCTTCTGTCTGCCCCCTTGTAAGGGATGGTCCTCCACCATCATGCAGGAGGTAGGCTGCTGGACAGTCATTCCTCTGTCTCTGCAACACACTGTTAGTTCTCATCCTTTTTTCAGTGGATTCTTGGCTCGTCCTCTACCATCCAAAGAGGATTTTGTTTATTACATAGAATAACACAGACTGGAATGAATCTCTGGAGGTCATCAAGTCCAGCCCCTGCTTAAAGAAAAGCAAGGTTAACTTTAAAATGAGATCCAGTTGCTCAGGGTCTTGCCCAGTCGAAGCTGAAAGTCTTAAAATGGTGGAGATTACACAACTCTTCTGAGCCTGATGGAGGCACTTGGTGAAGATTGAGCTCTTACACAGAGATGGGGGGTTACCATAAGCTGCCTCTGCCCAAAATCTCATCCCATCAACTGCTTGCTTCTGAAATACTTGGGAAAGAGAACTGCTGGAAAAGAGCTGTGGTGGACTCTAGTGGTTCCAAATGGGGAGGACTTGTGTACAGTGCTGCACAGTGTAGCTGCTGCGATTGACTGTGGGGGTCTTTGGGTAATGAAGATGAAAAAGGACTGAGTTACATTCAAATGGGACAGGGGGAGCGGTGAATATAAAGTTTAACAATCTAGTGACCTAGTGAAAGGCAACTTGGAATTCAGTGGCAAGGGGAAAGGAAAGGGAGGCAGAACATACGTGGCCATAGAAAAAAAACTTAAGGTAGTTTGGAAACAAATTGAGTTCATCCTCATTCAGTGTGAAATTGCCTTAGTTCTTTTGAAATCATCAGTTCCTAACAAAGAATATTCACCTACAAGTTTTTAACTGGTGTTGCTAGGCCACATGATTTTACAAGAAAAACATTCCTATGAAAAATAATAGAAGAAAAGAAATACAGACTAGAACAGCAGCATTGGTTGATTTTGGTCGAATACTGTCTCTGCAAGTTGAAGATGTTTACCATGATGTTGCCTGTTGGAGGTGGTGACTCATTTCACTCTTGCTGCCACTGCTGTATGAACAGTTTTCTAGACAGAAATAGCTTTTTCGGTTGATGGATGGCTGAAAGATAACTCTCAGTTGATGCAAATCAGTGTAACACTACTGGCTATAGTAATACACACCATCTTTAAACACGTAGTAAGGCAAAGGACAGCCAATGGTGCTACCACAATTGATATGCTAAGTGGAGGATAATGAGAAAGGAAGATTGTTGCCTCTTTTGTTCCTCCTCCTGCCACTCCCTGGCTTCAATTTTCTCCAAACCTCTGGTATACTGTTTAGTTATAAAGTTTGCTTTGCTTTTACCCCAGTCTCACACAGAATCTGATAGTTGAACATGTAAGGAAAAGATAGTACTGTACAAAAATTAAATTGGATCCAAAGTAAATCAGGTATATATTTTTAAAAACATAAGCAACTGAATCATGCATTGGAAGCAGGTGTCCTTGAAGGATGTTTATTCCTGTCATCCCATTTTAACGGATAATGTTGAAGGTATTTATTGTGACCTTAAATAGTGAGCATGCTTTCTTAACAAATAAAGCAATACAAAGGGCAGTAAGCATGTTAAATAAACGTAGTTTATTATTTAGTAGTTTTTAGTTTCAGAAGCTCCTGCAGTTGCATATTCATGTCCTCTCATGTGCAAATATGCAAATGAGATGATAATACTTGATTAGAGTTGTCAAGTTTCCGTTCTCACATGGGTGGGGTTTTTTTTGTTTTGTTGGGTTGTTTGGGTTTTTTGCTTGTTTTTTTTTTTTGGGGGGGGGGGAGTGGGGTTGGATTTTTTCTTTTTTTTGTTTTAGAATATCTAGAGCTTTCTTCTCAAAAGGATTCTTCTGTTTTCGTCTTGACAACAGTGAATAAAGAAAGAATATTTATTCATAATCAGACAATAACTTTCTGATTTTGGTGTGTTTCTTGCTTCGTGTATACATTTTTATTACTGCCAAACTGGTTGCAGGGATGTTTAATAATCTGAATATCTGAAGTTTCTGGGTAACCACTGGTATCTGTTCTCAGAATTGCAAAGAGAATTTGCAGTTGTAAGAGAAGGGACGTGTCACGTTCGGCTCTTGGAACCAGTTAAAACAATGTAAGAGATAAAAGTATACTTATTTAAGTAGAGGTGTATTCATCTAAGATGTTAAAAAGTATGTGTGCAAACATTATACCATCCTCAGTAGCACATATGACTGTGGTTTTGTCAGCTGAGAACCTTGCCAGATTTTGAAACTGAGAAATGTGCTTTGAGTACTTGGGGAAAATGCCTTCTGTAACAAGTTTCACAGCAGGACTAACTGAAACAGTTGGAGCCAAATAATACAGAAAAAATTTGTAACACCTTTCATTTGTAAGGGCCTTCAGAAACAACATCTATTTCATGGTGTAAGGTAACTGCATAAAGTGTATAAATTACCTACTTTGTAGACAGAGAAACAGAAACAAGGCAGATTTAAATAACACAATTTACGTACTTGGTTTTTTTGCTCCCAAGCCCTTGAACGTGAAGGTCTGTGTGTCTGCATGCTTTAGCAGAGGTTCTTTGGAAATTAAAGTGCTATACAAGGTTATGCCACAATATAAATACCTTGGTTGGATTAAATTAGAAAGAAAATACTTTTTTCTAAGATTTCATGCAATATTAAACATCAGTGTGAAGAAAAGCAGCATTGTCACATGTAAAAGGAGCTGAGGAAGAAGCAGCATTTTGGAGGAGGGGAGCTACATTCATTCTGCCTTCTGTGGCTGGGACTGCAAATCAGGTAAAGCAGTGAAAAGATGCGGACGTAGCCTGTGGTAAGTGGGGGAATTAGTGAGGCAAATATTTGTGGAGAAATACAACAGAAAAATTGAAGGAAACAAATCTGCACGCATGTAAATCAATCACAGCTAATACAGCTACTATAAAGTTCAGAAGCACTGGTGTGGCAGTGCTGTGGAGAAGGATGGTGCAATTAGCTTTTCTGGCTTCCGTGGTGTCCATGCCTGTGTGGGGCAGTGATGGCCACGTGAGGTGGAGCTGAATCACCAGAACAGAATTCAGGAAAACTCTTGGAAAATTGCACTGAAATACGTACCATGAAGCTAACCAATGATATTGCTGGTCTTCACTGACTGCTCTAAGCTACTGACACTCAGAAAGGCTGGACTGTGAATTTCTGTCTCCATTGCATTCCTTTCCAGATGAGGCAGCTCAGCTCAGAACGATTTAGATCTCTACGATGCAAAGTAAGCTGCTTTTTGCAGACTCTCCTGGGTTGATCCTCGTCATGTTACCCAGCAAGCTATCTGTAAATAGCAACACAAAGCAACTCTTCTGTTTTAAGGCAACTTGTAAAAATCATCATAGTCCCATTAAGCATCTGAAAAGGTATGATAGTCTACCTTAGCTGATGCTCTGACTCCCTGTAGTTTACCTCACAGGTTATTTTGCAATGGGCAGAATTTGATAAGCACTGGGAAATGTCAGCAGTTAGGAACTAGCAAACTGTTAGCCTGTCGTTTTTGGAAAATTAATAGCATGGAAATACTTTGTGCAAAAGCTTGTCTTGCAACCTCAAACCTTACTTAGTTTGGTGAGCTCAGCAGGGTAGGCGTATATAGGGCGTTTCAGTTAAGTTTGTATGTATCTAGTTGTAGTAACCGTTTTAAAGAACTTCGATCTATGAACTGGACTTGAATTCACTGGGATAGGGTACTGGTTTTAGGGGGATATTGGAGCTTTTTTCTTCTTCCTGCCCTTAACTTGCTGAAAATTTTAGTGCTGCCTGGTGGATGTGCACATTTCAGCCCAAGTGAGACATTAACCCTATGGTGTCCTCTGCCTTCCTCAGTGGTGTAACAATGTCCTGTCACTCTGTTATCCCAGAACTGCAGCCAACAGTTACTGAGATAATACCCATCAGCAGATTTAATGGCCCATCTGACAGTGACCGATGTTGAACACTGGTCCTGTAAGCCCAGAAATGGCTTTCTTGTTTGGCTCATGGCTCCCATTAACTTCCAGGTGGTTATCTCCTCCCTGGCATGCCAGGGCACATGTGAACCTCCTGAACCTTGTTCTGGATCTGTGGTTTGAACACAGCATAAATGGTTCTCAGTCAGGGCCATTGGAGAAGGTTTATCAAACAGCACTGAGCACCATCTATACTTATATGTAGAAATGCATTAGGGTTTAAAATAATGGTAAATTAAGCTAGGTGCTCCAACATAAAAGGTTTACTGCTGTTCTCTTGTGAGAAATCTAATTAGGATGTCTTAGTTGGTAAAATGGTAGATGCTCATGTACAGTGTGTTTTCAGCCTTCTTAGTAATAAGATTTCTTCCTTTTTCTGCAGTTTATCATGGAAAGCTAATTTTCCTCTATTTGTCTTACAAGTATGACAGTTACCTATCTTGATATTTGCACTGTCTCATCCCTGTAGTATGAGATTTTCATGACTTTCCTGTCAGGTTTACTGCAATATCTTTTGTGATGGGTGAATTGGCTTCACGTGCACTGTTCCCAAGCAACCCAGCTCCTCTGAGGCTGGGTTTCCCTGTATCTGCGAGGAGTGGGTGTTCTGAGAGACATAGGTATCACTTAGTTTGCCTCTGTCTAGGCTGTGCTGATGAGATAGAAACTCGGCCACCATGTGAAGATGAGCTCTTTTTGTGGCAATGCATGATATTGCAGAAGATAAATGGACCTTCTAAGGCCAAGTGGAACATTTTGAGTACTCATTTTAAAGGGGTATAGGTGCGTGTATGGATGAGATGTTAGAAACTCTGACAATAGAAAGAAAAGCCACAAGAAAGAGCTAGCTGTACAGGTAGAACTAAAGCTTTTAGTTGTGATTTTGTATTCACGAAGTAGTATGTAAAATAAGTGTCTGACTAAATAACAAATTGGAAAAGATATAATAAGTGGAAAAAAAGGCAGATAATTTTGAATTAATACGATGGCTTGGCATCATCTCAGTGGTATTCTTGATCAAGAGCAAGAAACTAAAGTTGAGAAGCTTGAGGGTGTCTTTCAGTGGCCTTGATGATTTCACAAAATGCCAAATAATGTTGGAAGAATGAGGCTGACAAGTTTTGTGCATTAATTTTGAAATGTTTTCGTAAAGAGAACCTGAAATGTCTGTGACTCTTATTAACATAAGGCAATGCCTGTGTACTTGCACCTGAAGGCAGCATTAGTCTCACGGTGTGGTGAAATGATGCACTATTTGGAAACTGTACATTGCAGGATGGAGTTAAAAATGAGGTGTCTGTCTGAGCACTATGATTCCTAGTTGTCAGCTTAGGCAAGCTGTGTATCTCATTCGGTGTGCTGAAGACTTCTTTGGAACAGAATTCTGTAATAGAAAAAAATTATTATGAGAGCTGTCAAGTCTTGCTGATTCAGTCTATGACGGGCAGCATGCAAATGGAAAGCAAGATGAGAAATCCTTATAATTCTACTATTTCCTTCAATCGAACCACATGACTGATTTCTGAGCTGCTCCAAGTCACACTTTGTCCTTTAAAATCAGGCACGGAAGAGGGAGAGTGCTGGGGAAAATCAGAGGGTCGAATAGAAGGCAGTGGAAATTGAGCTGGGAAGAGGCCAGAAAGTTTTCAGGCTTCAACACAAATTTTTTCCAGAGAAAATAGCAAAAGTAAAAAAAGGCCTCCAGATGGGTGGTTGACATCAAAATGTATTTTACTGCTTTATGAGTGCAATACAGAACCAACAAAGTATTTATGTTTTGAAAGCATCGGCAAAAAAAAAAAATTGGCATCAAATATGTTAGAGCCATAGCGAAAAAATGAGTAAATGGGGACAAACGGAATATTAGGGTATTTATTTGTAGAATTAAAATTGAAGTAGTCTTTACACTAGCATTTCCCTGATGTCCTTTTACCTGTTGCCCAAATGCAAATCGGGCATTGCTTAGAAGACTTCTGGAGTCAAATAGTTAGTGTAAGTGGCAGAAAAGCCCAGGACCTTAAACTGCTATATGACATTCTCTCTGAGTCTTCAGTATTTTATAGGTTGAATTAACCCCCAAAGCATTCTTGATATGTAAATAATATCTTTTTGCCAATAAAGAATGGATCTAAATGAGAATGTTTTCATAGTATGAATATCCATAAATGAGGTATAAATCTGAATGTATTCAGATTCAATATGACGTTTGGAGGAGCAGAGGTAAAACTGAATAAACCTCAGCCTTTGACTCCAGACCTAGACGGAAATGTGAAACAATAGCTGTCTAATAGGGAACACTTTCCAAGTAGGAACATACAACCAGTGCCTCTTAAATATATGATTATTCCCTCCTATTCACAAAAAAATCTGGAAGTAGAACAATTTAGTGTCACTGAGTTTGGGTGTTGGTGGTGTTGGTGGTGTTGGTGGTGTTGGTGGTGTTGGTGGTGTTGGTGGTGTTGGTGGTGTTGGTGGTGTTGGTGGTGTTGGTGGTGTTGGTGGTGTTGGTGGTGTTGGTGGTGTTGGTGGTGTTGGTGGTGTTGGTGGTGTTGGTGGTGTTGGTGGTGTTGGTGGTGTTGGTGGTGTTGGTGGTGTTGGTGGTGTTGGTGGTGTTGGTGGTGTTGGTGGTGTGTTTTTTTTTTTGTTTTTTTTTTTTTTTTTTTTTGTCAAATACCCCCCTGGGTGACCATCGAAGTATAATCATCCATCCAGGTTTTCCGAGTGACACGGCTTATGAACAGAGCTCTTCATAAAAACTTGATAAAATATACTTGATAAGTTTTTCTTTTACCTAGAGCCTATGGTGAATGCAGTTGTGACAAACTGACGTTTTTGACTGCAGAACAAATATAAACCTGTCTAGTTAGTGTTGGTCTAATAGTCTTAAATTTCACTTAGTCACAAAAGTTTTCTTAGCCCTGTCTTTGCAATGCAAAACCCCAAAACAACTGATCCTGTTGTCTTTGTTTTAAAATGAGTAAACATACTTTGTTGTTGTTGTTGGTTACAAGATGAATTCCTTAGAAAGACAACTGAAATGAAAGCAGCCCAAAATATATGAATTTTGCCTTTTAATTAAAAAATAATTTAAAAAATGAAGTTGCTGATAATTTTGAATTATCTGATGGTGTCGTCTAGAAGTGACACAGATCCTGATAAAACCTTAAACCCCCCTGAAACCCCTGTAAAATTATTTCAGAACCATACTAAACTCAATGCAAAGTCTTGATGAATGTGACTGGGGCCCTAGGTACTGCTGTCGCTTGTCCTGTGGCATACAGAACAAATTACCGCCTCTGACCAGCAGTAAGAAAGAAAGCAGCCTCTGCAGATGATGAGAAGTAATGGATTTCTTTGTCAGGATTTTGAAGCACCACGAATGGTCCACTAAACATCTGATCATCTCTAACTGAGCATGGAATTGTGCAGCAAACCCCAAACTTATAGTATATAAACTGTATATGAAACTCCTTATGGCATTTTGCAGAAAGCTGGCTCATTTATCCATTCTGGCAGCTGTCATACCAACCTGCATTTGGTGTGGGTTGCTTGTTCATTTTGAAATTAATATTTTATATTTGAGAGGTTGCTTGACATTAGCATAACAAAAAGTAACTCGCTTCAATTTTTCTGCAAAATATAAATTGTGCTTAGCTAAAATGTACTTTCTGAGGCACCTTGTGACTTCTTGTGAGTGTATGAAATCTGCTGGATGGCTGATGGAAAGTCATAGTACTCAGAATTTGTGAGGAGTTAGACTGGAACACAAAATATTTCACTCTGATGGGGTTTTAAGTTGTGTTTTCCACTGATTTACCATTATAGTATACTATATGGAAATATAGTTACTTCCTTAAGCAGAAGAAAAGAGATATCACAAAAGATGCAACAATAATATTACAGTAAATTGTTTTCTTCATTTAAAAGAACCCAAACCCATGCCAAGACGTTGCCGTTTCAAATAGAATATAGTTATATTCCTGCCCTCTTTTCCTGTTCATCATTTTTGTCTGAAACACCCAGATGGAATAACAGTTGTACATAGGTTTATAAGTAGAAATCTGTCCCTGCATCACTCCAAACAATTCTTATCACTTAGCTCATCAAAAATGTAATTCATCTGCCTATAAAAGAGGTGCCTGATGTAGTTCTCCTTGAAGTGCGTGGTCTAAAAACAGTATCATGAAGGGTGAGTCAAACCAGGCAGGTCTTTGTGTGTGTCTGATACTGATGTATCCTTCTCTAGGCATTCGTTTCTGTGCTGTGCTAAGACTACTGTGAGTCAAGAAAGGTGATTATTCTTTTTCACTCAGCAGTTCTTTCATACTATGCTTATAAAGCACGTGAGAGGATAATGTCTTAACCCCTCTGTGGAGTTAATCGTTAGGACTATTCTGTGGAGTGTCATGACAAGGTTAAAATATTTGAACTGCTATCAAAAGTCTAATCCTTTAGTTTAGAAACTAATAATTGTGAAATAGAGATAGAAAAAATATGTTTGAAAAGCAGATGTTTTTTCACATTAGACATCTACATTGACCTACATTCTTCTGACAAATACATAAGCACGAAAAAATATTGATTAGATGTTTTTCTGAGTCCATGTCTAGCAGCATAATTCTGTGCTAACTCTGTAAGTGCTGCTGCAAGACAGTCTCAGAAAAGATGTGAAATCTTGGAATATATTATGAAATCATGGTAGTTATGCTTACTGTGTAAATTCCAGTTAATTTAACATTATGCCCTTCCTGATAGTTGACTGGCAATAAAACTTACCCCTCATAATTACTTCTGACAGTTGTGTTAGCTAACTGATACAGTGACTTTTTGAAACACTTGGTCAAAAAAGTCCCATTAAGACTATTAGAGACAACCTTTACAATTCAAAACCAAAACCACAGAAATGTAAGACTTGTTATTGAAATGCCTAAGCCTTGTCTCACTTTGGTTTTACAGTTTTTTAACCTCCTATGATGTACAAAACCACTGTGTTCTGGTGAAAGAGTATTCTTTCTCCAGAAATCTAATGTGGAAAGATGGGGTTGCAAAATTGCAATCTAAATGTGGAAGAAATACTAACTGAAAGTGGTCAATTACGAATTTCTACTTTTAATTTGTCAGAGTTTTAAAACTGCCTTAAATCTACTCAAGCTTACCTGGTTTCTTTTTCATACTTGCTCAGAACTATTAATATTAAATACTCTTAGCATCAATGGGAATTTAGATACCAAGCAGAAAATACATCTCGCTGGACTCTGTATCCAAATTTTTAACCAGTATCTAATAGATTTTATTTCTATTTATTTTTTATGAATCTTTTTATTATTAATAGTGTTCTCAAAAGAAGCTAATGAACTGTAATAGATTTGCATAGTTATGAAGCCTGATAATTTATTCATGGAGATGGCACACAGAATGAAGAATTGGCGTTAATTCTGGTAGAAGTTAGCTGAGAATACACACTGCTCCTCACTGTGTTTGGGGCTTTTCACGGCGGTTTTCAATGAAACAAAAATAAAGGAAAATTCCTCTTAAAAGTGTCCTGTTTGAAATATTTTGCAAAGCAGTTCTGAAATAATTCTGGCATTGAAATTATCTGGACATTTGATTTAAAAATTGTTGAAATACAAGAAATAGTATATCCTGCCCACAGGTGTATTCTGGTTGCAGGAGAGTAGGGCAGAAATAGTTTTTTCACTATTGGCATCACTCAAACACTTTTTCATCCCATTCAGAACAAACCTGTATGTCTATAGATCTGCGAGTATATGAAGGCAAATGAATCATGCATCATACAATCAGCAATATTTTACCTGAAACTGTACTAGCCTTTCCGTTCTTGCAGCAGTTAATAAGTGAGACTGAATCTTATATAGGGCATCAGGACACACTGCCGTTTCAGGGGCCCTCAGTAAGCATGCAGATTTAGTGGGACTGAACTGAAAAATAATATTTTGCTCTTTTTTTCCACTTTCCTTCTACGCATTGCATAAACTTAAATCCTCACATCCTTCCCTGGGAGGAATAGTACATATTATCAGAGGAAGGCAAACAGTTTATAGTAGTCAGTGCTCTTAGCCAATGCTAGCCCTCACTGCCGAGTACAAATTGTCCATTGCCCACTGTTCGGACAACTTCGATCACAACTTGAAATTCAAAACTGTTATTTTCTAAAGAAGAGAGATGAGGCAGTGGATTCTCTGAAGCTGCGTGCTCTAACAAATGCATGAAATATTTACTGTCCAGGGGTTTGATACTTGATATGTATAATCTGTGGTGAGAGCTCGTGTTTTGGGAGGACATACTTTCCCTGTCAGGTAATTTTGCTTTGAGTTGATGCTCAGTGAGTCACATTTAGTGGTTGGCATGAATCTGAGCTATGGCCTGAAATTTGCTTTGTGTGAACATTTACATCTGACCTTCTTGTTTATACAACTTTTAAAGCAGCACCGAGAAAAGGAGGAGGTTTGGTAAAAGACCTATTGCATTTCAGATTTACAGTGGTGCAGCGCTGGGATTTGCTCAGCAATAAATGACTGGGCAAACTGAAATAGAGGTACTAGATGTGCTGCAAAAACATCATGATGAAAAGTGTGGTGCATAGGGAACTTGATGACACCTAGAAATGTGCAGGAGAAAGCAATATAATTTTGTCATTTTCATTCTTTATTAGAGAAAATGAAGCTGCAAATTTAAGCTCTGAAACTGAACTAGATTACTTCAGAGATGTTCAAACCATGAATTATTTTTTTAAGTTGAACAAGAAAAAACGGGGTGGCAGTGACAATAGTATTAGCTTTAGTTTTGTGGGGATTCTTGGTACTAACAAGTCCTAAAATACTACTGACAGTTTCTTGTTTTGTTTTGTTGGGTTTTTTTGTTTGTTTGGTTTTTTGTGTTTTTTTGTTTTGTTTTTTAAATAAAGTATGTAGTTCCAGATAGTGATTAATATTCTGTTATCTTTGGAAAAGAAATCTGGATTTAATTTTTAACATGACATGTTATAGATGACAACTGGAGACTATGTTAATTCTCATTCTAATCTGTCCCCACATACTTGGGCAAGTTACATTTATTCCTAAAGTCATGTCTTGCAAATACAAGTGATATAAGCTATAGCTTTGCCTAAAAGTCAGATGAAACAGTACATTCTCCTTAATTTTTTTTTAATAGCATCAAGGTCTACCTGAAAAGAATTCTTTCAGTTTCAAAAGAAAATAATGTTCTGACCTATTTCTCCTTCCCCTTTGATTGTCAGCATTTGTGGATATCCAGATAGGCACTGCATAGGCTTTCAAAACTAAAATAGCTCCAGAAGCAGAAACAGCCTGCAGAGACTAAAGCAGAGCTGTGAATATTTGTGTGTTTTCTTCTCTATTTCACAGGTGCTGTGAATCTTTCCTCTCAGAGTTATGCCGGTTATAGTCTGAGGCTGTTCAAGGGCCTTGAACTTGCCAGGTTTAAATTGTTTTGTTTAATAATACTGTGCCACGCAGGTTCATTTTTCTTGCTGCGTAAAAAGATTAAGATGATCGAAGTGAAGTCAAATCATAAGGCCTTGCGAGCTGTCACACTGAATTGCCTGTACTTGCGCTGCTCTAACACAGGAGGTGCGCGTCCTTCTGAACACTGAATTGGAGATAAAAATGTTCCTGGTAACTGTCACTTTACACTTTGGCTAACAGAGACACTAATCTTGCTTTAACGATATACTGCAAGCACTCATGTGTTTCTATGTTATTTTTATTGTACCAGGGCAAGGGAGACTCTTAAATATTTCTTATTGCATTATTAATTATGTCTTAATTCATACTATGGATGCTGTCATTTGATGTAGACACAGATAACTTCCTTCCACAGATAACAAATCAGAGAATGGTGGAGTGTAGGAGAAGTGATGTCTGTGTGTGTTTCTCCTTGATAGTTTACACAATTTGTATTATGAAGAAAAAAGTACTTGCAGTGAAAGTGTTTTTTTTTTTTTTTTCTGAAACCATCCAAAGTCAGATACCCAAAAGCTAAGAGGATCCAACCTCCAGTAAAACAAAAACCTCAACCTTTCGCAAATATGCTGTCTAGAAGAACCATAATATCATCCTTTGCTTCCAAGTACCAGTACTGCTGGGTGATCCTGGTTGCACCAGTAATAGCAATGCGTATTCTCATTGAGAAGAGTCCAAACATGTCCATCCAGGGATCCTGATATTTGGTTATCCAACTAGAGAAAATATTCCTCAGCACCAGAAGACAACTAGAAACATGCTGTCAGAAGTAAGTAGCTGATATCAGGTGTGATTTCTAAAAGTAACTATGGATTTTTGCATCTGTCTCCATATGCTACTTCATAAATCAGTTCATTTTCTAAAATTCCTGTTAAAAAACTGTGGTCATTGGTTCATTTAAATCTGATTTTTTAAAATCTTAGTTCTTTTTTACCTACACAGGAAACATTGAGAAAAGGAAAGTAGCTGGATATGTTGAGTTTTGAAAGCTATAGCAAGAGTTCATACAGGAAGGAACTTTATATTAGAGGCAGGAACTCTACACTGAAATTAGAAGACAATTTAAATTTGGGAAGGCTTAGATAATTTTCCTTTTTATAAAGAACACCTCATTATCAATATTAATGGAGAGGATTATCTTTGAGTTCGGGCCACATGGTAAAAGGTTACTTGTTCCAAACACATCAAGAACAGTCCATGGAGTATCAGTTCACTCTTTACAGGGTGAAACAGGTCCAACATAGTTCAAAAGTGGGATGTGAGAGGAAGCTGGCCCAGGCCTGAAACATGAAGACATACCAGTCTGAGCCTGAAACAGTAAATTTCAGGATATTTACCTTTCTACATTTTTAAAGAATTCTGCCTATCTTCCTTTGGACTGATTTTCATTTCTTTTCTCTGTGGCCAACTAGTGAATTTACTCATCCCTTCTGTTCCAGTTGCTGCTCTTTTCCTGAAGTGTTCCTGAAGAACAAATTAACAAAAGGATTCAAAACAAGTCTACAAATTAGATTCTACCTACACTTGTAGGCAAGCAGCAGTCATGTAGTCCATCATGATGCTGACTTTTTGTAGATTAACTCTCAAACCAACTGTCAAACCAACCATCTGCTCGGTCTAAGCTTTCTTCCTGTTTCATCCAGGGGGAAGTAATCTAGCAGCAGAAAAACCTTACATAAAGAAAATTAGAAAGGCTTTCAGAAGACCTGAAGCTGCTATGATTTTAGTTAAATTTCCTTTGTGTTTTCACAGGTTTTGGGAAATTTGATGTTTGAGGTTTAGGAAAACAAGCATTTGAAATAAACTCCAGAAAGTTGAAAAAACATCCCAGATATGGTCAGACTTTCTCAGGAATTTCTGTTATAAACTTGAGGAATAAAAGAATGAACTATCAAAAAAAAAGCTCTTGCTTTGTGTGATGATTCATTGAACCTGACTGCTAAGCATGACAATATGTACAAATGCTGTCACTGCTCCTTGAACTATTAGTACTTCCTCAATCACATTAATTAATCACATTAGTGCTTTAATGCCCTTTAATGACATCTTTTGACTTGCAGAAACTTCGTGTTATGGATTTTGTTGAAGTAGAAAATATTTTTATGATATTTTCTCTTTAGATACCATTTTAATCTTCTAAAGCTATTTAGAGTACATATCTTGTGATAACTCAATTTCCTGTTTTAATTGCACATCGTTACTTCCCAAGATGAAATGGGCATGCTAGAAATACCAATTCTCCACTTCAGTATCCTGTCTGGAGAACAAGGTGGCTTTTAGAGGTGTGGACGTTGGAAGAGCTCTAAGTGAACAAGAGAGGTGCATGGGAGAGGTATAGCAAAATGTAGTCCTAGTTTTTCACCTTACCCATTCAAAAAAGAGTTACTTAAGACTATCTTTGAAAATATTTTTGAGTTCTAGTATGGTGGGTTGACCCTGGCGGGATGCCAGATGCCTACCGAAGCCACTCTATCACCCCTCTCCTCAGCTGGACAGGGAAGAGAAAATATAAGGAAAGGCTCTGTGGGTTGAAATAAGGACAAGGAGAGGTCATTCACCAATTACCATCACAGGCAAAACAGACTTGACTTGGGGAACTTAGTTTAATTCATTGCCAATCAAATCGGAGTAGGGTAATGAGAAATAACACCAAATCTTAAAACACCTTCCCACCACCACTCCCTTCTTCCCAGGTTCAACTTCACTCCTGATTTCTCTATCTCCTCACTCCAAGCAGCACAGGGAGATAGGGAATGGGGGTTGTGGTCAGTTCATCACACGTTATCTCTGCTGCTCCTTCCTCCTCAGGGGGAGGACTCCTCACACTCTTCCCCTGCTCCAGCATGGGGTCCCTCTCACAGGAGACAGTCCTCCATGAACTTCTCCAACATGAGTCCTTCCCACAGGCTGCAGTTCTTCATAAACTGCTCCAGTGTGGGTCCATTCCATGGGGTGCAATCCTTCAGGAACAGACTGCTCCAGCGTGGGTCCCTCCGTGGGGTCACAAGTCCTGCCAGCAAACCTGCTCCAGCGTGGGCTCCTCTCTCCATAGATCCACAGGTCCTGCCGGGAGCCTGCTCCAGCGCAGGTTTCCCACAGGGTCACAGCCTCCTTTGAGCATGCACCTGCTCCAGCATGGGGTCCTCCACGGGCTGCAGGTGGATATCTGCTCCACTGTGGACCTCCATGGTCTGCAGGGGGAAAGCCTGCCTCACCATGGTCTTCCCCATGGGCTGCAGGGAAATCTCTGCTCTGGCACCTGGAGCACTTCCCCCCCCTCCTTCTTCACTGACCTTGGTGTCTGCAGAGTTGTTCTTCTTGCATATTCTCACTCCTCTCTCTGGCTGCAATTGTGCAGTTGTTTTTTTCCCTTTCCCCTCTTCTTAAATATGTTATCCCAGAGGTGCTACTGCCGTCACTCATGGGCTTGGCCTTGGCCAGCAGTGGGCCCGCCTTGGAGCCAGCTGGCATTGGGTCTAGTGGACAGAGGGGAAGCTTCTAGCAGGTTCTTACAGAAGCTACCCCTGTAGTTCCCCCCTGCAACCAAAATCTTGCCATGCAAACACAGTACAGCTAGAAAGGTGCTAGTTTGAAAATCCAGAAATAAGAGAGCTCTTTTGGGCGCAGTGAGAGTACTTGATTTATGCCTGCCCTCTGGCAATCATTTTTAAGACTATAAGGAAGTATCCAATAGACTATAATTTTGCTGACACACAGGTGAAGACCAATACTGAAGTACTATCAAGCTCAAGTTAATTTTACAGAAGTCCTCAAGTATCAGTAACACACTTATCATGGATACAGTCAAGCTGTACTGAGGTTTTAGTGGTGAAATGGGTCAATATGATATGCTGAGTTGTTTGCCCACTCTCCCCACTTAGTGCTGATTTTTTCTTCTTACTGAAAATAGTCGTAATAGGTCAAGAAACCTATTGAATTTTGATGGTTATTTGAAATTTTTATAGTATTCTCAATAAGGAAAGTCATGAAATTAGTCACTAATACTTATTCTTTAATGAAGACAGTATTCTCGCTTCTGTTTTCTTTGTGCAATTTTTCAGCACTGGTTTTCTGTGTTGCCCATTCTGACTGTTGTATTCAGCTCTTGCCTGTAGTGCCCTATATTTGCAGTGCAGGCTTCACTGTGGCAGGAATCTTTTTTTTTTTCTTCTTTCTTTTAGTATGCACACAATTATCAAACTGTGGTTCATGTTGTTGGCTTTTGTGTGCACTGCCTCAGTAGCAAAATTACTGAAAAGCAGAAAATGGAGGTGGTTCTTGGAAAAAAAAAAAGTGGTATTCGGAAGTGCTTGAAGAAGCCGAGCTCCTTCTGGGTGTCTCATTCACTAGAAAAATACGGTCTGCAGGATTGTTTAAATGTGCTACACTAAACTGCGTGTTTGGTCCTATATTGTATGCTGAATGAAGATCCGCTGTCTGTTAAAAGGCTCTTGGAAATCCCATCGTAAACAGAAAGCATGTATTCCCTGAGCAAATAGGAGTAATCATGTCATCCCTGAGCTTATGTTTCTTCTCATTTTTGCTGTTCTAAAAATATTTATAAAGACTGTACAGACAAGGGGGTAAACAGATAAATCTAAGTGGATCAAGTCTTAACTGTGATCAGGTACATATTGCAGTGTTTGGATAATATCCTCTGCTGAAGGAAATTAATTTTTATTGATATTTACACATGATCTCAGCATAAAAGCTTTTGCCATCACTTCAGATGCCTACTGTAAACTGGTGGTACACTAAAATAAAAGATATTTTGAAGAAAATATATGTGATGAAAGCCAGAGTAAACGTTTAGTAAAATGAAATGATTTGCTATTTGACCTTGAAGTTCTAGAAGCTGAATGTGTGAGTCTGTCTGTAGGGGTTGCAGTAGCCAGCAGGTGCCCAACCAAGAGTCTCAGAATTTCAGTATGAATGTATGTTGGGCAAGTCCAGGCTCTAATGGCCTCGGAGGATAAGCCTTTTGCTATGGATTCCACTCCTTGGAGGAAAAATGAGATTTGGGTGAGACTCTTCTATCTTTAGTTGTAGGTATCGACATGTAATCTAGGCATCTCGATTCCCTTTATAATTAATGGACAGGCTTCCTTTCATCTCATCCTAACGCTGACATCTAAAACAACTTAGGTGAATACTAGGTTTCTGTTCATGGACTTCAAAAGGAATCAAGATGACTAGCTTACTTGAAGGTATCCAAGTGTATGGGAGAAGCTCATGCTAAGCATCTAAAAAAAAAAGGAGTTCAAGAAGTTGAAATAAATTAACTCTTAAAGTTAGTGGCATAGTTTCTGGGAATGCAGGTCCGTTTCTAAGCCGAATTAATCATGACACTAAATGCAACTGTGCTGTGGTTAGAAAGATTAAGGGAAGGGTACACGAGTCTGCGCTAATAGAAAAGCTGAGTGCCTTCAGTTCCCTTGGCTGCATTTGTTTCTCTCTGTTCTGTGTTCTCAAGGTAAAAGATTAAGTAAACTGAGTATGAAGTGCTGGCTTCCATTGCCAAATCTCCTGCTTACCTCTAAGGAGATGATGTCAAGTTTGAAATGTCTTGGAAGGGAGCAAAATACACAGTACATCTGCTAGTGGTTCATGTTCTTAAAACACCTTCCAAGTAAAGTCTTATTTTAGATGATGAAGTTGTAGCTTAGGGCAATGTTTGCTTTGAAATCATCTCTGCAATAACTTATTCCAGCAGTTATTGGAAAGAAGCAAAAAGTCCCCAAAATTTTGGCATAAGCTATCAGAATAAGATATTTTCATTATAGATAGTTTGGATTATTTAAATTTATGTCTCCCCTGAATGAAACACACAATGCTATTAAATAACTTTACGTTAAGTCAGTGGGCAGAACTCCCACTGAAACAAGGTTCACTGCGTTCATATCATTCCAGACAAGCAGGGAGGGCAGACTCATTGTGCATTCTGATCTGGAATTGCTTCACCTTATGGCTTGGGTAATGAGATATTGATTTTCACAGACCAGATCATGGAAAAATGAGAGACTCAGTTGCAATTATTAAAGTCATTTACAATTGAAAGTGGGGAAAGGTTTTCTTTCTGGGTAGCAGATAATATTCTTTAGCTAAGCCTTTCCTACAGTTGCCAGGATTTGATATAGAGAGATATAAAACTGAAAATAAAAAGACTCTCTATCAAATATATATGCTTCTATTTTCATAAGTCAGGAATATTTGTGACAGTGGTACTTAAAAGATGTCCTCAAACTATTTTGCAAGAAAGATAAACTGAGTCTGTTAAATACTTAATGTCTCAAAGTTACAGCCCTAAGTCACAGGGACTTTGCACAGAAATCTAGCAATGCTATCTGATTTCAGCTGCTCTTAGCAATCTTTTCAGCTGACCTACAACTGCTGAAAAAGCAGAAAACATAACCTTCAAGATGCTCTTTTCTTTTTACAAGCACAACATTACTCATTCCTAAACTCAGTTGTCTACTCTCACTAAAATCAAACTCTTCGTCCCTAGGCATGGGTCTCTGGCTGCCTTTCTTGGGATTTGATGGAGGAGGGCGGTGAGCATGCAAGAGAGCTATGAGGCTGGCCAAGCTGGAGCAGTGCAGGATCCCACTGTACTGGGGCTGGTGGGGATGCAATTACCCTTCTTCACAGCAGCCAGTGCGGTGCTGTGCTTTGGATTTGTGATGCAAACAGTGTTGCTAACACACCAATGGTTTAGCTATTGCTGAACAGTGCTTGCACAATGTTGGGCCTTTCTGTTTCTCATTCTGCACCCCTGTCCCTGCCAGGTTAGTATACTGGGGGGTGGCAAAAGGTTGGGAGGGAAAACACGTGGGACAGCTGACCTGAATTGGCCAAAAGGATATTCAGTGCTATATAACATCATGCTCAGCAAGATACATGGGAGGGCTTGGTCTTTCAAAGGTAGCCCTTGCTCAGAGACTGGCTGGGCATCAGTCTGCTGGTGGGAGGTGGTGAGGAATTGCCTTTGCATGACTTTTTTTTGGTTTTGTTTTTCCTTCACTTATTAAACTATCTTGATCCATAAGTTTTCTTGCTTTTGTTCTTCTGATTCTCTCTCCCATGCCACTGCAGGGGGAGTGAGCAAGCAACTGGGTGGGTGCTTAGTTGTTGGCTGGACTCAACTCGTTATAGCTAGCAACATTTTCACAGGAGCCCACGGAAGCATCACCTTTCTCCTTGGAAAGGTGGTGGCTTCCCCCTCTGCCCCATTGAAAACACAGCAGTAGGAGACTAGTCTCCTATTTTCTCTTTTCCTCCTTTTGCCTCTTTTTTGCCTCTTTGCCCTGGCTTTTCCCTCCCAGTAGCCACTAGTCCTTGCTCCACTATTGCGGTATTTGCTGGAGTCGTGTTTGCCCAGTTTGCTGCAGGTATTGTGGCAGAGGGCTCACAACAGGCTTCACCCAGGCAGTCATCACCACAAGTGGTTCTTTGAAGTTTGATCATATTCTGCTTGTTGAGAATTTGTATCAATTTCTACATGTGATTTCAGGTTAATACCCTAATAAAGTTAATTTATAAAATTTAGTTTTTCCAGTAAGAGAATGATTAGCAGTCTAATCTGTAGTCTTCTTGTGGGATATTATCCTCTCCAGCCCTATCTGGAGTAACTTTATTATAAGACTTTTAATACCTAGCTCAATTATTTTCTCAGGAAAAATGTTTGTGTGAATAGCAGAGATAATATCTTCAGTTGCTTTCTGGCTAGGAAAAAAATAAACAAATGGGTCCTTCAGGAGAAGACATTGTGCTGCTTTTTACTGTTCCCTCAGGAATACTTATTAGAGGGTAAGAATGCTAATTAGGATTGTTAATGTGTTCTTTACAATTGAATGACTACATAAAGTAGGGAAATATTAGAGAATATTTTTTGTTTTATATATGGACTACTTTGGACTACCTTTTACCTCTGGAGAGGTAAAAAGTTATGTTTCTGTTTCTATTGGTTAACTGCCCTGATAGGTCCTCTCCTCTGGTTTTATTCTCTGTTTATAGCACACTTTTCTGTTTGAATGCTTATAAGTTGCCCTGCAACCTTCAGTATATCCAGACCAATAGAATGAATTAAAAATATGACTATGAAAACATTGTATTGAAGGAAAGTAATGAAATGAAGATGGAAAATGCCATAATAAATTATATATTTTAATAAATGACTGTATACTGTAGAATTTCAATTACAGAAAAACATACTTTACACAAGTAATTACTAAAGAAATTACTGGAGAAGCACATCCATTCATTGAATTACAGGACATAAATTCCTTCTCTGATTGCATCTTCCGTTGTCAGGAGAGCAATCACAGGCAAACACCAAGCTCTAATAACACCATCTCTTTAGGATTAGAACTTACTGCTGGATGGGGTATGTGGAAAGACTAATAAAAGGTTGTCGCTTCATGTGCTCAAAGAGAATGAATGAAACTAGTTAAATGCAAAGCAAGAGCTTTGATTGTTGGCAGGTAACCTAGCTGTTTCTTATCTTCTACGTGTCTTTCAGTAGGTATTTGGGTTCAATTGGTGTTTAAGACATTTGTGAATGTGTTATGTATGCATACATTCAGCTTGCTTGTGTGCATTTTATGTACGCAATGTGATTATAATCTGTAAAAAGAGAGTGGAACATACCTGTAGCATGATAGCAAATACTATGTTTCCCTGTTGTGGAGTGTCTTTTACGTGAGATTAAGATTTTGGTGGCTTTATAGTCCATTTTGGATGAGAACTAGCGGCTGAAATGTTTGTCATAATTCAAATGGGTAAACGCATGCTTTGTTACCACAAGGACCCAGAGCATCGCTTCTCAGCCTCCCGACCACCCCTGGAGCTATCAGCAGGGTCAGCACGATCCGATCAGATCTTACCCACCTCTGTTGGGAAGTTTGAAGCAGAGACTGGTGCCGTTCCAAGATAGGACAAGATGAGCTCGACTCTTCACAGTGGTGAATATAGCATGTCCCAAGGCATCTTCATGTTTCGGGGTTCAGGGTCCAGCTGACCTGAGGGGAAGAGGTTTCCTCTGGCAGTGGTTTTCAAAAGGGGAAATAAAATGGAAAGTGTCCTGAATGGAGGTGTGATGGAAGAAGTTTGCAGCAGGGACCTGCTTTTTTGATTGCTATATGTTAGAAATAAGAAAAGCTGGGGGAAAAAAAAAAATAAAAAGAATCTAACATAAACAGTGAAAATCAACAGATTACATGGGGAAAAACATGCAGTATATGCAACGTGATATTATATGCACAAAGTCAGCAAAAAGAAAAATACACTAAATGAATGAGATTACATTTCTATCTGTTTCCTAAGCTGACATGTGGACCCACATCCTGTTTCAGTTAGTTCAGACCAGTCTATTAATTCTAGTGTGCTTGTTTACATCTTAGATGATAAATGTTATATTTGGTAAACTTTAAAAAAAAACCAAACCAAAACCACATCACCCCTCCCTCCAAAAAAACCCCCAAACCTCCTGTCTTCTCAAGTCCATGTTTTGCAGGATATTTTCTTTTTACCCCAATGAATGACCTTTCCTTTTATTGTGTAATTAGACATCTTTCTCTGCTCTGGCGTTTGTATGGATTGAGTTTAGAAGTATCAATATATTTTCAACTGCTATCAGAGCAAGGAAACTTGTCCATTTTTTTCCTCTATATTGTCTATTAATGCTATCTTTTTTGTTTTTCTCCACTGGTAACACTGGGTTTTTTTATGCTTCCTTAGCCTATTCTCATTATGCTGTGAGTTGAAGAATGTTCTTGTAGAACCTGGTTATATTTTCATCCTAATGTCACCAGTGAGTCAGTTCAGCACACATTCCTATTACAGTATTACTCTAGTGGTTTGTTTTTTTTTTTTTTTTTTTTTATTTAGTAAAAAGCATCTGAGTTCTCTTTGAACTTTCTGTGCAAAAATAATCTATAAAGGTGTTTGGTAGACGCTGCACAAAGAAAAATGTATCTATGGGAATACAGCTTATTTCTGTATCTGGTATTGCTATAGGTTTTTGATCAACCCTTTATAGAGAAAATGAGTTCTTTTGCTTAATTTCCCTTTTATTTTCTCTTGGTAATGATTTAAACATTTATCAGTTTCTCTTCCTGAAATAATATGTATGGTAGGAGTACAAATATTATCTACAAGATATTCAGTCTGTTACTTTAGAACAACAGATAGAGGAACAAAGCTAGTTCTGTTACAGTCTGATTCTTTCTGAAGCAATTTCAGAATTCACAAGATGTTTGAACATGAATGTTGCACAAATATTTGTGCTTCCTAAATCACAGTTACACAGGCATTTGCTTGATGTTATTATTTTCCATAAAAATGTCATGAGGTACTAATGTAAAAATCCATTAATAGTAGATAACACAAGATGTTTAAACATCTTAAAGAGCCAGAAAAACTGTACTGGGATTAGTCCATACAGCTTGCCTATAATTCTGCTTTAGAACACAATTTTAAGGAAGGGCACTGATCTATCATTACAGTCTCTGTTTGTGTTTTATGCTCTGCACAAATTATCTCTGAGACATGCTTAGATATGGAACACAGACCACGAAGTTGGCAAACACTTCAACAGCTTGGTATCGCTTTCATAAATTTGCAAAACAATTGTTAATCCTGTATTTTGACACAGAGAAGTTAGTGCATTGTAAGCTATGTTATAAACTTACACCACCACGGTTATTTTGCACTAACTCTCTGTATGGACACACGTGGTTTTGCATGAATAGTTAATGCTAAGTAAATTGGGTATGAATTTGCAGCATGCTATTTTAAAGCAACTCGCATAGCAATAAAGTTGTTGTCAGATTGCCTTTCCTGGACTCAGCTGTTCCAGAGGGGCTACCAAATCCAGCTGCTTTAAACTGCTGCTTCAGACAGCAAGGTCCACACCGTTATGTTAGATGGTTTAAATTGCTGTGCGACCCCACTTGGGTGTGTGCACTGCCAGGAGCTACTCTAGCTGCAGGTCAGCAGGGATGGGAGTGCCTGGTAGCTGTGATCAGTGACTTTTTCTGTCAGCACTGCAAGACCTGACCCTTCATAGCCTTAAGTACTTATGAGAGTGAACTTTATTTCTAAAATCTAAAGTCAAGACCAGTATGGTATGTTTCTAGGGAACACAGAATGTTTCTATCATATCCTCTACATGTCTTTCTATCATATGTATTTTAGGGAACGTCTCATTGGTGACATCATCTATACCCTATATGGCTATTTTGTACTTGCTTTACTTACTACCCCCAGAATTACTGAGTAATTCCAGCTTTCTTCCGTTCTTAACGTCTAGTATTCAAAACACAGAACCGTCAGCCAGATTAATTAGCAGCACGGATCTCATGGTGTGTTACTGTCTTCCATTTGAATAAGCTGCTTTTAGCAGTTTGTCTAAGAAAAATAAAATGCCAGGAAGTTCTTGTGACAACAAGATAACAGTAATTAATTTCAAATAAATGGTGAGCCATTAGTAATACTAATACTGAATACTGATATACAAATGCATTATCAATGAACATAATTTACCACCAGTAAATCAAGACATTCAAGAAAGAAATTCCCCCATACCTGCTTTGACCAGAAACTTTTTTTAAAGTACCAGTCAGCTGTGTCTGTCATACTCATTTACATTGCATCCAGAAAGACTCATAAATGCTGCCTGTTTTGAACAAATGGGAAGGATTTGTAACTCCAGATTTGAGAAGTCTTTGGGAATGCTCTGCAGTCATTATGCTTATTAAAGTTCATATTAATGGGATAGAATAGATATTAATGATAGAGCAAAGTAAAATTTACTTAGCATAAAATTTGAGTGTTTTGTAGTGCATTATAATGGAATGAGTTGGATTAGTCCCCAGGCATTCTCAAACTGGAACGCAATGGCACTCAAACCTTGAATAATATTCTTGTTCTATCCAGATGTTGAACTTCATTATAACTTGTTCTTACAAGGCATTTAATCCGTTTCCAATTGCCAGTGTGGGCTGATTGGGGACGTTACAGAAACCTTTGCAGATACATGAATGAATCCCTTGTTCTTTGCAGAAGAGGTTCACCCCTGTAACTGTACAAGGTGGATGTTCAGGGGTGATGCAAACTGAACATACTCGACCTAGTGAGATTTTGATCTCTAAACAGTGCCTGTCATCCTGTGTACTGGCCACAGCCAGGTCCGGTACGCTGATTTGGCTCGTACTCCTGTGTTGAACTTGCCAATGTCTTAAGATGCAAAGGAGAAAACTGCTAGTTGGGAGGTACCATTGGTTCTTATTTATTTATTCCTGCAAATATGAATAGCGATCACTGATTTAAAAACAAACTGGTTGAGAGTAGATACTGCAAAAGGCAGAGAGTTGTTTGTGTTTGTTTT
Organism: Platalea leucorodia; assembly: GCF_965183815.1. Classification (NCBI taxonomy): domain Eukaryota; kingdom Metazoa; phylum Chordata; class Aves; order Pelecaniformes; family Threskiornithidae; genus Platalea; species Platalea leucorodia. The sequence goes on along the minus strand of NC_138827.1, from coordinate 20,036,317 downwards.
TTCTTGTCTAATCCTCTCCAGCATCCTCTGGAATATGGACTAATTCTCTGTGAAATCAATTAAATCGGTTATAGTGTCATGTAGACGTAGCCTTCGATATACTATTTCATAATTATAGATTGAAATGGGCAATTTCAAGCTAATTTTTCATTGCTTTGAATGGCTTAAACACTGAGATAAATGAGAAAGAATGGCATTTTTTTTATTTGTAGAAGGGAAAACACTCTTCTTGACAGAGACTCCAACTTCCAGAGGTATGCAGCCATTACAGAACTGGAGGTGCTTCTTGCCCTGCACACTGTTAGGCTGCACAGTTAAGTTCCTGTTAAGCTATCATGGGCCGTGGAGGTGCTAGCAAGCACATTACAACCGGTATTAATAGAACAAGCCAGGTCTTGTTTTCATGCTGTTGGTGATGCCTTTCAGTCCTAAAAACAAATCTGAAAATAAAAAGAAAATATTGACCAAAACTATTTTTGTAAATGACACACTTTTTTATAGCACAAAACCAAAATGGAAGAATAGTAATGTTGAAGTGAAGTTGTGGTGAAGTTCTCACTGACTAGAAAAGGGGAAACATAACCTCCTTTTTTAAAAAGCGAAAAAAGGAAGACCTGGGGAACTACAGGCCAGTTAGTCTCACCTCTGTGCCCGGCAAGATCATGGAGCAGATCCTCCGGGAAACTATGCTAAGGCATATGGAAAATAAAGACATGATTGGTGACAGCCAACATGGCTTCACTAAGGGCAAATCGTGCCTGACAAATTTGGTGGCCTTCTATGATGGGGTTACAGTGTTGGTGGACAAGGAAAGAGCAACTGGCGTCATCTACCCGGACTTGTGCAAAGCATTTGACACTGTCCCACACAACATCCTTGTCTGTAAACTGGACAGACATGGATTTGATGAATGGACCTCTTGGTGGATAAGGAATTGGCTGGATGGTTGCACTTAAAGAGTTGCAGTCAATGGCTCAGTGTTCAAGTGGAGGCCAGTTACGAGTGGCGTTCTTCAGGTGTCGGTACCGGGACCGGTGCCGTTTAACATCTTTGTCGGTGACATGGACAGTGGGACTGAGTGCACCCTCGGCAAATTCGCTGACGACACCAAGCTGTGTGGTGCGGTCGACACACTGGAGGGAAGATATGCCATCCAGAGGGACCTTGACAGCCTGGAGAGGTGGGCCCGTGCGAACCTCGTGAAGTTCAACAAGGCCAAGTACAAGGTCCTGCACATGGGTCGGGGCAATCCCAAGCACAAATACAGGCTGGGCGGAGAAGGGATTGAGAGCAGCCCTGAGGAGAAGGACTTGGGGGTGTTGGTTGTTGAGAATCTCACCATGACCCGGCGATGTGTGCTTGCAGCCAAGAAAGCCAACCATATCCTGGGCTGCATCAAAAGAAGCATGACCGGCAGGTGAAGGGAAGTGATGCTCTCCCCCTACTTCACTCTTGTGAGACCCCACCTGGAGTACTGCGTTCAGCTCTAGGGCCCCCAACATAAGAAGGAGATGGACCTGTTGGAGCGAGTCCAGAGGAGGGCCATGAAGATGATCAGAGCGTTGGAGCACCTATCCTGTGAGGACAGGCTGAGAGAGTTGGGGTGGTTCAGCCTGAAGAAGAGAAGGCTCTGGGGAGACCTTATAGGAGCCTTCCAGTACCTGAAGGAGGGGCCCTACAAGAAAGCTGGAGAGGGACTTTTTGCAAGAGCACATAGTGATAGGACAAGGGGTAATGGCTTTGAACAGAAAGAGGGTAGATTTAGATGAGATCTAAGGGAGAAATTCTTCACGATGAGGGCGGTGAGGCACTGGAACAGGTTGCCCAGAGAAGCTGTGGATGCCCCATCCCTGGAAGTGTTCAAGGCCAGGTTGGATGGGGCTTTGAGCAACCTGGTCTAGTGGAAGGTGTCCCTGCCCATGGCAGGGGGCTTGGAACCAGATGATCTTTAAGGTCCCTTCCAACCCAAACCATTCTATGATTCTAATTGCAAAGTGAACACACGTTTGCTCAGATGCTTGTTCACTCGCTCTTTCAGTTAAAGCTTTGGCTTTTGGGAGCAGGATTTCCATGTACCGTTTTGGCCCTTCCACGTTTGATTACTTCAAATTGGCGCCAACTACTAAACTGGGGCAAAACTAATTCTAAATCTTAATCTCTATGGCAAAGGTGGAACCAGTTTGAATCCAAATGTGATACAAATTACTCCAAGTGCAACACAGGCATTAACAATACTTGGCTTGCTCCAGATGTCTGTTTCAAAAGCTGTACCATGAACTAACTGCCTTCCCAGCCATGGTGCCTGGAGACAGTACCTGACTCCAGAATGATCAGGGTCTGTCCACAGTGCACACCTGGGAGCTGGCTGGAGCTGACGAGTGCGAAGGAGGAGAGCTGAAACAGTTGGGGCATATAAAATTCTCTTTGAAAATTCAGTTTTTTGGGCATCCAGTTCAGTTGGTCTCGTGTCAGACATCCTTTTGACTGTTTTTATTTTCCCTCTTTCTTTTAAAAGTACATGGAAGGCTTGTAAGAGGTTCTGATTTTTCCTGTATGAGTAAAAGTTCAATGTCAAAATGCCAAAGGTTGCAACGTACTGAATGGCCTTGAAGGCAAACAGGCAGCTAAATAACAATGGGACCTAGAAGAAGACAGACCTCTGTCCCTAACTGCCTGTCTTCAGTGCCCCTTGCATTTCAATCCAGTGGTATCTGAGAGTTTGCCATACTGAAACTGCAGAAATGCATATGTGTTAGGATGCCCATTAGTTCTGAAGCAGGTTAAGATTGCTGTCTCTGGGGTGGTTCCTTGGAGTTCTCATAAGTGGACTGGATGTGCCACTATGACTCAGCCATAACAGTGATACATTAAAAAAGACTAAAGTCACTTAAGTCAGTAGGAATACATACAGAAATATACCTGTAAGAGAGTGCTAGAAAGGGAAGTGTCAAGCAGTTCAGTTCATGCTTTGGAGAGTAGAGTGAGTGGGGAAAAGGTAAAGGGAATTGGGAGAAAAAAATGTATCCTTGAAGAGCTTTCTGTAAGAAGGCAGAATACAGGAAAACGAGTCTGGAGAGGGAGAGGCTGTGAACTTTACATATCTTAATCTTAAATAAGCTTTTGCTTTCCATTCAGTCTGTGAACTCCAAAAAAACAGTTGTGTTTGTTTATATTTATTCTGTGGATGAGGTATGTGTCTTTTTCTGTTTCATGCCTCTGCTCATGCCCTACAAGATACTGAACATCTGTAGGATCCTGATGGTATTACACTTTTACTGATTTGAAAATGAATTGAGAACTAAAGATCTCTTTCCTCCATCTTTCACCAAGTGCTACTTGAGACGTCAGTGTGAATTTTTTTTTTTGCCAACCCAACCGATCATTAAGCAGAGAGTTTCTCTCTCATTCTGAAACCCAAATGATTGGGTATGATTTACTCATTTATGTTTTTAAAAAGTACTTCAGTCTTTTTGTTTGCAGACCTTTTAAAGAGCAGTGAAACACACAATGATATCTTTCTCAGATTTTTTTCTAATTAATCAAGAGTAGCAAAAGAAGCAAACAAATGAAAAAAGAAAACCATGTAACTGAAAGTCTACAATTGTCTTTGTTAGTTAAAGAAATAAAGTACTTATTACCTTGAAGTATGACATGGGATCAAAACACACATGATATTAATGGATACAACTATTTCATTTTTTAAAAATATACCTTTTCTGTTAATTCTCAAGGAAAAAAGCGTTCTTTGACTATAGCTGGGTTTTTTCCCCCCAAATATTAACACTCCCATCCTGAAATACATGTACGGTATCATACAGACCCATTGGCTTATGTTTAGGAATATCAAACTCTGAATACAGCAGAACAAAGCCAGGTAGTCATAGTACATTATCCTTATTTTTTGGTTTGCTTTTCTTATTCAGGCATATATTTTTCCCCCCCTTTTTAGAAAGTCACTTCTGTAAAGATTTGCTTGAAACTTTCATTGGCAAGTGTGAGGGGCATCGAGAGAAATAAGGGTTAAAAAACCCCAAAGCTCACTGATGATAAAGTTTCTGAAAACCAGGCACAGCAAGGGCGTTTTTTGTATGGGTTCAAATGCCTTTGTGGGAACAGCAAGTGGGCTCTAATGAAGGCCATGATTTGACAATTCATAAAGAATCTTTTTGGTGACTTTTTTCTTTATCTCTAAAATGGAAGTGAGATGATAATGATAGCTGATTTCAAGCCTCCTGACGCTGATGGAGGATATGAATCAAATTGGGCCTAGTTGTGAAATAAGCCCCTAGAAGAAAATTACAATCAAACTCCTAAGTGGTTATAATCACTGAGGAATGGAGTAAAAGGCTGTTCAGATAACATACAGCTGTAGGCACTGTGAACCCTTAACCAAATCCAAGATTGGTTATTCCGATTTTTTCACATTTTGTCCTTATGCGTAGATCTGTAGTTTTCTTTCAGGATGAATGTGCACTAGCCATCTTGTGATGTTTATTTAATTAAGACATTTCTGAAGTCAAACATCTCAGTTTTTAAATACACGTAAATACATGTGTAATGTGAAAGCACTCAGTGGTAGAAAATTGAGTGGCGGAAGTAGAAAGGCGAATATCTGCTATCAAAGAAGGCAGACCCCTGGCAAAACCTGAGCCAGCTGTACAGCTTTGATGCCATTGCAGAATCCCGTGTTGCTTCGGGGCAGGAATGGCAGTGAGGGTTGGGCTGCACCGAGGTGCTGCAAGCTGGGATGAGACCTGTGTGTGAGAGTCTAAGGCTGCAAGACTATGTGTGACAAAAACATCCATCAAATGTGGATGTTTTCTACCTTTCTGCCTGAGTTCAATACCTGAGGAAGGAGAGAGTTTTTGTGATCAGATGAGGAAACTATTGCTGCTATATCAAATCCGTGAAAACCTACAGCCCTTTGTAGAAATTAGAAGGCTTAAACACACTAGTTGCTATTTTACATGGAAATTCGTTGTGGAAAAGCAAAACGATTACTAACAGAATTCTCAGCCAGCCACAAGGAGGTTCTCTGTGACAATACTCAACTTGTGTTGCTGGCAACACAAAGGGCTGTGAGGAAGTGTCAAATGGTACCAGGGTATGATGGATTACCACTGTCAACCTGTATGGGCAGAGTTTCAGATGCTCCAGCAGTGACCTGTAGACGCTGAGTGGTGTTGCTGTTTTGCTTAGGTAATTTGGTACTGGAGGTAACATTTGCTGATGAAAGTGAATGATCTAGTTGAAATTAAACCTACTAACATTTGAAAAACAAATAAATGCAATTAGATGCATGTTCTGAAACATCAGTGTGCAAGGTTTTTCTCCAGGAAAATGATTATTTCTGATGGGGAATGCCTATTTCTCATGAACTTAAAATTTCAGTTACAGTGCATAAAAAATTTATTGAATGAGATTATGATGAGAAGACGCAAGGTAGAGCCCACTGAACAGAGGAAAAAAAAGAAAAGAGGACAGTATTTGATAGAGAAGTGAATGGTCTTAAGAGGAGTATGCAGTATAAAGGGAAGGCCAAAATGAACAAGCTTAACATAAGAATGGGAATTAATCTGTATTTATTCTAAGAACTAAATTTATTCTCCTTTAAATTATATCGGGTGGTTTGCCAAACAAATTATTTGGTAACAACACTCATTATGAAAGAACCATAACTCTTTGCAGAAGTAATAGATTTTATCATTATAATTGATTCAGGAAATTGGAATAAATATCTTTGCTTATTAGCATATTATGTAGATGACTTTAGAAAAGGCTGAAAGCTGTTTACTATTTCATGCCCAAAATGAAGTAGTTCTGTCTCCTCAGAAAAATAGGTAAGTAGTGTGTTATTCTCAGAGGTCAGAAGCAAGTCAGCTAAAGTTTTGAGTCTGAATGAATAAAGATATTCTGCCTACATGTATAATCAGTAGCATGTGGCTGTAGTAGGTATACTGATATACATAAAGTTAGAAGGCTCGGGACAGCAACAGTTGGCCAGTATTTTGTGGTAAAGAAACACGAGACCAGCTAATATCATTGCTGTGGTGGCCACCTTTGCTCAGCTATGGTAGCATTAGGAGTAAACAATGCTTATCCATCCAGTGCCTTGGGCCAGATTTTTATGTTTTTTTAAAGACGTTCTTTCAAATAGGCTCTCCCAGGTGTCAGCTGCGTAAAGAAGGAAACCATTTGTACTTTCTTTTGTGAAGTCTGGTTTATTGCTTCTCTTATACAGGTTTTTCATATACTTGTAGTTAATTTTTTTTTTTTTTTATTACAGAAGTGACTTAGGCATGGATGGTGATTTAAGCATGGTGTATTTTCAAGTTATACTATCTCAGGTGTAAATCAAGTCTCTAAATACCTTCTACATCTTTCTAAAAATGTGAAAAATCCCCAAACAACCCTGAACCACCACACCCCCCCCCATCTTTTTTTGGGCAGTAGACTGTCTTTGACTGATGTGAAACCACAGTTTTGTTTTTTTTCTAGAGTGATATATATTTTTTTCTCATTAACTCATGCTCATATATCTATTTGCTTGTTCAAATTAGTAGTTTGGTATTCTGTATTCCATGGTAAAAAATGTTCCACCACTGTTGCAGTATAATTTTTTCTCATGGTATGACATGGGGTTCTTCTGAGGGATTTGAAAGACTAAAAGTCAAACTAAAATACAACTGAGATTCCTTTCCAGGTATTCATTAATTTTACTAAAGCCAATTTTGAGATCAAAAGTGAGATGAAAGACCAAGTGCAGAGTTGAGATAATTTTACTATGGAGAGGATGAGACCATGATTTTGGAGTCGTGGTAGATAAAGTGGCACTTTCTGTGATCTAACAGTATGGTATATGAAGTATATGAATGAAACCAAGCAATGGCCAGGAATACCCTCATTCAGTGGAACCACTATCTGGTGCTGCTATTCCATTTTATAAAGCTCAGCAGTGCTATTGAAGGTGTGTGCAGGTGTGGTTTCTAATCACACAGTGCTGATGAAGAGACATGAGTGTCTTAGAACTGCATAAAGAAGAAGAGACTGTTCCTAAAAGGGGCTGCAAGGCCTGGGCTGTTCATTATTTAAGATTCATCAATATTAACAGCAGAGTGTGGAAAGTTCATAATTCATGCTACTTTCAAAGTCAGGCCTGTGTGTTAGTATGAGCAAATTAACATTTGCTCCCTGTTCAGACTGATTAATGGGGTCTAATTCCTGTGATCCCTTTGGTACCAGTCAGCCTAGGCTGTGCTGGCCTTTGAGACAGCTCACTGGACCTTTGGACAAGAGAGAAGTATACATTTTTTGTCATACTTGTTTATATTATTTGAAACGGTAGTTTAAATATACTGACAAAGTAATTCCACTAAATGTCTACAGAGGAGGTCCTCTAATGATATAACTATATAGCGATAGCACCTCTAAGTCCTTTGTTTGCCACATTTGGAGACTCGGTATCATCTGCATTAACAGTTGAAGGAGCTGTTACAGACATCCATCAATTAATGCTATTTGTCATTTTAAAGTACTCTGCCGTCTTATGTTGGCTTGTTACCTTCTCTTTGCCATCACCCAGCACTATCCACCTCACCATGTGAAGCAAGCAGTGGCAGAGGGATGAGGCCAGTTCCTGTTGGTAATAAAAAAATGAAGAATCTTTGCAGCTCTTCAATGAACTGCTCTGCAAAGCAAAAACAGGGAATTTCTTTCAAGACCTGATTTTTGCCACCCTTGTGCTGAGCAGTAAATTTCCCTGAACCCGGATAACCTGGCAGGTTTATGTGGAGCAGACCTAGTTGATAAGAGTGAGGGTAAAACACTTCCTTGGAGAGTGTTCTCATAACCTGTCCTGAATACATGAAATAACCTATATGCATTCCTGCTTTGTGTGCTGCACTAATAATAAGGGTCATTTGAGTTCCAGGACAGGTAGGAAAACAAAGCAGCAAGCAAGCTTACCAATGGCAACTCTATCAAAAGACGGTCCTGTTTCAGTGGCTTTTTGTTATAGAGAAATGTGTGATATAACGTAATAAAATAAAGCAGCCAAAACCAAGGACAGCTTTACTGCTTCTACAGCTTCTAACTGTGCCTGGATTTAGAAAGGAAGAGACAGAATGGAAGGAAATTCAAAACTGTGGTTTCACAAATAGGATTGTATTTCAAATACATGTAGTATTTCAAAAAGAATTTTGTACAATATCTTTGTCTGACTTTTATATTCTTCATTGCTGGAGTATACACATAGGTATAGTGTAAATTCTCAAGTCCTTTTAGTATGCAGATAGCATTAGCAAGAAGCTTTTTTTTTCTTCAGACTTTTCCATAAAAATGGACTGCAGATGATATCATGTTTACAACAATTAATATTTCTACATGCGTGTATTAATGCTGAGGTACATACATTCAACTTACACTATAATAGCTAGTTTTTTCTGGTAATGTGCCTGTTTATCTCTTGCATTGATTAATGCTGCTGTAGGTACTGATCTATCATGTTTGTACAAGTTTTTCTTTATTATCTGGAAAATTTGTGTTATATTAAAAAGGTTTTAAGTAAAAATAACTACTTATATTTCTATGAGAGCATTTTAAGAGGATATTATTTATAGTGACTATTACCTTTTTGTCAGTTCATCTCCAAATTATTGTTTGCAGAGGAAAAGCAAGTGTAAAGCAGCTGTGAGAACTTCAGACTTCAGGTTTGCTACCCTGAAAGAGCATAATCCTCCCAGCTGCATTTTTCTCTTTGTTAGCTTTGTGCGCATAGTTATTTTGGATAGAACTATGGAAAAGAGATATGTCTATGTTTTCCTTACTTATCTTGATAACACAAATGCTAAGTAGGAAACTCGCTCGTAGGAGTTTTTCCTTGATCTTTTCCGTATTGTCTCAAGAATAAATCTTGAGTTTTTTAAAAGGAGAAAAGCATTCACTTACAAAACTGGAAGCGGCTATTCTCTCTTAATCTACAGTGAAATAAGAAGCTATTTAGAGCCAAAAGTTTTAACTTGGGGGAAAAAAAATGAGGCATGTGTCTGAATTATGTACCTGGCAAATTGTGGCAAGACTGAGAGGCAGATTCTCTGTAGTATTTTTTATTGAATTTTTTCAGTGAAGATTCTGGTTCTCTGTGTTTACTGTCTTGGCAGAAATTTATCTGTACATCATCAGTAATAGAAATCAAAAAAGGGTCTGCAGCAGGTAGCATCTGCTTAGAATAGTAGGGGAAAGCTAGGCATGTTCTCAGGAATCTTTATTAAAATTGTTGTACTTCTGCCAAAAACAGGTACTAAAAGTTCTGCACATCTTCGATGGCAATGGCTGGACTGGTATGTGCTGCTAAAAATACCAGTGCTTACATCTGAACTGACATTCTGGATAAGAAACGATTCATGCCATATTTGGTTCTAATCATCTACGTTACATACATGGGATCTGAGGAGTTGAAGATGCATCTATTTGAAATGTAAACAAATAAGTAACTTGGTATTATTTATTTATACCAGTCAGCTAAAGCTCAAGATCTAAAGATAAATTTGATCTTCTGTCTCCTCTTCATTGCTTTTGATTTGTAGAAGAGTCCCATGCAGGAAAGAAGGTTCCCTGCTGTGACTTCCAACTGGGAGTTTACATTATTCTTGAAATACCTATTTACCATTTTTCCTGTCAACTTACCCAAAATATTTCTGGCACAGGTATACTCTTTATAGTTTAGTACATTTTTTTGGCCATTAGAGATATGCTAATGACACCATATCAGTCAGGAAACATGCAGGGAGACTTGCCTGAACAAAGAATTCAGAACTGGATCCCATATATCCTTTTTTTGAGCAACATAATACAGCAATGCTTAGATGAAGTGATAGAAGAGCTAATTTGACAAAATTATAAAAAGTATACCCAGTCTTGACTCAGCTTTGTAGAATTGGTCCTTTTTTGAGATTTCATGAGATAATAGCATCACTTCTACAAAGAAGTGTTGCACTTTTGGTAAGTTTTTGTGGTATTTCTCCGTATTCTATTGCTAAGGCCATGTCCTTGAAAATAGATTTTTCTGGCATTAGGGCTTGCTGACTCTTCCTGCTGTCCATCTCATGTACAATTTTCTGTTTTGAAGTTGAGGGTGCTACATGCGTTTCTCTCTAAATGGTTATCTATTGGACTGAGCTTAAGACTGGCAGCCTCCTACCTTTGCATGATGGAAAAATTTCAAGAATTAATGAGTCCCTCAGTTTTGGGTTTCCAATCTCTTTTTCTGTTGTGCTGGTCTGTATTTCAGCTTCATAAACCTTATTTTTATGGCAAACTATTACAGTCATGTAGAGTTAAAATATGCAATTAATGAGGCTGTACGATATATTTTATTCAAGCAAAGTATTGTCTGGCAAAGTAATCACAGGCTCCCCGGTGCCTGCTCTGTGCTGGAAGTGTGACACTGTTTCCTTTAGTGCCAGATGGCAGGTCAGTTGTAATCCATAGTTACCAAACATATAGTGTGCAGCAATTTCCTTGGGCTGAGTAGCTCATTCTAAGGATGTGTCAGAGCCTGGATCTATGCACATTAGAAGTGTTTCACTCTAAATTTCATTAAAGCTCTGCTGCACTGGTTACTTCTGCATTCCCAATACAGTTATTAAAAGATAAGTAATTCAAAGGGCAGAACCTTGAAGCAGAACCTTGTTCACCCCTTGTATCTACACCTGCCAATAGCATTTTATTATAACACAGTGAAAACTGGACAGCAAGTAGACTATGAATTTATCAGCTGCTGCAGGCACTCTGCTACAGGCAGCTGCATGTCATTATTAGGGCAGTTTTGTAGCTGTAAGAACATTTCAGGATGTCTTGCCTTAGTTAGTGATCTGCCTGTGGCATGACTGACAGCAATATGCGTGAGGCTGATGAGCCATTTGGATGGGGACATTCTGACATTGCCTACAGCAAATGTAATGAGAACTATTGTTTTCTAGTAGCAAATAAAATCCACAAAACCAGGGAGCAATAAAGAGAAGCTCAAAGACAACATTGTGAATTCCTTATGATAAAAAACTGTAATGCTTACTTCAAAATGGTTGAACCTCTAGCACCAGCCACTGGTTAGCTAAGGCTTTCTTTCTGTTCTTGCAAATCCCGTAAAGAAGAAAGCAAATTCATCATCTAGGGAAGATAATAACTATGCTATCTCAGGAAAGATTATACTTGTCAGGGTAAATTTATTAAGCAGCAGAATATGTAACAGGCACAAAATCATACCAAACACTAAGGAACAGGCACCCTTCCAACTCTTAGCAGTTGAGCAGAGGGAGGACATTATTACTCTATGCCTCGTTCTTCTTCTTTCCCTTTTGCTGACCTCCTCATACTTCTGAAAGCACAGGTTTTCTGCACAATAAGTAGACGCCATTTACAGTCTGCAATTAAATGATCACTGCAACCAAATGTTATGTGGTCCCATTCTTTAGTTTCTTCTTGGTATTTTTTTTTAAGTCATGTTTTGGAACAAAGTACTGGTGAATTCATGCCCCCTTCTTGTGCAGCTACAAGTTGCTTAAGTATCCTGAAGCCTGCTGAGGTCAATGAGAAGATTCCTGATGACTTCTTAGCTTTTGAACTAGGCTTTGACTGCACATAATCTTTTTATTGATATTTAAAGTTAGGAAGAAGCATCATGCATTAGATCACCTAAGATAAGTAACACAAATATTGATTTCACTTGCTGATAGTTTTAGAGAGTTTTAAGTTAATTATTGTTTCTTATTTAATATTTTAGGCCAGAACATGTACTAAATTAAATATTCTCCTCCCACTGCAGCACCCAGAAGTAAAGAGCACTTTATATATTCTGTCTCTTCTGTTCTCCAGAAGGATCTCCTTGGCACCCAGCATAGGTCCTTTCACTTCTCTGCACTTCTTCCCGCTTCTGCAGGATGACTCTGTAAAGTTAGGTAGTAGCTGCCTGGGGCAAAAATTGATTTTTGTAGGTTTAGAGCCTTGTCCAAAGGAGTAACATACAACTGCTGCTAACGTGTTTTGCAGTACTAGAAAGACTTGCTATGTTATTAAGCTGATTGACATTTAAGATATATGACCTATATTTGGTTACATTCCTGTTGCATTCTACAGGACTTTTTCATCAGAAATTCCATCAAGCCCCAAAGCTTCTGATGTGCTGTGATGAGTTGTCACGAGATCCAGTAACGCTGCAGGTGATACTAATTCAAAGCCTGAATCATGCAATGAGCTCTGTACTTCATGGGATCTTCAGACAGGTAGGTAAGAGTGGGTCCTGTTGTAGTCCTGGCAGTATGCTTATTAGCAATAGCAGCAATGCTTCAGGCTCAAATATAAATCAAACTGGGTGACAGGGTTTGCGGTTATACAGGGAGAGTCTACTCCACACACAATGCTTTCATGTACAAATGCAAGTCTATAAACGTGGGGCCATGGTGGAACAAATGTGGAGGATATCAGCCTAGTGGAACTAAAAGGCAATGAGTATTTGTAGTTCATCCCATTTCATGGCATATCCCTGCCAATGATACAGTAGTTCATTATTGGAAAAAGACTGAATCTTTGGGAGTGTTTCATAAGCATTGTTTTGTGTTTTTATTTGAAAAAGCATGGGTTTTTTTTCTCTGCTTGGGTTAAGTCAACAGAAAATCTGCCTGTAGTTTAATCAGTAAAGTAAGAAAAGGTGAAAGGGAGAATTTCATAAGATCTGGAGAAACCCTATGCACTGGAAATTAAATAGTTTCAACATCTTTGGTAAGATGGTTTTACCATCCCACCACTCAGACCTATGCTACCTGTACCCAATATTAGGTTATAAGGGAAAGGTTAGTGTTCTTCACTAGGAGAAACACAATGGAGAAAAAAATCGTTATCTTTTTCTACTTTATCACTCAAACGTATGCATAGACATCACATGGAATCATGATATCAACTTACTTTTGTTTCCTCAAGATTATTATCTTCAAAACTTTTTTACTCTTCTCACTTCCAAACACAAAACCTGGTGTTCATTTCCAGTCATTTAACTGACTTTCGCACAGTTATGCCCTAAGCTTCAGCTAATGTAATTCCAGGTAAACAGTTGGAACCACAAACAAAATATTATCCCTTTAACATCTAAGTGAATTATGCCACTATTTAATCACTTAATTTAAAATTAAGTTTATGATTCATAGAAGTAATAACACACAACAGATGGATTGTTACTGCTGCTAAATGGTCGGATATGTAACATTCCTTCAGCTTGATATAAGGTTTATGGTTAGTCATTAACTGTTCGGTGAAGAATTGACAGCACATGTATTACAGTTCCAGTAATAATGACATAGTACAATTATTCTGTGTTACAAGAAAAGTGAAGGGGTTTTAACCCCTTCTGAGAAGGCAAAAATGTAAACTCATAGAGAAGTTAGATCTGCAGTTTTCATGGGATTTTTTATCTAATTTAAGATCACTTTTTCAGTTTGCCCCCTTCACATTTAACTTTATATATATTTTGGGGAAATTGCATTGCTGACACACTGGAAACAGATCAAAGAGCGAATGCTCATGTTTTTTATTTCTGGAGACAAAGACAGAAAAAGGAGATGGGAAAAATGAGTTAAGTTCAAGAAAAGCAAAAAAACCTGTAGCTTTTTTAAATGGGCTAGACTCAAGAGAATCTTCAAGGTAAAGGATTCAAGAGAATGTATGAATTATTAACTATTTTCTCAGTTGGAGAACTCAAGAATGTTCTCCAAGTTCTGTCATACCTGTGAACTCACTACAAAAGCTGTCAGAGTCAGTCAATATTTTACAGATACTTTGTATAGCTGGGCCAAGTATCATTTGAGGAGCTTTCATAGAAAAAGCAGACTATAGATTTAAAAGCAAAAATGGCTGTAACATTTATAATGAGCAATATAGAAACCACTGAGGATCCTTACACTGAATCTAGTGGTTCTAAACCTTCTTCCTACATTGTGGACCAGAAACTGAGCTTTCTAGAACTAAACAGTATTTATCACAAGATGATAAAAACATAAATGAAATCCTTGAGATTGTGAAATAAAAGGTTCTCTCCATACATGCCACTGTATAAATACACCATCCACTGCACTACAACATTAATATTTTAATAGTTAGGAGTATCACATTGTATAGTTGCTGAGAAGGCCATTAGAAAAAGATGTGACACTTAAATGCCATTCCAGATCTGGCTATGTGTTTTCAGAGGTCTTCTATTTTGCAAGGTTCTCTGGTTTGTTCGTTGTTTGTTTGTTTGGTCCCCCCAAATACTGATAGGAATTTAAAAGAAATATTTTTGATATTTAAATCAATATTGAGATATAGGAATACTAGAATATACATTTTTGAAAGGAACTTTTCTTTTCCCTTTTCCATTTTTCTTTTCTCTGTTTCATCCTGTTTTTGAGGTGAGTGCAATATAATGGAATTTACTATGTTCCTTTTTTAATTTCTTTGACAGTTTTTCTATACTGGGGGTTTAAGAAGAAGGAACACTGATGCACCTGTTGGGTTTTTCGATTTTGTTTGGGGTTTGGTATTTTTTTCATTTTAGAGCTCCAAAAATTATACAAACTTGAAGATGACTTAAAAAACACCAAAAAAAAAAAAGGTAAAAATGACCAATAATATCCCTCTCTCCTAAAAAAATACAAAATCAAATAGCTGGAGAGAGAAGAAAAAGGAAGGCAGAAAAAACAGGGGGTTGAAGTTTGGAAATTTTCTATTTTGATGAAGGGTTTGTTTGGAAAACGGCCAATTTTTGTTAAAACTACTTTGAACAACAAATCTTGACTAACTGTAGCTACCTCTACAGGGACTTGCTCTTCACATCCATGGAATTCACTATATCATACTACTTCCTCTTAGGAAAAGCAAGTTTATGTCCCTGGAACAGGATGGTGCAAAGGCCTGCTCCTCTCTCCAAGGAGCTCACCCACTCCACCAGTTTTCCCCTTTGATTTTAATGTCCTCATTTTGTAGTTGGATTTCAAACCAGGTGAAATGTGAAGAGCAGATCTGCCAGAGAAAAGCGTAGTTATACAAACAGAAATAGCACAGGGCTGCAGACTTCCAAGTGTTGTTGTTGGCAGTGTAAATCTTCCTTTTTTCCCTGTATGTGAATTATATTTTAATGAACGTTAAGTTGCTGCTGCTTCTTCTTTTTTGATTTAAATAATTTGTTTCTTTGCTCAAGAGCGCTCACGAAATTGTTGCTTATGATCAATTGTAGATTAAGAATTGATCATTGCTACTGCACTTAATATCTAGTGTTTTAATTTACTAGTGAAAAAATTCATCTTGGACCTATACCTTAGTACAAGAACCTCTGCACTAGATAAACCCACTTTCTACTTTGATGATTTCCATATGGTCATAGGCACTAGGGAAAAATTTCACCCTGTCAGCGTTGTGTGATTGATTTCCCAAATCATATTGTATATTTTCTGATGCAGAAACCTTGGTAAGCCTGAGAGATTTTAAGATAGCCTCTCAAATACTTCAAGTGCAAACACTGTTTATCCTACTGCCCCCATGCACCCTTCAAGTTTAGTTATTGTCACTAAAGGAAGTTTTTGTTTCAAGTGGATAAACTGGATTGCAAAATCCCGAAGTAGATTTTTTAAATGTAGTTAGTTCAAATGAAGGCTTGCAAACATTTATTTTTAACTTTTGTTATTATTTTAAAAATACATAATTTAGATTAGTCTGAAATAAAAAAATATTGTTGCTTCAGCGAAGTTCCATCCAGAATAAATAGCTATTAAACAGATTCCTGTAGCTTTTTAAAATGGTAACTTTTGAGTTTAAATTGAATAAATGGTATCTCTATAAGACAGTGTACTTGATAATGAAATTAAATAAATGGTACAAACATTGCAATCGCTTGCCAGTATTTGGTCACAGTAACACATCATGAGCTGATCTAGTGGAGATCTCTGGTTTGAGATCTAATTGCCACACAACAAACAAGGGTTTTTCAGAAATATTATCAGTACTGTCGTTAGTTGAGTGATGGTCCATCCATACTGAATGTTCCTCCTGGAGTGGAAGAGACAATTTAGCTCCTCTGTATGCAAAAGAGGATAGATACAGCAAGGTGGTAGGAGTCAAGAATTGTGTTGGTAAGGGTCTCTAGCTCTGCAGGCTCTGCTTCATATGTAGCAGCCTCTGAGGTTCTGTCTTGGCCATAATACTGCAGAGAAGCAAATTTAGGCTAGAGACAGAGACAACCTTGCCTGGTGGTGGCTGTCTTGCTCCTCAGGTAGGTACAGAAAAGATAACTCTAGCTAGGTACAGAAAAGATAACTCAGCCTAAGCAGCAGGTCACATATCCCATGGAGCCAGGTCCTGCCAGGTGCTATTATTTTTGGCTGTATCTCTGTTCCAGGGTGATGGGTGCAGTCCCAGTTCCAGGGGGCATATCCTGTCTGCACTGTGCAATACACCTCACTGCTCATCCCTGGCTGTCTCAGTGGGGCATACACTGCAGTACATAGTGACTCCATCCCCACCTGCGAACTTTGCTTCCTTCCAAGGGAAACTGGGAAACTTGAAGAGATGTTGTGTTTTCTAAACCCAGTCCACAGCGGCAGTAATTTTATGTTTCAGTTTGGAAGGTCTCAAGGCTTTGGAGAAGAGAGTGATTTTGGCAGTAAAGGATCTTGTTCTTCTCTCCTGAAGAACCCATCTTCCCTTTAAAGAAACATGGATATTTCCTAGCTCTACGCCCCTCCTTTCCCTCTTCAGTCCCCCTTCCCCAATGTATGGTTGAACCACTGTACATACTCTATGGTTGTTAATTAGACTTTCTGATGATTTAAACAAAGTTGCATTTTGCTGATTAATTCCTGTATTCCTGGTCCAGTGACATGCTTTCATTTATGCAGAAAAAATGTAATACAGTTCCTTGCTTCAAGTGCACTGGGTAAGAAATTTGATCCCTACGATATAAACAAAACTTTACTCCCATTCTCATCGTAGGAGATATCTCTTTTTTTATTCCTAGATATTTGACACTAATTGTGTTTTTCATCGCAGAAGTTGATTTTAATGACAACAGCTTGGAGTATAGTGTAGCAAATCCTGAAGGGGATCTGTTGCAGAGTATAAATGGGCTACTGGTGCCTGATGCAAAAGGATATATGTAAGAAGTTCTCTGGTGCCAAAAGTTAAACTTTTGAAAGCTTTGCAGTATATTTTCACAGTGTTATTGATTATTGAAAGAGATGTGTTTAAACCCAATATTTTTAAGGCTATCTGAAACTACAAATGTCTTTTTTTCATTACAGTTCAGAAGGCAAAGTAGACTATATTTAGTGGTGTTATTGTAAAAAAGATATATATTTGCCCTACAGCAGTTAAACATTCCAATCTTTCTGTCACATACCTTTCTGTTCCTTTTATTTTTGTGTATTTCCATATAGCAACTGAAAGGGTGCATGTTGGATTATGTTGCTGAAAGCAGAGTTAACCCTTGCCCAAAAGGCAAATATAAAGCCTGTGAATGATGGTAAATGAGTTTAAACACTGGAGGCTGATAGAAGTTGTGAAATTCACATGCCATTTGCCTATCCTTTTACAAGATTTGGTTTTATTCGAAAAAGGCTTGGTCCGATTCCTAGTACAACTTAGTGGGAACATTAGAGATTGAGCCTTGAAACTACATATTGCTGCCCTGTTTAGTTTTTTGGTTTACCTATTTTCTAGTCTTTCAAGTGCTACTTGATAGCAGGTCAGTAATCTGCAGGAACAAATTCCATTCTATTCTTGTCTCTTAAATCTTCATTATCATAGTATCTTAGCATCTTGTGGTAGCACATTGAGCAGAATGATTACCATTTGTCATATACGCTTACATCTCTTAGTCTCTCCAGAGGGAGAATTGTATGCAGAGTTGTGTTTGGGATTTAAAGATAGAGTCAGCTCTCTGTAATTCCCCTGGGACAAGATGAATTTGCTTTCTCATCTAATGTTACAGGTCATGTACTTTGTACTTTGATCAAGACGTCAAGTTTTGAAAGGGCAGAGGAAGAGATTTCTCTTGCTTTAAAGAAAAACACTCCACTTCTGTGAATGCAGTTGCTTTACAGTATAGGAAACTATGGTTCAAAACCAGAAGGCCTTCACACTCTTGCTCTAATGTCATAAATTCTTTTGATTGCTTTGATTCATTGTCTGTGTTCTGTAACTTCTTGTCTTCTTCAGGACCTCATTTTTCTTATGCCCTTTCTAACATAGAACAGAGTGCAAAGGACACAGGAGAGTGAGACAAGTGGTGCTATAAGTCCTTCTGCTGAAGTTTTACAATGATGATTGTATTATTGCTCATAATCTCTTTAGCAGAAAAAAACACAACACTTTCTTGTGTGTGGCCAGAAGTTCTCCCTGTGCCTTGAGACTAACTAAGAAGAAAAAAAACCTACAAAAATCCAAACGCACAAATCTGAAGCGGGTCGGTGTGTTCATTTAAGAACAATGTACTGTGAATTGGTAAAGCTTAACTTTAATCATAATTCTCTATCCTTAAATTCAAGTACTTAGGACTTGTTTTTTCAAAAGATGTGTTTAGTGCTTTCAAAAATAACAGCAATCATGGATGGATTCACAGGCTTTCTGCAGCCAGCAGCTGTGTACTTCCAGCAAAGCCTGAGGAAGTCTGATCATGCTTCAAGGGCCATTGCTGAGATCCCAGGGCGAGCTTATTCTAAAATAGTGCCCTAATTCCTGTCCAGTCTTTTCCCCATAAGTCTTTTCCCCATAAATCTTTCTGTAGTTTCTTTTGCAGAACTTGAAGGAAGGAATCTGGTCAGCTCTGTTAAAGCCTTTTAGAAATTAGAATTTATTTAGCCAAATGCCTACCAGTAAGCCTGGAGAAGAGTGGATTTTAAAGACTTATGATACATTTTCAGCGATCACACAAATTATCGGTCTACAACTTTTGCAAATCTTGACAGCTGTCTTAGGACATCAATATTTACATTTGAAATGGCAAGTTTTTAAGATCAGTATTCCCATAAGCCAGTGAGCCACAACTGGGGAAGTTCAGTTTATCACTGAGTGGACTCAAGAGATAAAGTTTCAGGACAGTTCAAAAAAAGTCAGTACCTAAATAGGAGTGAAACCAGCTTGGAAAGATATATCTTCTTGTAGTTGCAAAGAACTGTTGAATGATTTGCAGTTTCCAAAAAATAAAAAAAGTCTTTTGCAGTTTCCAAAAAATAAAAAAAGTCTTTTGAAGAAAAATATCTGTAAAGGAAAATTCCTGATTACTTTTTTTCATTATATTCCCCCATGACATGGGGAATCTGTGTTTAACTTAAATGTCTTAATTAGAAACCCTATTTGCCTTTTCATTTTGGATCATAGAGGAGTACTTAGACTAGTACTTAAGAGTTAGCTGCTTAAAAATTCAGGTTTCTGAAATGAAGTTTCTGTTCTTGAAAAAAGACTTAGTTTTCTCACATCAGGAGAACAATAGGTAAGAATAAATATTAATTCAGTCATTAGTCACTACAATTTTGCCCACAGTCATAATGCAGTAAGTTTTTTGTTCTTATTTATGCATTTTAGGAAGTTTGTTTGCAAACTGTTTGCTTGTTGTGCTGCTGCATTTGAGCACCTATGTGTTAGTGTATATCTGAGGGACTGGTCTTCATGCTGTTTGTTTGCTGTTGAAATTTTGTGTTATTTTTACCATAAATCCTAAAATTTGGAGATGTCAGAATTAGCTTCTTCATTGAATATGAGATTGTCCAGATATTCCTGGAAACAAAATGTAACTTAGCGCGTTTTCAAAGAAATATAGTTGCAAGGAAGAGCAAAAATGGCCAAAAAGGACTAATTAATTATATAAGTTGAGTTAGTTGAATTGTTTCCACCTTCTTAGTTCTTCAAGTCTGTATCATATGGAAAAAATAGTTGGACAGATGATGTTAGAATAGCACATAATTTATACACTTCCTCAGTTATTTAAAATTAATTTGTAAAATCTCTGGGAAATGGGTATGTTAGCAGCATTCTGACAGGAGTTATACAGTATCTGTAGGAACTTCAATCTTGGAACAATTTTATTTCCTCAGCAGAAATAGGATGGCTTCCCAAAAATAAGTAAACTCTTCTAAATAACTAAGAACCTACCTAATAAAATACAGCTGATTGTCATGAATGATGCATGAAATAACATGAATTACATAGCTGTTTTATAGGACACCCCCCACTCCCATGATGTTCAACCTTAGTACCTGTTCCTGTCATTATTTGTACGTTCTTCTTTTGTTCATGTATATAAAAACATTTAAATTCTGCAAGAAAGAAAAGTGGATTTTAGCGGCAGTTTTATTTGAAAACAGCATTCATTCTTTAGTGTCATATGCATTTATCAGATTTACTCAGTGAAATCACATAAGCAACAAGCCCATATTTAGTGATGGCAATAGTTCAGCTAAGTTCTCTAGGCTTTACATCAGCTTTGTGCAGCTGGATTATACTGTTTTCTGTACTACCATCACAACTGTCCTGTGCCAATCAAGGAATTGAAGGGAAATCATGCATGAAAGGAGGGGGAAATAACTTCAGTGTGTTGAGAAATGATGCCTGGTACTTTAATATATTGGTTGCTTGGCATAGTTTATAATTTGCATGGCTAGAATAAAAATTGTGTATTTCTTCAGTCTCTCTCTCTCTCCCATCCTTGGGTAGTTAGATACGGTGAAACAAATACACACAATCTGAAGGGTAGGAATAAAAACCAAAACACCTGTGTTCATAACCAGAATCTGTGCTCATGATAGCAGGATTCATAGAGCTAATATCAAACTCTTATCCTATTAAACAGCCTAACAGTGCTAGTGAAACAGACTATTGTATTTTGTTCGCTCATGGTGAGAACAGGCCATGACCAAAAAAAAAAAAATCATTGTTCCTAGAAAAGTATTCTGGGGCATTTCTTTCTGTATTTCTGATCATTTTCTTTTCAGAGACACGATGTTTTAATAGCGTTAATCCTTTTGTATTTTTAGTACACTATAACGTGACAGGGTGACAAATCAAAAACTGACTTATACTACTGGGATTTGCGCCCTTCATGGAAAACTCTGATTTCCTAAATGTAGATTGAAGAACAAATTTTGAAAACAATATTAACGTCTGGGTATTCTGGAGTGGGATAGGTGACACATTTCTTCACAAAGCAATCGCTGAATCCTTGAGAAATTTTCTATTTTAGCTGTGCTCTTGGTTGTTAAGGCGGGTATTATAGAATTGCTTATTGTAGAAAATACAATAGACCAGGAAATCACTAGTTAAAATCTGCTTAAATTAAACTGAAATATAAAAAGGGTAGATTTTGTGTTACAAAAGCTGAAGCTCTGAAAAATTCAGGAGTGGAGGAAAGTGAGCCAGGCATTGTGAGCTCTTGACTCTACTCTCAATAAAATGTAAGTCTTTAGAACATTTTTTAACAATAAGAGTAAATAAATAACAATGTTAATGGGAAGTGGACTATGACATGCTGTTCCTTTACCAGTGAGAATCAGGTGATCTTAAAGTATTATTTTTGAGAAGATAACTGAGAAAGAATTTAATCAATCTGGATTTCAAAATCATAATGGCAAATAGAAAATTATTAATTTGGGTGCAGAACTAATGATCTGTGCACATCTTTGCACAAAAATTCAAAGGTCAGTGGAAGCTAGTAAGTAATATATAACGGTGGTTTGCAGTGAAGGAGAAAGTGCCAAATGGATGCATTTAGAATTCCCAGGAAACTTTTCTTGTGATCTTGGCATAACAAGTACAAATGTGCTAATTAATTTGCTTATAACTCAGACTTGAAGATGACATCAATTTGGAGAAGTAGTAGAATATTAAACAGGAAAGAAAGGATATTGAGGGTTGTAATGATAGAAATAGGATGAAAGTATGAGAATACAGCATGTGAGATCAGGAAAATCTGCTGAAGTTGGAGACTCAGCAATTATAATCAAGAGTCAAAAACCCACCACTGTGCAAAGGTTTCTTGCTGATCAGAAGGAAACTATTAGCTGCTGTGTGATATAAAAGTGCAAAAATGCGCATGCTATTTGAGGAGTTGTTGCATGGGGGCTTTATAGCAGAAACTAATGCCTTCATAAAAGACACTAGTGGACTGAATCTTGGATGCTCTAAACTGTTCTGGTCAGAAGTTGCAAGGAAAAACTGCTAGGCTAATTGCAAATGAAAGGCCAATCTTGCAAGAAACTGTAGAAGAAACTGTAAAAACTGCATGTAATGCATTGCTATCTCTAAATATATCAAGAAATTAAATACCAGTGAGTGAAAAGGTGGATTTGAGCTAAAAGATAACACAAAGTCAAATTGTAAGAAACTGATTATAAATAAATCTTAAGTAGAAATTATGAGACAGTTTCTTGCTCTGATGAGTGTGTTGTTCTGGAAGAGGTCGACAGGAAAAGTGGAGGCAAAAATCTAATGAATGTTAAGGTTGCCCACTCTCCTTATGAAGGAGAGTACGTAGTGTTGTTGCCTGCAATAAAAAGGGGTACTGGGCTTAATAAACAAGGAGGTCTTTTCCAATCCTCTCTCCAGGGAAAGGCAAAAATATGATGGGCTGTATAAGCAGACCAATATCTATTTCTTTTTTGTTCTTGAGAATTCACTCATGCACTCATTTTAACTTCAGATCTCTAGAGTTCAAACTTAGTTTTCCTTGTTATTCGTTTTACATTAGGGGGGAAAGTATGGTAAGAGTGAGACAGAAATAGGAGGAAGGTACTTGCCTAAGTGATCAATGTGCCTTAGTTCAATGTGGGTTCTGCAGCTTTCTTTCTCATTGACATTAGAAGACTGAAAAATAGAGCAGGAAGGAAATGAACACATTTGCACTTGGTAAATGAGTATTGTGAACAAAAAATGTTACATAACAGTTATCAATTCTCACTAAAATACAGCTTTTTCTTCTTTTAGTCTTTTTCTTAATGACCTGGCTGGGTATTTGCTTGTTGTTGCTATGGACAATTTGAAGGACACCTGTCATATAAGAAAAAAAAACTGAAAAAAAAGCATTTGCTCTCAATTATAACATAATTGCGTGGTGAAGAATTCTTTGTTGTTTTAGAATATTACCTGTAGTTTTTGTTACTATATGTAAAATTTATTGGGTCATCTGATTTAGCATGGCATCAGTGAGTGAACAGAGGACAACAACTATGTTTCAGAAATCTTATTCAAAAGGGGTTTTCTTGTTGTTTCAAGTATGCGCATTTGTATTTTTCACAGATTTCAGCTCTCTATAAGGATGGGGTTCTGAATGTTATGTGGAAGATAGCAATGCACATCTCTTAACAAGGCAAGGATTTTATTCATAATAGTCCTTAAAGCTTGAAACGTTCTCTTATACCTCGGTTTTCTCAAATGATCACAATATTAATCTGCCAGGGAGATAAACACAATATAAGGTACTCCCATCTGCATGATGCATGCAACTGACAACATTCATTCAGGTTTTGAGCTTAGACTGTAACCTGTCATGGATTACAAAAAAATCCGTGACAGACACTATATATAATATGCTTTGCTGAACCCCATGTTGTTCATTAAATAGAAATACCTCCTTGCACATGCACTTTCTTTTATATTTGTAGTAAGTGGATATTATACATATATGCAATAACTTTATAGGTGACCTGAAGGATTTAGTACTACTTCATGCTGATGTTTTACTTGTAACTGGAGAAAAAGCCATTTTGGTGTATAAACATTCCTGTATTCTGGGCACGACCTGAGTTTGCATCATCTTAGTTGATGCAGAGCGCCCTACTTGATCCATCTTGCAGCTTTTCTGCAATCGGAGGAAAGAGGAGCGGCTAGGCTCTGGGGAACTCTGTATGAGTTGTCTTGTTGCTGTTGTGTCAGAGCAGGCTTTGAAAAGCAGCCTGTGGCACTGCAGCACAACCGGAAGGAGATGATTAGTGTGGCTGACAGAACAGAAGAAAATGACTTTTGCATCAGCTTCTTGCATTGCTGGGCACTGCCAGAAACTATGGCTCTGCCACAGCCTGTCAAGTGTGTTTAACTACAGCTAAATAGCAAGAGCCCAGGACTTGAAATCTCTAGCGTTATCAGCCATACTGAGCATTGTGAATTTTAATAGAATCACTGATGCTCAAAGTCCACAAGATCTGTGAACACAGGCTAACGGACAGTGTGGTCCTCAGTGTGGAGTTATCATGCAGAAAGTTGCAAGAAAGCAGGTCTGAGAGTATAGAAAAGATAGTAGTGTTTGCGTGAATTAGATAGTGCAGTGCTGCTACTGGACAGCTATGAGTCTGGTGAGCTGAAATATGAACCCACATAGGCCATGATGGAGCCAGTAGACACTCAGTACCTGCACAGTTCTTTAGGAATGCCTGGCATGAGCTACAACAGTTAGTCTTAGCATTCACATGTTTTTCTTATATTATTTGCTATGAACTTGAATTTGCATCTAGATAACAATCTAGATGGCCTACATGACCTAGACCACACCTGGAGCACTGTGTCCAGTTCTGGGCTCCCCAGTAAAAGAGAGACATGGAAGTATTGGAAAGAGTCCAGCAAAGGGCCATGAAGGTGATTAAGGGACTGGAGCATCTCTCCTGGGAGGAAAGGCTGAGAGAGCTGGGGTTGTTCAGCCTGGAGAAAAGAAGGCTCAGGAAGATCTTATCAATGTATCTAAGTACCTGAAGGGAGAGTGTAAAGGTGACACAGCCAGGCTCTTCTCAGTGGAGCCCAGTGACAGGACCATGGGCACTGGGCACAAACTGAAACACAGGGGGTTCTGTCTGAACATCATAGAATCATAGAATGGTTTTGGTTGGAAGGGGCCTTTAAAGATCAACATCAGGAAACACTTGTCTGCTGTGAGGGTGACTAAGGACTGGCACAAGTTGCCCAGGGAAGTTGTGGAGTCTTCTTCCTTGGAGATATTCAAAAGCTGTCTGGACACAGTCCTGGGCAACTGACTCTAGATGGCCCTGTTTCAGCAGGGGCATTGGACCAGACGAGCTTCCAGAGGTCCCTGCCAACCTCAGCCAGTCTGCAATTCTGTCATTCTGTAGTTCTTAACCTCAGAAAACACATTTATGCCTAGTTTAGACAAGGTAAACTACTTGGTGCTAAAGGCATGACAATGAAAGTTACAGCAAGCTGCTTTATTAAATCCAGTGACAATAATAGCTGGGTGTGTTGGTGACTGATTTACTTATAACACAGTGAATTTTTGTGAACTGTTGTATCCCCGCTGCGTAGCCTCCCTGCTCAGCTGTACAGAAATATACACTGTGTGTCATAGTGAAATTAAGCCCTCATCTCTGATGGAACAAGCTATCTGGTCCTTCCTGCACATTAATATGCCAGGTTAAGAAAATACAGGAATCCCAATGCTAGAAGGAAAATAAAAAAAAGACACTTCATGGCTCTGACATGGAAGTGAAGAAACAGGAAGTGTGAGGAAAAACACATTGCAGATTTTATAGCATGTGAGTAACTGAAGTCTGCTAGACACAGTGATGAAAGTGGATGAAAATTACTAACAGATCTTAACCATCTGTTGAGAGGTGGGAGTTGGGTCTCTGTTAGTCCTCCTTCCTGTCTCATACTCCAGCCTATTTGCAACTGCCTGAGATAATTGCTGCTTGTGAGCTGGCTATGACTGTTAAATTGCAAGTCTTATGTATGTGTTTCAACTATATTTTTTCTTTACATATCAGTTGTCTTCTGTATGTAAGTATCTATTGTGCTGGTACCCATTACACTAGCATCAGGTCTGTATAACTACTTCTGCCATTATATATGTCCAACAAGTATCGGAGCCTAAAATTCCAGATGGAAAAACTCCTTTTTCTGAACAATTACAAATGACTTTTGTATATTTTAAAAATTATTTAAATTATGATAAATGTAACTTTGTTCTTGCTGTGAGAGACCTGAAATTTGTCAATGGGACTCTCACATCTGTTCTGAGAGTGGGAGGATTTCTTGGAGGGGTCTGCCTTTGTCAGTAACTAGCATTTGTGTCCCATCAGCCCCTCTATTGTATGACTGAAGGATTCAGACTGTTACGAGGTACTTGGCTATAAAGGGATTGAAATGCAGAGCATATGAATGCTGAAGATGCCTAAAAACTTATACAGCTAGAAGGCTTCTTTAGGTACAAAATTGTCCCACTAAACTTAATGGAATTACTCATATGTGAAATGTAGCTGGAATGTGAGTATTGACTGCTACAGCTGATTACTAATACAATTTATCAAGCTTGCACCAGAGCTATGGTCCCTACCCTCACCACTGCAATGAGAAAATAATAACAAATGTGGAATGGGGCATAAAAACCCCAATGCATCGTTGTTCTCCTGCTCTATATGCCATGCAATGGTTTGATAAATTGTGATATAAATAAAACAAGGTGTTAATAAGACAAAATAATAATATATTCTTATAAAGCCAAACAAATATTTAGCAAACTATTCTTAAATTTACAGCAAGTCGATTAAAAAATTTTCCTTTCATCTTCCCCCCCCTCCTCTCCCATGTGAAATTAGAAAGCATTAGTGAGGACATTTAGTAAAAGAAGTTAACTAAGAGCAGGATCTCATACAAAGCATTAATTTATCTCTGATCAAAGTATCTGAGCCACTCTAATTAGCCCAAGTGTTCCAGCTTTTGAAAATGGAATTGCTTTTCTGGCATGGAACATGGTATTTCCTATAATACTCTGGTGCCTCATCAGCACAGCAAAGAGAAAGGTGAACTATTCCCTGAAAAATTAAAGTAGAATTCATATGAACAGCACAATTGTTCCATTACTACCATGCTAGCAGATCCCATTTTTCATCCAGTTCTTTCTGTGGACCAGCTAAAGCATCAGCGTGTATGTGGCATAAATAGTTGACTTCATTTAAAATAAGCATTGATGAAAGTAGTTATACGTTTAGAAAATAGTGCTGTTTGTCTCTCTCCTACACCTAAACTCATTGTGGAACAAGCTGGGGCCAAGAAAGAAGCACTTTGCTTGTGGAATGGGAAGCCCAGAAAGGGTGTCCTCCTTGTAGTTAATAGGACTAGTTGTGTGACTCGATATCTGGCCTCTTGGGTTTTCTTGGAATTGTAGGAGAGTTTATTTCCTCTGGAAGCCAGGGGCTGTGTGTGGCTCATGCTTGATTGACGGAAGTGAATTTGTTGGACATCTAGCTCTGGATGAACCTAAAGGCATACTCATTTCAGCCATAGGAAAGTAGCTAGTGCTTGACTTCAGAAAGCTAATACTTTGAAGGTTAGTACATTAGCCTAGAGAAATGTCTTCTGATTTAAGCTCTTCTGAGTGTCTAAAATAAAGCAGCTCCATTTAACATGAAAAATGGTACAGTGTTGTGAGCCTTTCAAAACTCAGCCAGCCCCTGGCAACACCTGACAGCATAAGCCTCTCCTCCTTTCCGCACATCTCCCTTTCATTCAGCATAATACTCAGAAAGTCAAGCAGATCCTTTCCAGCACAGAATAACTAAATAAACTGTATGCAAGGAGTTAAGCAGGTGTTTGAAAGCACGCAAACCTTCCAGCTTAAGGACAAGACAGCTGTCTCAGAATAGTTTTCCAAGCCGTGTCCTGAGCAACAGGATGCCTTGTCTCCCCAAGGCAAAAGGGAGGCCCTTTTGGAAATTTCATGCCACTTGTTTTCACTTATTTCTCTGTTATATTACTTACTCCGATCAGACTGCCATAGAATTGCTTTTGTGGTGTGCAGCAATTGCAGGACCTCCCCTGAAATGAAACTACTGGGGATCAAAATGTGCCTTCTTCCTCGGGAGCAGGGAGCTAGCTGTGCGCCTTGAAACGATAGCCTCTTTTCTGGTCAAGAGTATCGCAAAGTGCTACTATAAGGCGATTATTTGTTAATCTATAGAGTTAAGGTTTAGAGACAAGTCAGTAGCGTCCTGAGTAACAGCAGAAACAGTGAGGGCTGGCAGTGAATCTAGTATTAATGAAACAACTGTGTCTGTTGAGCCCCTGGACATTAGACTGTAAAGTATATTCTATTTTTAAGTTTCTTTATGAGTCTGCCAAATTTTAGATCAACCTGTTTGTTCATTCACTCAGGAAGTGGCAAAGGTTTTAGGAAACTTGGTTTAAGGAGAACATTTCCACATTTTGATGAACTTCTGAAATGTGCTGGCAGTTTTTACTGCAGATTGACGTGTTCATGTTTGTGCTGCTGGTACCTTCCCCCGGCCCAGAGCAGCTGGGTTTTAGTTTGAGGAAATGTCTGATATTCCATCTGTTCTGTGGCAGTCAATGGCGCACCACTGCAGTCACTGGATTTTTTTCACCTGAAAGGCTGTGCAGCGGTTGTGTGTGTCTTGACGAAATATTTGTATTTGACTTTTTGACCAAATGTCTTTACAGCTTTTCTCCAGGATGGGACAGTGGCCTGGTCTATAAAGGAA
The DNA here is from genome assembly GCF_965183815.1 of Platalea leucorodia. NCBI lineage: Eukaryota > Metazoa > Chordata > Aves > Pelecaniformes > Threskiornithidae > Platalea > Platalea leucorodia. Next base: position 20,007,809 of record NC_138827.1, on the reverse strand, counting down.
CAAGATGAGACATCAGCAAACATTTCTGTGAGACTATTTTATGTGTTAGGACGGGATGTGTTATGCCAGCTAGTTGTACTAGAAGTGAGAGAACTTGCTGCTCAAGAGTAAATCCACTCCTGGAGTCTCATTTATCTTTTTCCTTTGTTATTCATTCCAGTGGAATGAAACCTCATTTTCATTATCTAAAAGTTCAGGCCCAAAGACAAAATTTTATAAGCGTTTGAAAAGGCTTTTAAAGATGGTAAAAAAAGACAAAACTCTCAGACTGATAAGCCTGTGTTTAAAAGGACTGTGGGAACTAAGAATATAAGGACCTTGTAAAGGTAGCTAGTACATTTGAAGATACTCAAATCTAGCTTTTCCTCCATGATCTGGACTCTTAAAGGAGAATAACAAGTTGGGGTTTCTTGGCCTTGACTGCATAGTGGCTTATATGGCAACACAATTGCAATTTCAGTCCAATCTGTAGTTGATGAGCCTCCTGTTTGCTGGCACTATCAACAGAGAACAAAAGATTGAATTAGCAGAGAGTTTTAAGTGAAAATCCCATAATTATTCTCTGCAGATGAGAGATGAAGGGCGGTGATGGGAATAGGCAACTTTTCATCATCAGTGCCCATACTGAGAACAAACAGAAGGTTTCCAGTAACGCAGCTTTCACTCAATTAAAATTCATTATAATGTTTTCTTAAGAAATATTTTATATGGAATCATTAAAAAGTATCTTACGTTGTCATTATGACTTATGTAACTGTCCTTCTTTTCCTGAGATAGTAGAAAATATTAAAAGGATTAAATTGGATTCTCAGCTGTCGCAGTTGCTGAAGCTTTCCTGATTTATAATTGAGGACAACCAAACACATGACTCAGATTGTCAATAAAAATTTTTAAATGTATCCACTAACTGCTTTATACTGGAGCTTTTAAAATATTCTTTCAGCGACTTGACAGAACACAACTGGAACATCATCACAGTTACTGGATCCTCCTTTTTGGGATTTGTTAGGTTTCTTTTCCAGATACTTATAGTCTGTGCCTTTGGTTGCTTTTACTTAGGATAGGATTAGGTTAGATCTGAGGCCAGTTGTGCAATAACAATTTCCCTAATTTCACTAACTGGTTTAAATTTTCTTTTAAAAATGTAATGCAGGGACTCTTGTAATGTATACCTACAGAAAAAACTGACTTCTTGGGTCACACGTTTTTTCTAGGCTATAAGACACTTGGAGTCCAGCTGCAGTTCTCTGACTACTATGGTGGCAAAAGCTTTGTTTAACCTCTCTCTTCTAATTTCCTGGCTTTTTTATCTTTAAGCCTCTGCTAGGACTTTTCTGTGATTTCTGGGCATCACAAGGACACACCTTTGATTTGAGATCACCGAGTGTTGTTGTACTATAAACAGTTACTAATAATAATACAGTACTGAAACACAGATTACTAGCACAGCTCTTTTGTCCTTAACAAGTCAACCTTACAACACTGTACCCTCAGCAAAGAACTGGGCTTAACGCAGCATGCTCTCCTGATTCCCCTCAGTCCTGTTTTTTAAAGAAAGCAAGAAACAAGCAAACAGGACTCTGAAATACTCTTACTTACTAGCTACTGCATATTAACTTCTTGAAGTCTTAATCATTATATTTCACCTGTGTATCCAGGAACATCTCCTTCCTTTGGGTAATCAGAAGTTTAGATTAATTATGCTAATCAGCTACTCCAGGCTGACACAATTAGCCAAAACAGGCAGTATCTGTGGAAATCCATACAGGATCTTTCCTACTTGATGGCTTTAATTTCATGATCCAGTGCAATAATTACAGGAAAAGAGAGAGCTCTCCATTTGTGTTTTCATCTCTATCGTTCCACATTTCCACTAATTGTCATAAAACTTCCCTCAGATTCTGGGTGTAGAAAGTCCCTTCGTCAGGCTGCCTTTGCACTCACTGCTCTGCAGGGATTTTTGTTTTCTGTTATCTCACAACTTGAAAGGTATGTTTATACACAGTTACCAAACATTTAACTGAAGTACATTTGCGTACCAAGGAGCTCTCCTGCGGATCTGGCTAGTGGAGTGACGGATCTACATGTGGCAGTGTAGATGTAGCTTGTAGAGCTTAACCAGGGAATTCAATTATAGAGAACACAGAGAAGATCAACATGAAAAGCTAATGAAAACTCATCTACCCTACTGCACTGTGAGAACATGAAGAAATATTTCTGTTGGTGTTTTTTAAACAGCTATAGTAGTATTTATACTTAATTTAATGGTGACTCTTAGCATCTCCAGGGTAAAAAGGAAAAAGATCTTATCTCCAAATCGTATTCTTCTGTTTACCACAAGTATAAATACCATTAATACCAGCATGAACAATCCTTGTAGATGATGTGCAGACCTGTAACATCTGAATTGTAAATAAGAAATCCAAAAGATTAGAATAGATATGAATAGAATCTTTTGCTCAGCATTTGAATGAGAGGAACTAGTATTTTATACATCAATATTATAAAATATTGATTTTGCATATTTCCATTTCAATCAAGAAATATGACTGAGGAGAATTTAGTTTTTGTTCTTATCCATATCTTTTAAATATAACTATTCCTGCTTGATCTGGCTAAACTTGAAAAGAATGAGAGTTGTGTGCCTGTGGTCTTTTCCAGACAGAACCCAGCTGTCTGCTTGGCAGCTCCAAACCAGAGGCCATGTTTGTTGGTGTAAGCCCAAATCAGAGAGCTCTGCTGAGACATTCAGCCCCTTGGTAACATAGCCATCATCCTTCTGACTAGAGCTGGCTTATGCTCATCACCCATCATGCAGTATAGGCAGAAGTTGTTCACCTCTGCCTTCAAAATGCCATGGAGACATCATCAGTAATATTAATTTTTATAGGTATGAGTTTTTCTAGCTGTAAGAAGCATAACTGTTTCCAAGTTATTTCTAAGTACCATGGGAAGGAGCAGTTTTGAGAAGTTTAAAGGACTATCGTGACTGCAGGTGTTCATGAAGAGATTTTTCTAAGTGTGAAGACAACTTCAGAGAAACAAAAGTCTTGTTTGAAAATATAATCAGTGAGATTTGGAGGTGAGCATCATGGTTGCTTGATCTGTCAGTATAGAATGATACTGATAAGAGGCTGTGAATGACTTTAAAAACTGCAGAATAGAAAAAAGAAAACTAATGGAAAAGATGGAGAAAGTTCTGCAGTCCATAATTTTAATTTCTTTTCTTTCCACTGTATTATAGGTCAGTACTGATGCTTCAAGTGCTTAGTCCGTTTCTTCAGTGTTTTTTTCTTTTCCTTGAGAGTATTTTGTTCTTTCACTTTCTCTCCTTTCTTTTAAAAGTCATTGTTGCAGCTAATGCCTTTAAGTTATGCCTTTCTTAATATGCGCTCACCCCTCTGACCAGTAGTCACACGTATCTGCTTGGGAAAATCACACCTTCCTCTGCAGACATAAAAATCTGTGTACATTCAGCTGTCAGGCACTCAATGATAGTATCTGCCATCTTCTGCTTTGTCAGGAAGCTCTGAAATTGGTGTTCAACATATTGTATATCTGCCTGTGGTCGGATGTACAGAACGCCTCCTTGCATTCCTAAGGATGATAAAGCATTAGCTCACCTTTTTCAAGCAGGTAGACTACAAATGGCGGATATGGGATGACATCCTCAAACTAATCTTCCATGAGAGAGGATATAGTCACACAAAGAAATGCCTTTTTTTTTTCTTTTCCTATCTGTTACGGGTGCTTGTGGTCTAGTTACTGGTAAGCGACCTGTTTTTGCAGCAGTAATCCAAATGGATATGAGTAGGCCAAAGAAGAAGATACTGCAATATTTGAGACATGAGATAATGAGATTCTTGACAAGAATTTGGCATGTGGATATTTAAAGTGATTAATGTTTAATGTAGTGATATTATAACTCGAAAAAGGGAAGAGAGGTAGTAAAGGAAACCAATCAAATTACTCTGTATAGTGCCACTGATCTAACTTTGAAATTCCTTAAAAGAATTACACTCTAGTTTGATTAAGTCCTTTGCTCTCCCTAACATTGCTTAACAATTTTTAGTATCTCTCTAGATTTCTAACGTTACAGAGAAGAGAGTTATGAGTCAGATTACTTTGTGTGTTGAGTTTTAAACATGAGCCATGAATCCCTGAAATCCTTTGTTGTTTAAGCAGAATACATTTAGGGTTTAGTCATCCTTTTCATAAGTCTTTTGATGAATAAGGTCATTAAAATTAACACAATATTAAAATAGCTGGTCTCAGTAATTATAATGTTTAACCATGGTTTCTCCTGAGATTAAAAACTCTGTTCGTTTTATCTTCCAATCCAAGAATGTTAACAAACCTTATTTATAGCAGCCTGAAGACTTGTAGCTGGGTATAGCTTAAGGCAACTACAATATTCTTGTGTATCAATGACATTGTATGTTTCTATGGTGAAGTAACTTTTAATATTCTCTTTTTCACTCGTCATCTCACATTTAAATATGTTGCTTGTTTTTTAGTAATCATTCAAAAAATATTTCAGTCCTTCCTAATGCTAATAGGTATTTTGTTTGATACTCTCATTAAGTTTTCCATTAACAAATGTTACTTGTCACATATTCCCACCTACCCATTAACTGAGTCACTGTATGTTGACACGTATTGTGTGATGGGTTTTATGTAAGAAGAACCAAAAGTTTTGTGCATAATAAGACAGGGATTGAGATTAAATTTATGGGAAAAGTTTTCTATAAAAACATATTATAAGGCTTCCAGTCTAGTTTAATATGAAGACCAGGACATGCTGGAATGAGAGAACCATAGCTAAAACTTCATGCCTCTTAACAGTGGTGAATATAAAGTTCCCATATTTAAATGGACCATTTCTGTAAGCTATTCTTGTAAATATTTGCTGAACACTGACAGCTCTAGGGAAAAAGCAAATTGGATATTAATTGGGTGAAGATGGTAGTTACTTAAGTATTGTAATTCAATAATTCATAAATCCTTTAAAGTCAGAGATTCTGACTTTCTGCAGCAGATCACTAACTAGTTGGAAGGCACATCAGTACAAAATGCTTGGCAGAGCCTCTTGTGCACTTGCTTGTGTTCATATATCAGTCATTGCCTTGCTGAATGACAGGGTGAACTTAGTTAATGGAAAACATTGCTTTGAGGCAAATAACTGTATTAACCACTCCCTGTAAATAAGTACCCTAACAGCTTTTGGGTACCTTGAGTTTTCATGGTATGCATGACACCATGAGAATCCCAGTTCTAAGGGTAACTAAACCCTCAGCTTCACTTGGGAGATCTCTCAAAAACTTTTTTGTTTAAATAATAGAAAACACATAGTGAAACAAAATGGAAAATATATTATTAACAGCATATTTAACATAACAAATGTTATTATAGGCTTGAGAGTGCTTAGCTGATTTTTATGATAGCTCCTCAGATTCTTTAACTTCTCCAGTAGTCACCTACCTTGGAGAATTTATAGGGGATTTTCACTGCTCCTATTATCATAAGTGGTGGTTGGACCTATCTAAAGGAGCTGGTCTTTCTTTGCATTTGGCCCTTTCTTTAGCCTCAGATGAAAAGTCCTGATTCTACCTCTCAACTCCTGTTTATTTCCCCCTTATCTTCTGAAACTGGGAACCAGGATATCATGTAGTTCTGTGGAAAATTATAATTTCTTCCACTTGTCTTTATTACGGTTTTATGATTAGAATCTCTGCTGAATGCCCTAGTTAGCATATTTCTGGCTCCAGGCTGTTTTTTCTTGAGACTGTTTTCAGAAGAAACTTTCATAAATCATACTGTAAGATCTCCTTCAAAGTGCAGTTTTCTTATTGGATGCATCACTGTTCTTTCTCTATGAACATCATAAAAAGATTAAACATAATACTAGAGAGAATGAAAATTGTGAGAGACTACACTATTTTTAAGGAAACCCTTCTGGAAGCTCTTTGTACTGTCTTTATAGGTATTTTCTAGCATAGTTCAGGCCATACCAATCTTCATAGTCTTTTCATAAAGTACATTTTGAAAAATAGCTGAATTAAATTTTGCAGGAACTTTTTGGAGGAACTCTGCTAACTTTCTGCTTCTTTGTCTGTAACATCTTCTATAATCATACTCTCAGCTGAGGCAAGTAAACTCTTCTCCTGGGCAGTGCAAACTGCAGGATGCTGTGAGCTAATTACCTTATATTAGCCATTTCAGAAATTACTGGCAGCTAATCTTCATAAAGCTAATCAGTCAGAAAAGAAGGCACCCAGCAAATAAACATCACACATCTTTGTGCTTTAAACAATTAGGACTGACCCTAATCTGATTCAAAGAATTGGAGTGCTTCCAAAAAGGGAACAGTGCGTGGCTGCCTTCACTAATTCCTTAAAGCTCTTGTGTTTTTTTAATTGACCCATCTTCATGATGCACTTTGTTGTTTTTCCTTTCTGATCTCTCCAAGCTTCAATTTTCAAAAGCTATTATAAATCCAAAAAGGTAATGTCAGCTTATCCCCTTCATCAGTTAGTGCTAGCTTTTAAGTCTGCTCTTCCAAATCCATTATAAATTTCAAAAAGTTAATTTAAATATTTGTCTTTTCTTCATTTCACTCATGCTTGAGTTTTGGAGAGAGTGAGAATATTTTCTCTTTCATATAGGATCTCTCCTCCTCCCACTCCCTTAAAAATGTCCTGATTCTGCTATGCTGCTGAAGTGGTTTTAAAAATGATACCACTTCAAACAACAGTTTCCAGGTTTTGCTGGATGTGGCTTATGCTGCTTATCGCTTAAGAAAGTAAATATCCTCAATTCAAAATACTTAGAAATAATTTAGCACCTCAGTACTTTGCCATGTTAATTAGCATCCTACATGATGCAACCGAGCATGTGGTTCAAAGGGAAATTCTGTAGAAATAGGTATATTTTTAACAGAGATTACCTAAATCAACCTAATCTGAATGCCTCCAAACTTTGGAAATATTAAATCCATAGCTGTGCATCATGCATTGGTGTGAACATGACATTAATCATATACTTACAGGAAAGAAGAATGATCTTAGATGATCAGGGAAGTCAGCAGAGTCAAGAGGTGCTTGGCATTCAGCAGAGCAGACTAATGCCTGCCTAAAGAAAACAAGAAGTTAGCCTTCTCTCCTGTGCAGTCATGTCTACTCCTATGTGTAGGTAGAGAACAGACTGTGCAGTTTCCCTTACAGGAATGATAAATGTTTTTTTGCAAGGTGCTTTGAGATCTTAAAATGGAACATGCTGTAACTGAGTGTTGGTCATTCTTCCACAGCTGATTTCCAAACAGGAAGGTTGATCTGGGTTCAAAATGGTGTTTTTTTTCAGCTGTAGTTGAAATAAATTATGCAGAATTTTGTAAATGCTAGATCCAGAAATCCAGGTGCCCTTTGGAGTTTGTGACAATTAAAAAGCAAATAAAAAACCAACCAACCAAACAAACGAACCAAACCCAGAAACAAAGTATTATACATCGTCACTCCCAAATGAAATCCAGGGGAATGCTCTTAAGATTACCCAATAACAATCAAACCCAGAAAAGTACATAAATATTTCATATAGAAATGCTGCTATGAATAGTGTGGTGTGACAAGATCAATGTAAGATATCAAATGACTGCTGGACTCCTAGCTTGCGTTACAACAGAGGAATAAAAGAGCTTCCTGCTCACTTCCTTGATGGTACAGGAATGTCGCATGTAAAATGATCACTAAGGAAGCTTGTCAGTGAAAAGGCTTATGTATGCTAATTAATTGGATTAATCATTTGTACATTGGCGTATTAAAATAAGCAGTGGATATCAAAGCTGGAAGAAATTTCTGTTGCCTTTTTTCTTTTTCTTTTTTTTTTTTTTCCTAGATCCTGTCATGACCCACTGCTACATATCTCTCTTCCTGGGCAAATGGCTCTGTATTACAAATCTGGTTGTAGTCTTGGGTAACAGGGTTGCATGTGATGAATTAAATTTACAGAATTCTTTGTTTTTAACATGTGATGTCTGTGACCTGATCCACTGGGTGTTGGTCACTGTGGCAGCTTGTTCCACAAACTTAAGCCCAATGAGTTTGAAGACCTCTGGAGTTAGGAATATTAATCGAATTTATGAACACAGCCCCCTTCCTAGCTGCATCTGATTTTGCGTCCCCATACAAGGAAGACATGGATAAAGGTGAGAAAGCCCTGTGGAGTCCAAGATGGTAAGGGAGTTGGAGTTCCCTGTGAGGCAGTGTTAAGGGAACTGGGCTTGTTTAGCTTGGGGAAGTCTTAGGGGGACCTAACAGCAGCCTTCCAAAGCCTGAATGATTTTATGATTCCGTGTGAAGTGGTTACACTTAGTGGAAAAAAAGCCTAAATCACTGAGCCAACAGGACCTGGTGTAATTTGGGGAATAAATGCAGCATTCCTGCACTCAGTTAGCCTTGCATTGGGCTGTAGGTGCCCTTTGCCTCACTAGAACCCTCATGGATTTGAAAGGTCCCAATGTCTTCCAGGTGGATAAGGATTTGCAGCAGAACTTCGGAATAAACAAACCTGCATGAATTTCCTTAGATCCATGCTTTAAGTTACGGAGCAAATACCAAGATACCCAAAGACAAAATCTGTTCTAGGAGCAATGTTTTTGCTAAAGGATGAAAGAAGAAAATTATAAGTACCTTCTCCCTATCCTGAGTCAGACAGGCAATGGCTATGTGGATTCCTTCTTCTCTTTTTTCCTCTTTTGTATCTCTGTTCTATCTTCTGGATTCTTAAAATTATATCTAATATTAGATGTGAAAATTAGAAATCTAGTAAAGATTCACTAAAATTATTTGTAACTTGTCTTCAGTTTCTGCCTAAATAAGGAATACAGTCACAGGCTCTGGCTGCTTTCTGATTTGTTTCTCATTTTTCCCTCAATCTTTATTCTTATGCCTCACATGTTTCAAATGCACTCAAGTGACGTGGAACATACACACTATTTTTTCCAGAGAACTGTGGTGTTCCTGTGGTGTAGAAATTTTTATGTGCAATGTCTGGTTATTTCCAGAGAAACCCAGGTAAACCACTCATGGTATGGACTTCAGGTTGCTAACTTAACAATGCAGGCCTTGGAGAATCCCTCCCCAAGGATAATTTTTTTTTTTCTCCCTCAGTTCCTTAATATGGCTCACAATACCTGGCTATAATGCTAATAAATGTCTTTCCTCAAGAGAATGAATAGGGTTGCAAATGTTCCTTCTAAAACAGTGGGTTTTCTGTTTATAATAGCCACTATCCCACATTTTTTCCTGGATTCCTGTAATTTCTACACTGGAAGCAGAAGGATGTCATACCTCCAGATGAAAGGATTCTAAGACAGCTGTGTAGTTGTCTTTTACAGTAAGTTTTCTGCTTATGTCAAAACAGCCATCACCCTCTTTCCCAATGCTTCCACAAAGCAGGTAGGTCAATAGTTTGACATTTCGGTTAAACTGCTTCTTAGATTATTCGGTTATTGCTATAAGTTTGCTCTTATCTAATTTGTGTACACTGTACTTGCCACTTTGTACTGCAAGTAGATTTCCAGTATCAGAATAATCATATTAACAGGGATGGCCCTTCAACCATTCATTGATGCCTCCATTGTGTTTTCAAAGGTCTCATTTTATAATTTGTCTTATATATGTCAAGTTCTTATTGTTGCTGTTTGTTATGCTAAAGCATCTAGATGTGTATTAAGTATGTTCTAAAAAAAAAAAAAAAAAAAAAAAAAAAAAAAAGCATCCCAAACATCTCAAAGTTTCATTTAGACTATAAGAAAAGAAAAAAAAAAAAAAAAAGCAAGAGCAGGAAGTGCTGTAGTTGAAGAGTGCAAAGTATTACATAAAGACACATATACATTGAGGGGGAACTTTTTTTTAATTTATATAAATAATTATTCTTTCATCTAAAATTATGATGTATAATTAGACATTGTTTTTGCATGCAGGTGGTAGCATACAGAAGGAAATCCAGCAGGTGAACAAGGCTTATACAATAGTCTTTGTTGTCTGAATTGGAAGCAAATGCCAGTGCTTGAAATGCAGCAGAGGTGTGCAGTACAATTTAGTGACCTGCTTGCCAAGTATACAGATACTCCTCCTCTTCCACCATCTCCTTAAACAGCCAACAATAAAGCACATGCTTAAATACTTTGTGAATAGGGGTGATCTGGAGCCCTGCGTACGTCTCAGCTGGTGTGACACTATGCAGAATTAGTGCAAAATCAGTCCCAGTTTTATTAGCTGGCATGATAGGTAGTGGTAGTTCCCGGCAGTAATAGTGAACAGGGATGAAGATATGGAAAAGGCTTGTGTGGGAAAAATAAATAACTTAATTTTGTTTGAAAAAAACAGTTTACGTTGAACGAAAAAGATGTAGAATGGCTGTGGCTACTGTGTTTTGCCTTCTTGACTCTGTTAGTGTAGCTAGGGACTTGATTCCTGTATAAATGAATCAGTGTAGCAGAGCAACACTGAAACTACTTAATTAGGGATAATTTAAATGTTATTTAGCTGTATCTGTACTTCACCATATTACTGTGCTATTTCCTCATAAAACAGTTTTCACTCTGAAACTGTTACTTTCTCTCCCCTTCCAAAAACCTCCCACTCTATGTGGATTGGATACTATGTTTTCTCAATGTTTTTCCCAGTTAGAATAGCTGCTGTAAGCAATTGGGCTGCATTTGTGCTTGGTATAACTTTTGAAAGTAATGACATTCAATTACTGTGTTAGGATTTTGAAACACAGTCATAAAAGGCAAAATAAACAGTCTTCTGCTTCACTTTTTTAATTTGGGATGTAATCCTGTTGCCCAAGTGAAGCTGAAATGGCTAATGCACACCTTGTGCTCAACAGAATTTTCATGAGAAAAATAAGAAAAGAATCTATAGTGCCACTATTAAAAGTCAATTTGAAATTAATTCTGAATGCTTATATTCTTTGGGGTATCCTTTTTCCATTAAATATATTTTGGAAAGTAACAATATTAGTAACAAAAAATTAGAAGTTAGTAAGAAATAGGTTTTTTTCAAAAACTTGAAAAGAAACCATGTGACACGGAAATAAGTGTTAGACTATTTTAGAGAGCTTTTTGATTTTGTGGCTTGGATTTATTTTTGTTGGGTAATATTTGTCAGCTGTATTTACTGCTTTGATATTTGATTAAAGAAAACTAATTCTGTGACAAAATAAAAGAAAAAACAGAAAAAAGGGATGGTATACTTAACAGATAGGGTTTTTATTAAAACTTAAGCATACTGTTCAATTTTCATCAGTGGTCTAAATTCAATATACATAGAAGTTCCTCAGTTTGCTATCAGGGGAACTGATGATCTGACAAATAATAATTTCAAATACAGTCCATAAATTGTACTGACAGATTGTCCAAAGGATAATAGTAACTAGCTTTTGTGCTTTAATTTGAATATGATCATGTTATTTCAATCCCTATATAGATTTATGGAATGTTGCTCTGCCCATGGGAAAAGAGTTTCAGTACACGAGAGTTGCATATATTTTTGTGGGGGTGGGAAAAAAAAAACTTTTAATTTCTTCTTTGCCTTAGAATATACTCTGGTCCCAGAGGCTGTTCTGAAAACGGTTACATATTTCTGATAGCTGTTCAGTCATGGTGAGGATATGTCTTCAAGGGAAAGGCACTAATTTCCAATTGGCAAGTTTCTAATATTAGGTTTTAGACTATAAAAAAACCTCACCCCCAAACCCTTTTTTACTTCACTACTTCTTGTTGATAAAATCCAATCAGCCCAGAGGGAATTTATAATTCTAGCATCAGATGATTACTACCTACAGGAGCAATCACTTATAGTACATCACCTGCGGATTGATGAATTATTTATTATCAAGGGTTTAATTGCTTGTAATATATCCTTGTGGCAAGATACACACACACACACACACACACATACACACACCCCCCTAATTTATACATATGTATAAGTATATGCCACTTATGTTAGGGATGGATAATGCTCAGTTCAGATTAGATTTTGCAAGATTAAAAATACCCAAATTCTCTTAGAAACACTTGAATCTAGAGTACAGGTTAACAGGCTGTGTTTACCCATTTCCTAATCTAGTTTAAGACAAGAATTAAAGAAGACAGAGAAGGAAAGTGTGTGTGCGTGTGGCGTATTATTTATTTATTTGAATCTTGAAGAGAGTTGTTATATAATAGCTGGAGTTTGAGGTGAAGATTTTTGGGTTCTTGTTCAACTTCATGTTTTCATTACAATTTCTTAAATTACTATTTAGTGTGTTTGTGTTTTTAAATTATTGTTATTGTTTGAAAGTGAGCTGGTGTCATGGGTTTAAGAGGCTTATGATGGGACCACCAGCAAGAGATGCTTCCTTGCATGCCTTGCATATATGGGCAGGAAAAGATCCCTGGGACACAATTAAATGCTGATCAGCACTGGGATTTGTTTTATTTGAATACGTTTGCCATTCTCTATATTACTGCTTCAAAAGAGTGCCAGACGTATTTAGCAACACATACTCTGGACCACAGTTTTCAATGTTAAAGCTGGGAGCCAGTTGCAAGGTATATACCAGAACACCATTAGATACAGGACTGAGGCAAGAGAGAAAAGTAAACTACCATTAAATACTTCTCTCCTGGTCCTGAAGCCATGTGAAAAATGAAACAAACACTGACACTATGAAGAAAATCTGAAGGCTTATTTAAATTATTTTACCTGGAGCAGTCCCTACTGCATCAGCTGAAAAAACCCAGAGTGCGTTGCCTTCCCTCTGTGTACTGCTCCGCGCAACAGAAAGTATGGAGGGAAAGGGAACTGGTTTTAAGTAGAAGCGTAAGAACAAAAAAGTTGCATGAAGTTATCATTAAGACAATCACGACTATAGGTATGAAAGTGAACTTCACTCCCTTGTTTTGGTTAATCTTCTAATACAATCCTGTGTGGGGAAGTGCTATTAACAGCACTTTGGACAACTTAAGCCTGGAAAGCCTGTATAACTTGCCCATGTCAGCAGCATCTAGGGACCTGATCTGGCCAGGTGCTTGGCCAGCGCCATGATCAGTGGACTGTCCTTCCTTTCTATCAGCTTCCCCCAAGGCATTCTTTCCATGGCAGGGACCACAGAATTTGGGTCTTTGCAGACTATTTGCAGTGGAGGAAGAGTTGTGCTTCTGGATACTTGGGAGCCTGGGTACTATCTGCAATTAAAATGTGAGTTCCATGGTTAAAGGGATTAATGAGGCAGCCCAAATGAGAACATTTCCAAAAAGTGATTTTTGAAACTATTCTGTATTCCATTAGGTACTTGTAACATTGTTCCTTTGATATAGAGTTAATCATCTTCTCTATAATGAGAATATTGTAAAATATGCTACAGGCAGGAGTATCTAAATATTTTTGATTAGAGATAATATATGTAGGATCAAATCCTGCTTGCCTCAGTCATGCAGCTAGTGCCATTGAATCTAAATGGGAATGCCACAGTGAATAAAGCAAGCAGGATTGGTCCTATATGTGCTATTTCTATGTTTCATTTTCCTCTTGATTTCTGTTTCATTTGTAATTAACACAGTGTACTGATTAAATCATTAACTGTATAGTTCATCTTTCATCAGCGGCTTGTAGGCTGAGATCCTAATGTACTGTAACCCATTGCTAGGATAGCTATAAAAGTTTTGATTTATGAAGGCAAATATTTTCTGCTCTGGTTTCATTTGTGATCAAGAAATGATACAAACAAATTTGTTTAAGATAATCACTTCTTCATGTCTGCCAGTGCTAGAAAACTCATCATAAGGATATCTGGGATAAAGAGGGGGATGAATTTTTAGTTCCTTTGAAGCATATTAAACTCTGAGAGCTTCTTTGAGGTGCCAACTGTAGAGACTGGAGATTTACTGAAATAAAATGGGAAGTGCCCTTGCTTTCACATAGCTGCTGCCAAGATGGTGGCAGCGTAGAGTCAGTTTCACTGGAAATGCCTATGTAGATTCTTTCTTGTTCTTCTGTCCTAGTTGCTGAAAGTCTGAAGTTTTAAATATTTTGTCCTCTAGGTCCATCTAATTCAATAATTATCTCAGCAACTTTGCCTTGTCATATTCTAATGAAAAGCACCTAACTTGCCTTATAAAGTGTTATAAAGCCTGTAGAAAGCAGTATTGTGTTTACAAATTTTATTTTCTTAGCAATATCTTATGGCAGCAGTATTTTGAGTACATTACAAAACTACTGTCATCTTCATAGGGTGGTACATAGTGGCTATTGGGATATCTTGGAAAGACATCCACAATCTCCCTCCTAGAGGCACATGTCCCTAGAACAGATGCTACAGTACCACCTCTCAAACATTCAGAAGTTTATAGGGCTCATCAGTGGTGCAGTATTAACAGTTCTTTATTTATCCAGTAGATGCCAATGCCATACTTAACACACAAGACATTAATTGCAATAATGAAGGTTTAAAATATCTCCAGCAAAACAGAATATTTTGAATGCTACCATAAGAGAAATAATCTCACAAAAATATCTCTGGATATTTAAATATAGTTTTCATTTACAAATATAGCTCCTGATTCTGATCCCATCTTTATGAACGAAGACTAAATGTGAAAAGAGGACGTACATTTGGCATAAGTGGTGATTTAAGACTCCTGATGTTCCAGTTACTTCTCTGCAGCCAAGTTCTATGACATGGCTTATTGTCAATAGTTTGGAATATTAGCCACAAGATGTCCTCACAAGAAAAACGTTTGTTGCCAGCTCTTCCGATATGTGTGTATATATATATATATGTGTATATATATATATACACACACACACACATGCTGTTGTTTCTGTCTTGAACCTGTGCAAACCAAGTCAGTGCTTCCCCTTTTTAGTCATCCAGTGGTTCTGGACACCTACATGAGCCAGCAATGTGCCCTTGCAGCAAAGAAGGTGAATGGTATCCCAGGCTGCATTAGAGAAAGCATTGCCAGCAGGTGGAGGGAGGTGATCCTTCCCCTCTGCTCAGCACTGGTGAGGCCAGACCTGGAACACTGTGTCCATTTCTGGGCTCCCCAATACAAGAGACATGGACATACTGGAGACAGTCCAGTGAAGGGCCGTGAAGGTGATGAAGGGACTGGAGCATCTCTCCTGGGAGGAAAGGCTGAGAGAGCTGGGGTTGTTCAGCCTGGAGAAAAGAAGGCTCAGGAAGATCTTATCAATGTATCTAAGTACCTGAAGGGAGAGTGTAAAGGTGACACAGCCAGGCTCTTCTCAGTGGTGCCCAGTGACAGGACCACAGGCACTGGGCACAAACTGAAACATGGGAGGTTCTGTCTGAACATCAGGAAACACTTTTACTGTGAGGGTGGCCAAACACTGGCAGAGGTTACGCAGGGAGTCTTCCTCCTTGGAGATATACAAAAGCTGTCTGGACATGGTCCTGGGCAACTGGCTCTAGGTGGTCCTGCTTCAGCAGGGGCATTGGACAAGATGACCTCCAGAGGTCCCTGCCAGTGTCAACTAGTCTGTGGTTCCGTGAACTAAAATTAGTCTTGTAGTAGTGCTTCAGATTTCCTAAAATATTTGGAAGGCCATGTGGCTGTTTTAACTGACCTGTTTGATGAGTAATACACCAAAGATATTCTAATCTTAGAATTATTTGACCAATAAAGTTTACCTCGCAAATCACCTGAAAACCATAAAAGGGGATGATTTTATTTTTGTTCGGAAAGTAGTTATTGAAACAAAGTAGACAATTTCCCCTTATATAGCAAAAAGGACTTGCTCAATCACGTCCAACTGTAGCTGTCCTGTTGCCCAGCAATACTAAGACAGTGTAAGAAAACTGGATATCGCTGTGGTGCCTCAGAAGCGGTCTGCTACAACAGCTCCCAAAAACCAAATGTGGGAGTGCCGATTGGGAATTTCATAGAAGAGCAGTCCTGGGACCTGTCAGCAATAGCCTGCACAGGGTTTAGCTCTCACAAACTCAGAAAAAATCAAAAGTAATTATTTATACTAGCCTAGGGATTCTGAGAGTGCCCATTGCCCTAGGAGCATGAACCTGTGATATGACCCTATTTCTGGCCAAAATTTGCAGTGTGAGTAATGGACCACAAATTGTACTTACATCTGGTAGCATATGGACTCAAACATATGGGATGAAAGTCCATTTCCCTCTTCTGTATGCTTTCTGCTCATTTCTTTGGGAACAAAACTCACATTTTCCATCTTCTGATTAATTTTTGCAAAACTGGTGTCATAGCAATTCTGAGGCCTTTCTTCCTGGGGAGCAGGTACTCACCCCTCAGCTGGTCAGGGCATAAATAGCTGTCATCTGGCAGTAGCTCCACAATTAGTGATTAAGAGTTTTTTGCAGCAGGAATTCTGCAGAAATTAGACTGGTGACAGAGTTTAGCTTGTAAGAGTTAACACACGTGCTTTTGTTGAGAAGTTTGTGACATAAATATGAGAAAATCCTTTCTTGCAACCAGCAAAGCTGGTTGAAAATAGTATTAGGAAGATGAACATCACAGCAAAGTGGACAAGGGAGAGTTAATGATAAGATATCCAGGCAAAAATCTTTTATCCCTAGGGGATGTAGAAAAATTCATATACTACTTCTTTCTTAAACATGGCTGGATTAGAGACTGGTAGAGAATCAAAAGCACACAGGATATCCTGAAGCAGCGAGTCTAGGATTTTTTATTTCTCTCTCCTTTTTTTTCACATCTCACCATGCTCCTTTCCCTCAGGTTTAGATCACAGGTTCTCATTTGTCTGCAGTTCCTTTTCTATCTTTGATCAATGTTTGCCTTTAATCTGTCTTTTCTATTCTTTTGTCTCCAGTCCATGACTGTTATATTTCTCCTTTTTTTCTGTGCTATTATTTGCCTTCCAGTGGGTCTTCTCGTTTCATTGTACTCTATCTCTGTCCAAAATGGTGTACCGGGTGTGAACAATAAATGAATAGATTTCAAATGAGTTGACGACAGTGCTTAGCCAATCCATATTATACAAAATAGCCCACTGAGTGAGTACAATAAGTGACTCAAATCAAAATGAATTCACACGGATGCTTGGAAAATCCATCTGGGAGGCTGGGGGGCTGTGGCTCAGAATGGATTTTTGTAACCAGAGTTTTAAGAAAATCTTTTTTAAGTAGTAGAAGGAAATCCATGTCTGCCTTTTCCATCTACTTTATCATCTTTGGATAAAACAGATTAGCGAGTGTGTAATTGATTAGTTAATGAGTAAAAGCGAGCCCTGAAGATTGGATACCAAAGGCATGAGGAATGATTAGAGATTGTAAAAATATAACAATAATGCAAAATTTTAAAAATGCATTCTTGCCTCTCATAAAAGATCTTAAAACCATGAAAATGAAAACAAGCTTTCTAGCACAGGTAGCTAGACTGTTCCTCAGAGATGATACTACTGTATTACTGCTGTATGACTTATACATGTGAGTTGAAAGGAAATATAAATAACCAGAAAGAGAAGACTAATAATTGAAAAAGCTTGACAGAAACTCCTTTGTGTCATGTTCCCAATCCAGGGTTTGTCACAGGCTCACTCCTAATAATTCCAGCCATTGAGCTAAAAGTGTTATCCAAAGGATCATGTCTGAATTTAAATTAGTTTTTCGGTTATTATTTTTTGAGTGGCTCCATCAAATATATATAAAATTAGGGGAAAGGCCTTGTTGTTTTTAAACACAAGTGCTCTTTCCATAGCATGCCAGAAGCTGACATTTCTTTGAAGCTTTTCTAAATTTCAAAGTAGGTAATATATTTAAAACACCGGAAAGTTTTTACCTCTAATTATTTTTTACGTGATACTTCTCAGGACACATTAAATAAAAGCATTTTCCACCTGATTTTTTTTTTTTTTTAAAGCAGGTCAAGTGTGGCTTGTGTGTGCAGAACGACCACACCTCCTGGCCCTTCCCAGTTTTGTTTCTGGGGTAGCATGTTGGGTTTTTACTCTCCTAATCCTATGAAGTCTTAGAAGCATATCCAGTATTTTTCAAAACAATATAAAGATTGTTATCAAATAAGCTACTTTATGAGTCTGTGTATAATAACACAGGCAAATATTTGCATTTGCAGACTGCTAGTATTTTCTGCAAAAATGAAGGTAACTCACTATACATGTAATTCATTTCACTCTAGTTCTAGGCACAGACATACAGCCTCTTTTAATGTCAGGTGTCCTTAAGTGGGTTTATAGCAGTGCTAAGAAAGAAAAAAAAAACACCTGTAGTTAAATAAAATAGTGAACTGAAAGAGCATGACAATTCCAGTTGAAATGTAGCAAAGATACTAGTAAATAACACAGATTTTCTAATAGTGCCTGGAATCTAACTAAAAAACATAGTTGTTTGTCATTCTGGTGCAATGGCTCTAGCATCACAGAGCCTACAAGTATTGTGGAGATGTGGTGTTACTTATTCAGAGGGAGTTGTGCCACCCAGTGAGTTGCCTTTGCTGACCACTGCTAATAATAAACAGAAAAAATCCCTAAAACCCTGGAAAACCAGTTCAGCTCACTTTATGGGTTCTTTACTGTCTTTTATAGCTCTGATCAGTAAGGTGTAATGGAGTTCGTAGTTCTTGGAGCTTTTGTGGGTGCTGCAGAAGCTCAGGAAGGATATTAAACATTCAACTTGTATGCCTCTCACTGACTACTGGTACACACACTTTTTTCATAGTGCTATCGAACACTTTTTTGTCATCTTGGAAAGCAGAAGTATCCATATATCACAATATCCCTCATGTGGTCTTTGTTTACTGGTAGCTGGCAGGAATTCTCAGTAGATAAATAAGAAAAGCATGAAGCAACACATTTTTCATTTTTGGTATGAAAAGAAAGCCATGAATCCTGAGAATCCTGAAACCAGTCAAGCAGACTAAAGGTCTTTCAAAGTTTAGCAAGGCTTTCAGTCTAAATAAGAAAGCATCATGATGTAACTTAAGTCACAGTTCCAACTTACCACAACAATATATATTCTTATTCTAATTAGCAAGCAAGTTATAGATTAAATCTAAATTATAGCATCAGCAAATACTTCCACCATTTTGTACAGTCCTGATATTTTTTTGTTTTGCTGCATGTGCTGTTGAAGGATTGACTTGGATAGACTTAAGAAAGCTGATCAATGCAAAGACACGTCTGCTACAGATGATGAACAAATTACAGGGTCTTCTCCAGCCAAACTTGTAGTAAGGGTTGGAAGCTCATGTGGGTGGGATTCACTGAGTTTTGCCACTGAGACTGTCAGATTTGTTAATACTAAACCATGCTGTATATGCTGTAGGCATAAAAAGCTGCAGGGTTGTGTTTAGAATAATAGTGTATTCACAAATAGTACTCAGATTGCTCTGAAATATCACAGTTAGCTGCATCTTCATTCTATTATCTCACTGCTTTATGCTCCTGAGACCTTTTCCTAGCAGACTATAAAATCATTCTGAATGTAAGATGATAAATTAATAGAACAAAACAAATTGGAGTCAGTAGGAGTGCGTTTAGCACTAACAAGACCCATCTGAGTTTCACATTTTCTCTTGCAATTATAAAAAATAAGGCTAGTGTCAGAACTCATCTTTTCTTTAATTGCTGTTGCACAGAGCTCTGGATATTATTTTAAGGGCTGATGGAAAGGAACAGTGTCTCCAATTCTTGACAAATATCATTTCTTCTAAACTACAAGGGGGAAATGTGAGATATAACCAGAAATAAATTTCAGATCACCTGTGGCAGAAGGAATGAATGTTCGGTTATTTACACTGCATCACAATGTACAGTGGTGGCTTTAGGGTAAATAATGTTAAATATTTGCAGTAAGTGAAAACTCAAACAAGACACATTAAGAGGTAGAGAGTTTGATGTGATATTTGAGGAGGCAGTCTCCTATGCTCTCCCTGAAAATATTGAAGGTTTTGGGTTTTTTTTTTCCTTGGCGTGGAAAGAAAACTATTGAAACATATATATTTTGCTAAACATATTTCTTGTCTTCCTGTGAACTCTAGCAACTTGGAAATTAAGGAACAGAGATTCTATTCTTCTAGAGAATAAAAGACCATTAAACTCTGTCTCTTTCACCTCATGCTTATAATGAAACTCTCAGCTAGCAAGACCAAAGATGCTTGATTTGCTGATTTGTTCTTTGGCTTGATTTCTTATGATTAAGCAGTTTTTACAAAGCTGTTTTATTTAAATAGCACTTTTGCTGTCCTTTTTATACTTCATCATAGTTCCTTTGCTTTTGTTGACTCTAGTAGCATCCCTGTGAAAAAACATTTAAGTCAACTTGATAGGAGGATAAGTGACTTGATTAAAAATACAAGAACATCTAGCATTCAGAACAAGAGGCTCTCAGGTACTTATTTGGTGTTACAATATTGTCTTCCCCACATCCAGAGATGCTTTGCTGTGGTTGAAGGCCATAGTAACATTCTGGAGAATTTCAGATTCACCACTGTGTCTGTCATGGCAACCTCTCCATACATGGCTGGATTTATGTGCCTTTTCAGGCAGCATCAGTAGAGTTTTGAAAGACCTGTATGTTTTAAAAAGCTCAGTTGAGAGTCTTGGGTTTTGAAAACTGTGTTTATGTTCTGTTAAGAGCCTTTCAAAATAATTTGCTTCCTGTATATTAGAACCATTGAGTTGGTTGGAAAGGGATTTCATCAAGTCAAAGAAATAAACCACGGAGTGGGAACTGAAGCAAGTCAGCAAGGGGATAAGCTTGTCAGTGATACACTTTCTTTCCCTTAAGTAGTTAGCCTTTGTTGCAACGCATTCAGCATTGAAATGTCATGCAGGGACGAGATCAACTACAGTGTAGTGGAATTAATAAAGCTGATCAGCTCTGCACTGACATGTTGAAGTGGTGCTTTTTATTACAAAATGTTTTGAGTAACTCTTTTCTGTTTCCTCTTGCAAGAGGGAGGTGATGAAGGAGCCAACTTCTGTCCAAGGGACACTTCACATTCAGTAATTTGGCCAGATTATAAGCAGTTTTCTGCTGAATGGAGGATTTCTACTGTTTAGTAGAAATAGAAAAGATAAATGATTACAGGACTCATTATCTTTAAGAATAAGAATAAATTACTTCATCCTAAATACATAGTTATAGATATTAATGGCACTTGAGATTTAGTTGTGTGTCACTATATTTGTAAAATTTTTATTAATGGCATTCTCTTTCTCTACTAGTGATCACTGAAATCGAAATAGAGCTTGCTGTTTGTGTTCCTTTGCCATTGCCTGTGCCTTTTACATGTATCATAACATAAGCACAGCTAAGCTTCTCGCAAGTTATCTAGCTTAAACTAATTCAGACATATCAACAGCATCTTATGGACAGACAGACTTTTAATGAACAGAAAGGAATGAGACCATGGCTCGAATCAAATGAATGTCTACTGTGGCAATCTTTTGGCAAAGATGAAGAGATGATGAAGAGACAGCTGCTGGCCAAATTGTCAGATGACTTTTGCACACGCAAACATGTGGAGACCATGGGAAGTTGCGACTGGTGCTCTGCTCCTGTACAATCTTGTAGAACAGGCTTCTGGGTCTTTCTTGATCGAGCACGTAATACAAAGTTTTATAAACCATATGAAGCGAACAAAAAGATGTCTACACTTGCTAAATGATTGTATTTTGTTTGTATTGAATCATTTTGCAGTAATTATGAATGTCTGTTCGTTCCTTGAGAAATTGATGATCAGGGAATGAATAATGTAGGGGTTTCTTTCACTTCACAAAGTAGATGGAATGAAATTAGACCTTCATAGTAGCTAAGCATAATCTGTAAATTAAGCAAAACAATAGAGTACACATGCTACTTATGTTTAGTTTCTTTCCCTGGATGTTAA
Organism: Platalea leucorodia; assembly: GCF_965183815.1. NCBI lineage: Eukaryota > Metazoa > Chordata > Aves > Pelecaniformes > Threskiornithidae > Platalea > Platalea leucorodia. Next base: position 19,985,896 of record NC_138827.1, on the reverse strand, counting down.
GTTATTTAAAACTACAGTTATCTTGACTGAAATATTCCCCCAAAAAATTGTGGAGAGAAGGAAAGTATAATACACCAGCAGGAGTATATTGATATCTTCAAAATACCAGCAGTTATTCTTCTTGATTATTAGACGGAAAGTGTGAAAATTTTAGAATTCAAAAGCTCTTTTTTTCCACAATTCAGAACAAGAGTATGAACAATTGATTTTGATCTTGTAAGCCCTTGTAAATACTGAAGTCTATATCAAGTGGGTGCATTGAGCTTAGTTTCAGAGGCAACTGATAAGAGGTTTATATTCTTTGAGTGAATGCTTGTTAGTTACAGCCTATTTTTGAAAATCAGAAAAGAATACATTCAAGATACTAACCTTTCACTGTATGTGCTTCTGACTTTTAAGAAGTGTTATATATGTTATATAAGTGTTATATATGTTATATATTTGTTGGTTTCTGAAGTAGTTGAGAAATACTTATTTGATCTTATCAATGAATTTCAAAAGTGCTCAAAAAACAGGTTCTTGGTTGCTGCATTATCTTGAAACCAATTTTTTATCTCAGTTGGCTATGAGGGTATTTTTCTAGTGTTCCCATTTGTTTTGGGCTTGACTTAAATGCTGGGCTGGCCAGGTCCAAATTGAGCTTTCTTCCTACTTTGCATTAGGCATTGTCCAAAAAAACAATTTGCTTATGCTCTTATAGCTAAGAGTTCCTGAGTTTTGAGTCTGACTCTGACAATCATTTGCTGTCATTGACCAGGTCAGCTTTTTCATGGCCCCCTTTCCTGTTGGATAATGAGGTAGACAATGTTTCCCTACCCTAAAGATTTATGAGAATTATTCATTTGTTCTTATGCAGGAGTTTAAAATAAGGTGGCGGGGTGGGGGGAGTGGGGAGAAATAAGAAGAAAGTGTCAGGTAAAAGATCTGTGTTCGAATTGCTAAATTACTGTATAAAAGACATCACCATTGGGGTACTTTGCGTGGGATTTTATGCATTCATTGAACATGTCTTAGGCTCAGAGGACTTGGGTACTATTTTGCTATATTAAATTACATTGCTATGGCCTGCAGATCTTAGGGGTTGTTTTAAAGTTGGAAGGCAAATAAACCTAGTTAGAAAGGAAGACTTAATCTTAGACTGGAGAGTGATCCCATTATGGTAAATACTTGATCACATCTTCAGATAAAAGTAAATATTCAAAATATTATAATTGAGGGCTCAAATACGGTGTCAGCAGTAATTTTTTTCTGTACAAGAAACTGGCAGTTCTGGCTCCTGGCATCTGCTCCAGCTAGCATATGTTGGTCCTACTGGAAAAGGTGAAGAAGGTCCTGTTGACTTCAGATTTCATTAGGGATGGCCCTATTCAAGAAGGTATGTAAGCACCTTTAATGTGTTTTTCTTCATAGCATGTTTGATTTTATGTGTATGTGGTAGATAAATAGTATATCTGGTTTGTGTGTTTACAGCTATTGTGTATAGTAGAGTGTCTGGAGGGGTCAGAGGAAGATTGCCTTGTCCTGCCCAGCTCCTGGGGAATTGGCCAGCAGAGCAGGAAGTGGACCCTCCTGCAGAGTAGCTGTGTGTTCTCAGCTCAGAGAGCTTTCTGCAGTACCCTGGAGCAGGGGAGAGAGCTAGAAAGAGGTAAGTAGTGTAGAAGATGATTAGGAGCACCTCTTAGAAAAGCTGAGTGCAGGTGACAGGCAAGCCTTAGAGTGATGGCAGATAGCACTTTCCACGTATAGTAATCAAGAAGGAGCTGATGATAGAGCTTACTGGAAACAAAGAAGACATGGAAATGTGTTGGACTAGAAAGGATGATTGAAGAAAAGATTTCAGCCAACGAGGACGTCACTGGAGGGGAGTAGATCTGTTAACAAATCCTTTTATTTTAATCTGTTTTGCCCACCAACTCAAATTTTTTCTACTCAGTAATTCTAGCCTATTCTAGCCCACTTTCAAACAAAGTTCAATTCTCTATTTTACAATGTAGCATGTTTGCATTAGAAGAAGGCAGGTTCATCTCATAGCCTTGGCTAACTTGGTATCCAATGAAAAGCGTCTTCTGAACCGGGGCCTGTTAGTGGAAGGATTTGAGTAATGGTTTTCCATTATCTGAACCAAAGTAACTCTAAAGTCTGAACAGCCCAAACAGATAAAACAAACCCTAGGGTGATGACTGAAGATCAGCTTTGTGATTTTGTTAATTTCTGTGCCAATACATCCAAAACTGAAAACAGATGTGCCAAAGCAAGAGTGAAGACTTTCCTTTTCAAAGGCAGTTTTAAAAAGTTCATGATTAAATACTAACTTCCAGGATCTTGTCAATAGCTCCAAAATTAAGTTTGTCATAACACTTTATATAATGCTAATGATAAGCTATTTATTGTGTGGAAAATGTCAGTTTATTTCTTACTCTCTTCTTTTGATCTAATATTTCCTGACGTGCTGAAGTCTTAGTATTTAGGTCTGCGCAGTGACTATCCATGGGAAACATTCTGTAACTGTGTGGTGAGGGGAGATGTGAAAGATGGGGTAAGGGGCAGCACCTGCGTGACTGGCTGAGGGGTACAGTGGGCCCCAAAAATAAGCACGTCTTTCTAACTTTGATCTGGTATCACAGTGTAATGTTTATTGCTAATTTATGTATTAGTTATGTTGCACAGTTCTAGCTTGATGTGAGGCCGAGAGCAGATAAGATTAAATGAGGAGGTGGGGAGAGAGAAGAGGCTTGGAACACAGGAATGGCTTCAGGGCAGGAGGAGGCTTTCCCTTGGGCAGGCTGTGGTTGGCTGTGCCATTTAGTCCAAGTGAAAGCAGCATCTGCACAAATTGGGTAGGACTGAATAACAGCAGTTGTCAATGGGGTTATTGCCTTTGTGCAGCATAGTAAAAAGAGCTGCCATTGGAAAAGCTGTGTTCTGCCCTGGCTTACTGAGTGTTTAGAAAGGAAGATGGAAATGCAATCTGGACACCTGGGTACGTGGCACCTGAGTTCCATTTTTGGTTTCAGTGAATGTTTCACCATTAATTCAAAGGGGAGCAATGGTGATGAGGACTGAGAATTCCTTCTTGTGTTCCAGTGTAACTGGTGTGGTCATGATCAGAGGAACCCCCTGTACAAAAGTAGGTTAAGGGCCCACAGGCAGAAGAAAAAGATCTAAGCTCACCTGCAGAGCTGTTGGGTAGAAGATTGCTCCTCTCACGCATTTGAATCTCTAACATTTCAAGCTAAAGATTTGCAGCTTATGACTGATTCAAAAATAATTTGAGGACAGATAGATACAAATTTTCAGCTAACATCAAGCTCTGCACAGGATTTTATCCGTTGAGAGAAAACACGGGTAGGTAAGATGGTAATATTCACATTCTGTTAAGAACTCCACTAAGATCTATTTTAAACTTCTCAAATAACATATCAGTTCCAAGAGGTAATGTATCGTGCTGTAAAAAATTCAGTGTTAGAAGTAGTCCCAAATGGAACCAAAAATGTTGGGCAAAACTCTTTTTTTTTTAATTTCATTAAGACATTTCTAAAAGCCCAAGTCATAAAATCCTCATCATAGTTGAAACACACAAAAGTTCCCTTCAGGCATAAACCATCTTTTAGCAGATCTTTATAAATACTTATGTTAAGAATACTCTCTAATTTACTGACAGGAAAGTAATGCATCATCATCTTATTTATTTTCCAGTTGTCAGAGTATGGATAGTAGTAAAATATTTAAATAAATTCTGAAACAAATCACTGTAGATAAAACAGTCTCTTACTGCATTCATGATAGATGCACATATACCCCTGTCACATTTCTATAAATACCATTTAGTATCGGAAACAAATCCTGCTTTTGACTTACAATTAAATTATTATTCTGGAAGGAATTTTAAGCAATGAATGAAATTTTTTTTTTCTGTTTAAAGAATATGCATAAGTTAGAACTGAAGTGGCATGTATCTCTTACACAAAGCTGGATTTAATTTAATGGAATTATTTCTTAAGGCTCAACGGCTGCCCCCAAACCACAGGTTATCGATTCATTGGAAAGAGTAACCCTGGTCTGCTGCAATCTCCAGCACAGGCCTGACCCACCCTCTGCTGTAATTCCGTGTTAAAACCAGATGAAAAGAAGTCATAGAAGGACGATAACCTCACAAATATTTTACTTGCCAAGCTTCTCTGCATTTCTCCAGCTACTGCCCCAATGAACAGAGAGCTGGAGCCTGAGAAGATGCCAGCTTCTTCCTTCTGCTGGCAACTGCCTGCAGGGTGGAGCGGTGTGGGCCAAGTGCCTGACCCTCAGCCTAAGGCAGCTCCCCCATGCAGCGGTCACCCTGGCTGGGCCCCTGGCACAGCCACTTGGACTCAGTCCCCACATGGCCCATGTGAAGGGGGCATCCATGGCTGCGCTGTCTCTGCAGCAGCCCTGCGCATTAGCAGCCAAGCCCTGGGCAGGGGGACACACTTGGGCCCTGGCACAACCAGCCAGAGTCCCAAATGTCACTGGAGGGACTTTGCTTTCATAAAGACTTGCTCAAAATCTGATGAAGGCAGTGGATGTCTTTCTGTTGATCTGAATGAGTGTTGGTTTAGGCTAACAAGTTAACCCTGATACTTAGATTTGGTAATATAAGTGGTAGGAACGAAACAATGTTAAAAATAATGTCAATCTCTAGATTATTTTAGCTGTGATACATATAGATCTAATTAGTATTTTGCTGTTCCCTGCAAAGTAGCTCAAAATCTGAGTCCTGTTGGAATGTGATCAGAGCAAAATACATGTCTTCCTTCTTCTGACTAGTATACAGTATTTATGAAGCCGCCTATGTGATTTCATTTTAAATTATTTTATTCATGAATAAGCAAACAACTCCTCTCAGAAAAAAATATTCCAGGTTCTGTTAGAAGCATTCTTGATTTCTGAAAATCCATTGTTCAGACAAATTGTGTTATATTTTCAAAGCATAGGCAAGCTATGCATAATATTCTTGTTGACTCCTAGGTAGTCATACCAGGTCATACACATCAGGACTGCTCAGTTCAAATAGACTTCCAGATATTCAGAAGGACTTGGTCTGGTCTGTGCTGCTTTCGCTTAGCAAAGAATGTGCTTACACATCAGCCTCCTACTCCTTTCCTTGCTCAATTATTTCATGTGCTTATTTGCTTTCTTAGAGTGAGTAGTGATATTCAAGCAAGTAGTTGTTCCTGTCCCAAGGACGTGATGGCACACTGGGTGATACTGCTTTCTCAGCAGGATTTTCACGACAAGAACACATGAAGATTTTGTGCTCACACGTTCAGTTAAACTGGCACACCTCTGCGTTTCCAAGCTGTGAGTATATTTTAAGAGTTAAATTGCATTCAGTATATTTTCTCCAAGAAACATAACTCTATCCATTGTAATAACTCAGACTTAAGGTTGCTGTTGTGTTGAATCCTGTTCTCTACAGTGTGTAATATGACAGCAAAACAGATACAAAGTAGAAACATACTTAATGGAATGGAGCTTTGGAACCCCCCATCCAGTTTCCATTGATTTCTTGGGGAGCTGGATTATTCAGCGGGCTGTTCACAGGCTCCATGGAGCTCTTCACCTCCCTCTTTACCGGAAGAGGAATTGTGTTGTTTCCCACCTCTTCTTGCCATAACCTTAGGACACACTGGCTCTCAAAGTAGCTGTACTACAGAAAGGATGTCAAGGAGTAGTTAAGTTGCATAAACCAGAGTTTGACTGTTCTCCTGCGTCTTGGTTGAAATTGTTATTTGCATACTTATTAAACTCTTAGTTAACTCCTTTAAACAGTTCTTTTGGGATCACTGCAAAATGGTGATTTTAGAATGTAGCTTTTTGTACCTTCATCGTACCTAGTATGAAGGAACTGTTATAGAATACTACCGCACAGTACAGTGGAGACATATTTTATCATTGTACAGGAAAGTCAGAAATGAAAATTGGACAATGATGAGAATACATTCTTGCCACCATGTTCCTTCTATTTTATAAGTAGTTGAGGGAATATACTCTGATATGTGGTGCGTTGTTGAAACACCATGTTTATATCCAAACTAAAAATATAGAAAAATTTAAATTCACAGGCACCTCTGACGGCTGCCTACTTAAAGCAGTGCTAACTTTGAAGCCTGATCAGGTTGCTTTGGGTCTACTTCTGACAAGTTTTATATACCTCCAAAGTCTATGCCAATGTTTGACTGCCCTTACTATGAAAATTCTTTTTTGGTATATCTGGTTGTACTTGTCTTTGCTGTGTCTTGTCACTATTGACCTTTTGCTAGTCTTCGAGAAGACCCTGGCTTTGACTTCACCATCTCCAGGTACGTTATGTGCTCCAGCTTCCTAACTAACTGGCTCCAGTATCTCAATGTCTGTTTTGTACCGGGGGACACAAAACTGGAGTCAGTACTCCAGCTGAGCTCTCACAAGTGCTACATGAAAGGGAATACCCTGTTCCCTTGACCTGCTGCCTATGCTCCTGCTAACTGTGTAGTTAGCATCCATTGCCCCAAGGGTGCACTGCTGATTCATGTTCATCTTTTGTTCACTCCCTCCTCCCCGATCAGCAGCTTCTCTCCCTTCTTTGTAAGGAACAATAACCTAGGAGTGACCAAACTTATTATGCCTCTTATAATGGACCTGTCCATTATCTGGATGGCTTTGATTTCTACAAAACTAATTTCCAGAGTGAGAAATCTGAGTATGCTGTTGGACTTGTTCAGATTATGTGCATAGCAGAAGAAAGAGGTAGAAATACAAAAGTACCTTTCATCCAATACACACAATGCTGTTTTAACACTCAAACAATGTTTGAACAACAGAAGTGGCCACTTTCTGCAGTTAGGGAAGTATTTAAAAGATTGAATGCTGCTTGTGTGAGCTATCCATGACCCTTACTTTCACTCATTTTAAAAAAAAAAGAGAATGCTGTAAACCTACCTTATGACCTCTGGTAATTTTTTAAAAGGCTTTATACTTTTCCCATAATACAGGTGGTTTTAAAACAGGTCATTAACAGCTAACTAGGATACTGTTAAGCTGGCTAAAGCTGATTTTCTTTTCTAGAGATTTTTATCAAATGAAGGTGGTTAGAGTACCAGGATGATGTTTGTTTTCAGTGCCCCACTCCTTTTTTTCCTGCTCTGTGGGTGATTAGAACAGAGAGCTATCTTACCAGCTGCGATATTTTAAGATAGAGGAACGTTTAACTAGCAATACTTCTGTAGTTAAACAAAAGTGAAGTTATAGCCAAGCATATTCTTTACTCCCACAGATTCTATATTTTTCATTAGGTTTATTCATAATTTTACCATTGACAGAGAAATAACTTTAAACGTTCCTTCTCACAGGAAACAAATGGTCTAATTCTGGCTTCCTGAGCAGACAGGCTTTGTTTATTGAGTTTTAACCACGTTATATAACTCTTCTTATCACACATTTAGGAATTCAAAGGCAAGTTTCTAGCCTGAAGGTTTCTGATAACATCCTATTTTCTCATGTGTTTTTCCTACCTACAGTTTTCAACTTTATGGCACTGTTATTTCTCTGCCAATAATTTTAGCCGGTCTCTTCAGATAACAACAAAACCTAACTTTTGTGATAGATGAAATTTTCAGTATATAAAACCTCTGTATCGTATAACCAGTTTATTATTAAAATCTTATTTCTCTAGGACTGGTATGCTAAAACCTTATTCAGTGACAGCATAGAGAAACTAATATTTAGTGTTTTCCTTGCAAATTTTTAAATAAGTATATCAAAACCCAGTGTCATAGGTTTTGTATCCTTTCAGAGAAGGATACTTCCCTATCAAGCTTTGTATCCTTTCAGAGAAGATTTGAAGGTTTGTATAAAATGTTACAGCAAAGTGCACTTTCATGATTTGCAATCAATCAATCAGCTGTATTTTGAATTCGAGAAGAGTTGTGAATCCTTTGTACTTTGATCAAATCAGTGGTACACATCTTTGCTGAGGAAGTCTTGTAGTTTCATTTTCTAAGTCTACCTGACAGCAGTGCCTTTTTGTTTGGTTGCAACAGCCCATTTCTATGGGGACAACTTCTGCTATAGCCTCTGGGTAGATGACCTGCCCCTTCCCATTGCCTTGAAGCAGACACTTTTGCTCTGCCATCTGCAGGCTCAGGCTTCTTCTTAGACTACTGTAATGCCTGCTAAATATCCTTAATTTAGCTAAAATAAGGTTTGTAACTTTTAAGTCAATCAAAGCTGTTAAAAGAAAAAGCAAGAGTGGTGCTTTTCCACTTTATCACTGATGTAATACAAAGAAATACTAAAGCTGGGTTGCCAAAGCCACAAAGATGCTTTGTTCTTTGTGCAGATTGCAAGAGACTTGTCAAAGAGCTTTTGACTAAGGGAGAATGGAGAATGTAGCCCTTGCCCCCAGGTTGAAATACCGAAGCCTGGCTCTCTGCCAGTCCTGTTCTGGAGCTCCTGGAGTACAAGGACTTACGGAAAAGACTGAATTGTCTCTTGATTCAGTGAAGTCTTGGGAGGGGAAAATCACGTAGCTTGCTACATAAATTGTAGGGTTTGGTGGGGAGATTTGACAGCAAAGCTTTTTGTGCATCCTTGATCACCACTGTGTTTCCAGGAGGATGTGAAAGTTTACAGGAAGCATCAGGAAGGGATGTTTACTGTCACACTTGATGAAGCTACATGTTCATAGAAAAAACATGCAGTTACAGGCATTACTAGTTGTGGCAATTACTCACTGGAAATGTGCGCCTTCTATGCTTTCATCCTGGGTTTTGTGCTATTTCTGTCATGTGTAAGTTTTTCGTCATGTAATTTGGATTCATGAATTTCAGCATATGGGCTTTCTGATTTATTTATGTTGTTGATGATGATGTGTGATTGCTTAACTTCTTTATCTTACTTTTTTTATTCTTTCACTTCATGCCTGGAATTCTGACAAAATTTTAAGTAGTGAATAATGAATTAAGCAAGATGTTTGGCTGTACCAAATGTTGCAGTATCTTTTGGGACTCAGAAATATTGCACACATACTGAACTCAGGCTTTGGTTAGAAACTTGTGTGGGTGGCAGAACATACCTATATGAAGTGCAAAGGCCGAGGACTTAAATAGTGGTGAAACTCGTGCTTTCCAGAACTAGAGCGAGCTGCAGCTATCTATACCACTATGTGTCTTCTGCAAGAGATAATAAACTTCTTGGGCTTATTTCATGTCTTATAATTCACAGATTTTTGTCCCATAAAAGCTAATGGAACCTCGTGACCCAATAATAATATACAATTCATAATATACACATTAAAACAAGCTAGGTTGCCTCTTGCAAACTTCACAAATGCACATAGTACCTTCAGCCCAACAAAGGGGGTTAAAATAATTTAGAACATAAGTAATAGATATGAAAACTAAGAAAACATATGATAAAACCACAAAGTAAGAATCAGTTTTGCTGAAGTCCACTTAAACTGGCAGGAGTTTTTCAACTGACCTCACTGGGAAGAGGTTTGGATCCCAGATAAACTGCTCTCTGTTCTCATTCTAGCACCACATCTGGATCCCTTCCAGCTTTGGGGAGGACAAGGCCTCTGACTTGGGAATTCAGCAGTACCCACTGTATTTTTCCTCTAAACTCCATTCAGTATGCTGTCAGTTCATTTCCAGGTAGGTTACATATTACGTGTTGATTTTAAAGTGCAACCCTGATTGCAGTGAGACATGTCTGTACCAAAGCATATGGGTGTAATATTACACTCCACCTCTGTCTAGGACTTATCTGGGGTATAGTTACGTGTTTTCATTTGTCTCCTGTCCTCCTGATTCTGTGCGTGTGGTTGTGGGTGCATGTGATGGACTTCAGCTATGTGGTCTCCACTGATGATTAATTGCTGCTTTGATTTGTGCTATTTAGTTGTGGGATGAAGACATTACCATTATTCCTAACAGAGGAAATAAATTTTATTTCTGTGTTCATGTACTGCAGGTGGTTGCAAATTCTTCCGAGTACAGAAAGTTCATGAAATGTTCTGTGCAATGACATGATTTAGGAGGTGGCAGAGCTGTGGAAAAACCTTACTGCAGGATGTTTTGAGAGCAACTCTCTTCAATTCATCTCAGCAATCAAGTACTCCCTACATGCTGTCCTCTCCCTACAGCAGAAGAGGAAACCAGGTAGGGATGGACCAGGGACCAGCACTGTGGACTGAGCCTGGGAGGCAGGCGATGAATTTCCAATTTAATCACAGAATTTTTGTCACTGCAATCCTCCAACTGGAAATATGGAGTAGTATTTTGCTAAACGGGGTGTAAATTAGGAGAAAGAAATCCATGAATGATTGTGAAGCAGCCTGATGCTGTGGCAATGATGGCCAGGTGCTTAGTGACATAGGGTGCTAACATACAGCTGAACAGACAGCAGGAGATGTGATCTAGCAGTAGGTAATTTATTTATTAAAACAGGAGAACTTGTAGACTGTGATATTATTTCTGCAGTTTATCCAGAGCTGCCTGCATTGCTAGGTTGGATAGTCTGTGTGTGCAGAAGGGAACACCCCTGAGGAAGATCCGTAGCTTCCTTTACATTCTATCTAGTACTGAGCACACTCTGGCACATCATCAATGTCCTTCCTTCATTACAGGATCCTAGTGCTTAAAACTTTTTTAATTACACAAAGCCTCTTGAGAAATATTATCTAAAAATTTAGCAATGAACATCAGAAAACATGTTACCTAGGCAGCTGAAAGATTTTTGGGTTTTGTTTTTAATCAATCTAAGTAAGCAGTTAGAGACCAGTCACAAAGTGGAAATAACCTTCTGTCATATTGTGGTGGGTTGACCCTGGCTGGATGCCAGGTGCCAACCAAAGCCGCTCTATCACTCCCCCTTCTCAGCTGGACAGGGGAGGGAAAATATAATGAAAAGATCATGGGTTGAGATAAGGACAGGGAGAGATCACCACCGTCACAGGCAAAACAGACTCGACTTGGGGAAATTAGTTTAATTTATTATCAATTAAATCAGAGTAGGGTAATGAGAAAAATAAGAACTAAATCTTAAAACACCCTCACCCCACCACTCCCTTCTTCCTGGGCTTAACTTTACTCCTGATTTCTCTACCTCCTCCCTCCAATCAGCACAGGGGGATGGGGAATGGGGGTTGTGGTCAGTTATCTCTGCTGCTCCTTCCTCCTCAGGGGGAGGACTCCTCACACTCTTCCCCTGCTCCAGCGTGGGGTCCCTCCCACAGGAGACGGTCCTCCATGAACTTCTCCAACACGAGTCCTTCCCGCGGGCTGCAGTTCTTCACGAACTACTCCAATGTGGGTCCCTTCCACGGGGTGCAGTCCTTCAGGAACAGACTGCTCCAGCGTGGGTCCCCTGCAGGGTCACAAGTCCTGCCAGCAAACCTGCTCCAGCGTGGGCTCCTCTCTCCACAGGTCCACAGGTCCTGCCGGGAGCCTGCTCCAGCACAGGCTTCCCATGGGGTCACAGCTGCCTTCGGGCACATCCACCTGCTCCAGCATGGGGTCCCCCACGGGCTGCAGGTGGATATCTGCTCCACTGTGGACATCCATGGTCTGCAGGGGGACAGCCTGCCTCACCGTGGTCTTCCCCACGGGCTGCAGGGGAATCTCTGTTCTGGTGCCTGGAGCACCTCCTCCTCCTCCTCCTCCTTCTTCACTGACCTTGGTGTCTGCAGGGCTGTTCTCACATATTCTCACTCCTCTCTCTGGCTGCAATTGCCATTGTTCAGAAACCTTTTTTCCCGTCTTAAATATGGTATCCCAGAGGCGCTACCACCATCACTGATTGGCTTGGCCTTGGCCAGCAGTGGATCCATCTTGGAGCCAGCTGGCATTGGTTCTATTGGACATAGGGGAAGCTTCTAGCAGCTTCTCACAGAAGCCACCCCTGTAGCCCTCTCCACTACCAAAACCGTGCCACACAAACCCAATACACATATGTGATACTTTTAAGATTTCAGATTACTGACTAATTACCACTAATTAAGATGTGACCAGAGCATATGGATGCTTGTTTGTGTGCCTGGACACTGGATGCAGCTGATGTGTATTTTTTCTTCATTATTTTTCATTTCTATTTTATTTCTGCAATCTGATAATCAACAAATCTAAAAAATATTGGTCCTAGGAGTGGGGAAAACCCCAGAATCATACTTTTTGCTGATTGTTAGTGAATATGAAAATTCTTGCAGTGTTGTGTTTCATTTTTCATGCTTTATTGGAGTTCTGTTTTTCAGACCAGCATCTAATTAATTTCAAGTGTGGGGAAAACATTGTTGAGTGTATGTGTGTTTTTTTTTTTTTTTAACTGCAAGCATTATCTTCTTACTAGTAGGCCTTCATGGTAGCCCAAGTGACTTTTAGAAATGCTACTCATACTCATGTATGATGCAGATGGTGTGTGAGGAGTAGAGGGGATGATCTGAGTGATTTGAAGGGGCTAGTATGTATCTACATCACAATTTATAATTGTATCTAACAGAGTTTGCTAGGAGTGTGTTGTAGAGAAGCAAATGTTATACAAGCTAGTGCTAAACAGCCAGGCCAGGATGCTTCTAAGCCACTTTTCTTCTTCCACAAGAAACTGAATGAAAAACACTTACATCAGCTCTAAGGTAAATGCTATCATTCAGTGTCCTTAACTGTAGTAAGAACATAATAAAAAACTCTATTTGTTATAACTTCATTGCATTTTATTACAAGACACACCTTGAGACAGATTTGTGGTGTGATCCTACCAGTACCTGGGATTATTCAGCAGCAAACCTTCTGTCTGATTCGTTGGTTAGACTGGTAGACCTGAAAGAAGTTTTACCCACAACCATGACGGGGCTCAAGAGTTTTGAATGTTAGAATAAGAAATTCCTTGCTCATACTTTCATACTTGCAATACATCTTTTCAACATTCATACTTTGTGATCTGCAACTCATGCAGTGGGCTCTTTTGTGCAGTATTCAAGGCCAGCAGCTTAACACACCCAGTCCCCCAGCACCCAGTCCCTAATACGTGTAATTTGGGAGATTATAGGAAAGTGAATTACCAGCTATAGCAGATGGGACTGATCAGAGTGCAGACTGGCAAACACAGAGCACCTAAAAAGCATAAAGAACACTTAAAAAGGCACTGCCAAAGTGACACTGCATTGGCAGCATTACCACACAACCTAACAGCTTTCTTTCATTGTGGGAGGTTTTTATCCTGTCTTTCTGGCCCTATGGTAAACTTAGAACATCTGAAGGAACAAAACAGTTATGGAGCTATAAAAGCATCTGTACCCTCTCTGACATATGAGTCCACCAGCTTTCTGGAGATGTTAATATAAATGTGATGACCAAATCACTTGACAGCTTTATGAAATAAGTCAACCTCAGTAACACATTTCCTCAGTACCATCCTTAGGCATGTTTTGCAATTTCCTTGTTAATACTGTGGGTCTGCAAAAATAGCTTATGTACTTGATTAACTGTCCAGGATGTTAAAATGATGCAACAGACAATTGGTTTGAAGGTGCTCAAAGGTAGTTATTACAGCAGGTTGTTGTTTATGTGATGTGAGTGTATCCATACGAAAAAACTGTGTACGAACATATGAACAGCATACTCCTACTAGCTTGAGATGAACATGTTAAAAATAAAGTGGCAATTTGAATGGGCATGTCTGCTTGCTACTGAAGCTACAACCAAAGGTTTGTCAGAAAGCCATTAAGGACTGAGTCTTAAACCAGCACAGTGATTCTGCACTATAGAGTGTAGCTGTCTAACAGCATATTTGTCTGGGAGCCTACGTATATACTTGTCACTGGCTGAGACAATATTACTGAGAGAGTATCTTTCTTGTTCTCCTGTAGATATTTGTTGTTAACATCCTCTTACAGGCTTACTAGATATTCTCTTATAATGGTCCCCTTCCCTATGAGGACCAGAGCTTGCTGAAGGTCAGAGCAGATTCCTCTAAGTGGGATAGTCCAGCAAAGGATCTGGCCCCTGGCTCTCCTGCAGTGCCAGTGTTACCCAGAGGAGTGGGACCGACACTGTACAGTTCCCCACAGCAAGCTTCTGTCACTTGTGCCAACTTGTTTACTGGTAATCACCACGTCTGAGAACATAAAAAAGGTTTCCAAACACTAATATGGAGGGAAATGGTTTGAGTGCACAAACACTTGCAACCATTTATATTTTATTTCTAGAATTTGCTATTCTTCCTGCTTTGTATTTTAGTTGCACCCAAGAAGTATTAAGTGCAGTACAAAATGCTTACTACTCTTTTTTATGCTTCATCTCTTCAGCTACTTTTTTCCTTGCAGATTTTAAATTAAGAGAGACCCTAATTAAAATTATGGGGTTTGAGTTTGCTTTTTTTCTTCACTGCTTTTTTTAGGGGCCTAACCGTACATGTGCAGTAAAACTTTATCTCTTTCCAAGGAGCAGACCTCCATATTAAAAATAATAATAGTTTGCATTTGCTTAGCTGCTTTAATATTAACTTTGCAGTACTTTACAGGTACCAGTTAATTAAGTTCTGTAGAACTGCTGTTACAGCATAGGCAGGGATGGGTAAATTGATAGAGTGGAAGCATGGTTTCTCTAAATTCATAACAAGATGAAGTCAGCTCTGTGATGTTTTGCTTAGCCCCTTTGTAGAGGTTTATGCAGTGTAAAATTCTCCTGTTCCATGCTCTATTTTCCTAGTGCATATAAGAGAGCATTGCTATGCGCAATATAAAGGTGATCATGGCCTTTGTGAGAGACTCAGTTATAGCCACAGTATTTCCCTTACCTCTCCTTAATTGGTCCCTTTGACTTTCTAAGTTTAGCTTAATGTTTCTTCTATGCTTCCAGTACTATAAATATCCTTACTGCCAAACTGTTCTTTTTTCTAAAATAACATCTAGATTCTTTTTCTTGGCATTATCAATGTTATCTACATCCGGTATCCTCCTTGCCAAATTTCTGTGCTACATTTGCTTACAAGGAATTATTAAAGCTAGAGCTCATTATAACTTGTCTGTTTACGGTGCAAGAAAGTCACATGTAAAAAAACGTGGAGGGTGGTTCTGTGCAGATATACAGATACATGTACACATTTACACATATTAAGCGTGTAAGAAGCTGTAAAAATAATATCTGCTGAATTCTGAGTCCTTAGAATAATTCATAATTTCTCTACATTTCTCAGTATCATTAATTTAGCTGAAGGAAGATATGACGAAGGTAAGAGTAGACTTTCTTCCTCAGAATTCTTCTTTAACATACTATTTTTAAATGATATCTCAGCAATGTGAAAAGCAAAACACTTGTACCAATCAGAAAAGTGCCAAAAAACCAAGTTCACTTCTCATTTATGAAATGTGCTTCAACAGAACAATAGATTTAGGACTAATGACTCTGATCTTGATCTATTCTTGACCTATTAATAAAATGTAAAAACACCACAATGCTATTTGGAGGAGTGTTTAAAGTACTATGTCATTTTCACTGAAAATTAAAAGTGACAAAGGCATATAAATGTTTTAGGTCAGTGAATTAAGGTCAATTTGTGCTTTGCATTGGATGTATATCTATGTTTTCTAAGGTGTCAGAAGAGAAAGGGTCATGTTCACTGTGTGATCAAACTGAAGGACAATTACCATCTCCATTCTCATTGCAAGGTTTATAATTCATGTTTGATTTAAGTTCCAGTTTGCTTAAAAACAAAAAAAATCTTCTGAATTATCACTTAGAAAAACTGCCTTCCTGATGTTCTCCATTAGACATCATGTGCATCATTTTAATTTCTCAATTGGGAATAGATTTGAAGATAAATTTTGTCAGCTGTCAGCAGCTATAGATTTGCATTAGAACAAGAACATACCCTGGAATTTCCATGAAAATTCAATTTTTGATTCAATTCCTGTTTCAGAAACTCAAGTTAATCAATTCTACTGTATTAAAAATCATGTCTAAAAAAAAAAAAAGCCAGAAACCAAAAATGGTGATTTATAGCAATTCCTGAAACAAGTTCATGTACCAAGTTCTCCCTGAACTTTGAGATTTATTTATTCCAAATATGTTTTTAATACTTTAAAACTTTAAAATGTAGAGGTAGTTTCAAAGTTTGCTCTCTGAGAGGCCTCAGGACATATGAGTTGTTTCATTCCACTACTCATTTCTACTCCATAACAAGCAGGACTAGCGCTACACATATTTAGGTGATCTTGTTGATTCTAGTAAAACTGAATAGGATGAGCAGAGTCTGGCTGCAAGTGTTACACATTTCACTTTTATTTTCAAATGACAGGCAGGCTTTCTGAAGCCAAATCCTCCTGAAACAAATATTACTGAAGCTAATGAATGAAGAGAATAAGTGAACTGTGCAGGCAGCGGATTTAACTGCTACTGAAAGGTTTGGCAAATACACAATAAAAGTTTGTTTATACGGTAGGTAAAACATCAATATAATACAATCTTAAACAGCAATGAAATAATTGACCTTTTGTTAAAAATTTTTACCAGGTCTGTCCAGATCCATAAATAAAGTTTAGATCCAGTGTAATTAGATGTGCAATTACTACAGATTATATTAGAATAAATATCCCTATATTTAAATGTCTGCAGTTTGATTAATCTAAGCACATCTGTCATAAATATGAGCCTTAAGTTCCAGTCTGCTGGTTGCCAAATATCTGGTAATTCCAGGGCCAGCCTCGGATGTAAACCAGAATGGAAAAGGAATCTTGGATATTTGAAGTTATAGTCTTTGATTCATATTGGATCTAAAACTGGATGGATTTATGGTTTTTAATTAAATGAAAAGAATTTCAGTCCTTCACTATGACTGAATTTTAAGCTCCTTTTGGGAGAGAACAATCTTCCTTTCTGTCTTCACGACAATGTTTACTTCAATGGGACTCTGCTTCAGCCTAAAAGGCACAGTTATGATACAAACTTCCGTGGTGTTTTTGATGAAGATTATTCATAATGCATGTGTTCCAGAACTGCTAAGCATTTAAATAACTAAATTAATAATAACACTATTTTACCCCCCACAGGACATACAAAAAAATCCCAAGTACTGTTTTGCATGAATCTTTCCTGATTAAACAAGGGCAGATACTCCTGTGATTAATTCATATTGAAAAAATCGGCTGACTGAATATTTAAAAGCAGAGATATACAAATACGGCTACTTTCTAAATACAGCTTCCTCATACTTGCCAAGCTACATGCTCTTCTTTTTTTTTTTCTTTTTCCTTCTTTTTTTTTTTTTTTTTTTTTTTTTTTTTTTTAACTTTTAGGAACACTCTAGCTGCACTAGTGACAAAACAGCCATCAGGCAACTAGCAGCTATCCATTAGAGTCACATCTGGTAGGTTTGACTGACACTCAGTAGAACTGATTAACCACAGAATAACATGCCAGAAATGTAACAGGAGAAGTCACTTCTGCCTGATACCAATCAATCACTTACTCTCTGCAAGTACAAATGCACATTCACAGTGGAATGAGTTTGACCCACACTCTTATCAGAATAATAGTGAGAAACTATTGCCAGACTTTTAGATGGGAAAAATAAAGTACAAGCCAAATGCCAGAAAGCAAATTCACAGATGGGAATACATGTTGTTAAATGGCATCATGGCATATGACCACAAGAATCAGACAGTTCTCCATATTGTAGAAGATGTGTTCAATATGATGATTGCCAGTACTTGAAATACAGAGCTGAAATATGTAAAGTAATATAGCAAAATCCTGAAGCAGTATTTTGACAGCTCAGTGCTTTAAAGATCACTTTTTCCATCAATGCAAGAGATAGATAAAATAATCTAATGCTTAGAGCAAAAAACAAGGGTCTCAGAAAGTGAGAGCTGCTTTTTGGCCTAGATTAAGTAAGGCCGTTGAGCATGTGCTAGAGTCTTCTACTGATGTTTTTGTTGACTCAGAATATATTTAAGTTCCATGACGTGGAACATGCTTATGTGCTCTGAATCAGTGTCTTTAGACTTGTGATTTCAGTATTTCAGCTCTCAAACTGTCTGAAGATAATGCAGGTCAGATTCCACCTTGCTAGCCAGGCATACTCAAGGGAATAGAAAAATAACTTTCCTACTCCTGCAACTTGAGGGATCTCTGAATTTGGTCCTAGACACCATGGTGTGATTTTGGGATAATCTGAGTATGTCTTATGGAGTTGGGAGTACAAAGGCAATTTTACAAACCTCTTACAAGATGCAACAGTAAATACAAAATCATTCTTTGTCTCCAGTTCATGCAGTCTCTTACACATCCCCTCCAGTGTAGGCCCTGGCAGGACAGAGTCTAAAATCTAAAAAACGTTTGCACATCATTTGTCAGAGAGAACATACGAAGAAAATCATTCCCATGACCACCTTCTGGATTCCACAAGATTGACCTTATACTTAAATCCTTTGAACCTCTACTGCCCTTGACTGTAATTTTTTTAGACTTTTGTGTACCAGAAAGGAAGATTTTCTCACTTGTAGTTTTTGAGCCAGCCATACACTCCGGCTATGTTTTAACAGATACATCGTACAGTTACTCTTACAAACTTTTCTATTACAGCCTGTTAAAGCTATTTCAGCAAAAAAAAAAAAAAAAGATTCTGTGCTGCAGCCATCAGATCTGCCTATATATTTGTTAGACTGGTGTAAATCAAGACCAACTCAAAGCAGGGATGGTTTGAAAGGGAATAACAACTGAGAACAGAAGAGGCTTTTACACTGGAAAGAATCAGTCTATCTACAGAAGAAAATACCCATTACATATAATTATTTCCTGAAACAAAAAATTGATTCCGTATCTAAGTGTAGAGCTTGCATAGTATTTCACAAGAAATGACTGTGCAATAATCTTTTCTAAAGAAGATAGCTTTCTGAAAGCAAGCCATATGCATAATGCCCCCTAATAAGAGATGAATCTGATTGAAAATAACTGTGCAGATAATCTCATTCCATTTTTAAAAGCACTAAACTCTGTGTGATTGGCACAATTGCATTAATAATTTATAGCCATTGGGAATTGTTGGTTTCTGCCTTTTTTGGGAGTGTGAATCATGAATGATTGCTCATTTTAACAATATTGAAAAAGATTGGAGAAGTAAAGCTGAAGGGAGGAAATGTGCTGACAGAATGTGCAATAATTGTGTTGGCCAGCCTGGCTGCTGGAGCTGGCTATCAAGTATGTTTTTTCCACTCAACTAGAGAGAATCCTTATACGAGGAAAACATCATCTCTGGAAACAGTCCCCAGTGGCTGCTATTGTTTGAGAATGCCAAAAACTCCCTATTTTGTTTATATTTTAGATGTGGTATAAAATAAATTCCAAAATGTGCAACTAGGCTTTGTTTGGTTTGTTGCAATGTCAAAAAGCTTTATCGCTTAAGCTGTCGCTGCTGTTCCTGACAGAGCAAAGTAGGACAATCAAAAATAATACATGAAAGGAGCTCTCTGTGCTTGACTTCACTGTTTTTAGCATGCGATGGTATATATTTCTTTATTGAACTTGTTTCTTTGGGGATCGAATGCAGCATGTTTTGCAGAAGGATCAGACGTTTAATATAAGATCAATTACTTTTCTTACCATTTGAGACATACGCTCAATGCACTTCTGCAATTTTGAAAGTGTATATATTTCCTGTACTGCATTATATACCATTTAGCTGGTTTCTTTAATGCTAAAATGCAAATCATGTACTGGAAAATTCATCTTTCCATCCATACAGACACAGAACAAAGATACCCAGGCTTTGGGAGGAACAGTTGATGGCTTCTGAGCTATAAAAACAAATTCAATCAATGTTCATAAACTTTTACAAACATATAGTATTGTCAGCACAAGAATCAATTTGAATTAGTCAGAGGTTTCACACACGTGTCCATTTGTTTAACAAAGCTATACTAGTGGCTGTTACTATGCCTCTTCCAAACTACAGTTTTTGAAAACCTGACTCTGTGTCCATTCACTAATGATGGTATTGTGTCTAAGCAAGAAGTTCTGTTTAATATATTTGGTTCAAATTTCTAAGGAAAAAACCAGAACATTTGCTTTTGAATTCTGGTGCAGTAGGAATGCTCTTGGGAAAGAACTACAACCAGTTTATCGCTAGGAATAAGACTTAGACAGAAGAGTCCCTCACAAACCATGGTTTATGATTTTCATCTTGCTTGTTTTCCCTCACAGCTGTCTGGGCTGCTTTCTTCATTTCTGTTTCCCATCTTTCAACAGATGTGAACCAGCTGATCCTTGGGACAGCTTTTCCCCAGCAGTACAAAACAACTGTGAAAGTCCCAACCTCAGCTCTATTTTCCATTAACACAACATTAACATTGAAAGGTACAGATTAAGGCTGTCTTATCTCCAGCTTCCTCAGCCCTGTTGCCGTTCCTCCCAGTCCTGTCAGCTTTCAGCAGCTGCCACTCGCACAGCTCCCAGAGGCTCAGAGTGCCCTTGCCAGCAGGGATGCCCAGGCTGGGATGGGTTGGGAGGAAAGTCCGTCCTTGGTGGTATCTGGCTTCAGGTCACAGAAGTACATGGTTAAGCCTCATAGTGAATCTTCTCAGCTCAGCAGAAGCCAGCACACAATTCTTTTCACTTTTCAGCATTTCTTTGTTTTCTTGCGTAGGGACTCCTGGCAGAGGAGACCAACGAAGCAGTCCCCTGCTCCTTAGTCCTGCCTTGGCTCTTCAGCTCAAGGATGGCTGATTCCCGTGCATCTTGCAGATAACCTGCCTCCCCTGGGGAATCTTGCTCTCTTATGTTTCCCTCCTCTTTTTTAAGCTCAGAATGTGCTTTCCTCACCCCCAGCATTTTAGAGCATTGTCGTGGTTTAACCCCAGCCAGCAACTAAGCACCACACAGCCGCTCGCTCTCTCTTCCTCGCCCCCCACAGTGGGATGGGGGAGACAATCAGAAAGGTAAAAGTAAGAAAACTCGTGGGTTGAGATAAGAACAGTTTAATAACTGAAGTAAAATAAAATAGAATAGTAGTAGTAGTAGTAGTAGTAGTAGTAGTAGTAGTAGTAGTAGTAATTAATAATAATAATAATAATAATAAATACAATAATAATATACAAAGCAAGTGATGCACTATACAATTGCTCACCGCCTGCCGACCGATGCCCTGAGTAGCGATCGCTGCCCCCCAGCCAGCTCCCCCAGTTTATATACTGAGCATGGCACCATATGGTATGGAACAGCCCTTTGGCCAGTCTGAGTCAGCTGTCCTGGCTGTGCCCCCTCCCAGCTTCTTGTGCACCTGGCAGAGCACGGGAAGCTGAAAAGTCCCTGACTAGTGTAAGCACTACTTAGCAACAACCAAAACAGCAGTGTGTTATCAACATTATTCGCATCCTAAATCCAAAACACAGCACTATACCAGCTACTAGAAAGAAAATTAACTCTATCTCAGCTGAAACCAGGACAGGCATGCTGGGGTACACTTGTGATTTTTGCAACGGAAATGTTGCCTACAATACTTAAAAGCCCCAGAAAATCAAGAGGGTGGTACAATTTACATGACTTCAGGGTTGCAAAATCCTGATGGGATCCTTTCAGCCAGCCTCTCTCCAGCTGGCTATAAGCACTTCTGAAAATAAATGCTACAATTTTCAAAGGACCTTAAGTGAGTAGGTGCCTGATCTCCTTGGATTCCTTAGAAAATCCTATTTTTTAAGCTTTCATAACATTAAAATATGTGTTCTTCCTTTCTTTTTTCAGAAAAAGGGAAGACTGTTTACTGAAAATAAACTTCAAAAGCACATAGTGTTTTAAGTTTTTTTTCTTGTTCTTAATAGCTATGCATTTTACAGTTCTTTATTAAGTACAGCTATTGATTTGAAGAAGCACGCGTGGAGGCATTCAGTGAATAGACTGAAGAGATAATCCCATTACATTCAATCTGATTGCAGGAGTTACTGTAATTTTGTTTTTTGTAAGGGAAGGTGTAAGGCTTTTATATGCATGCCTGTATATCTGAGTGTAAAGCAATATGCAGTAATTAGATAAAGTCAGCAATAATAAGAAACTGGAGCTTCCTATTAAGCACTTCTTGAGCTATTTTTGGTGTGATTATTTGTGAGGAAATTGGGAAGATCTAAACCATTAAAGCTTAGCAAAATACAGACCTGTGCCCTATTAAAAATAAATAACAAAACAAAAGCTAAATACAAAATACATATTTCTAAGCAAATTACTATGCAGAACTGTCATTCTTGCCACAGGGTAACTGATGATGGTGTGATAAAGCTTAATTCCCGCTGGATCTTTTAGATTTATTCTATACTCCCTGGGGTCAGGGCATTTTTCCTAGCAGCAATGGCTATTTCTGGCCTTTACTTGTTTTTCCAAGAATGTCTCATCTATGATCTGCTGTCTAGACTCACTTCACTGTCATGTGTTTATTAATACGTTTTACTAATAATTTTTAAAACAAAAGCCAAAAATCACTGCAACAAACCCCAGAAGTATCTGCGGAAAATGAGTAAGCAGGCTCACAATTACTGATGTTGAATGCTACCTCATTTTCAGATTAGTTCTGTTGACTAAATCTCAACATGAAGGGATAAGATACTACTTAGTGTTCTGAAGTCAGAATCTGATCTGATAAGATGAGTTATAGACTATTAACCATTTGTAGAAATTTTTTTTTCTTGAGTAACATGTCAGGAAAAAAACCTACAGTGTAAAAAATAAATACTATATACTTATGAAAATTCTGCCACAATTTTAGACTTCTTCAGCTATTCTCCTTTTTTTCCTCCCAGTATCCAGTGATTTAATTCAGATCCAGAAGAGCACAATGACTTTTGCTACCACGTTGAATGCGATGTAAATTATTTAAAGACAAATGTCAAATTTTCCTGTAGAGCAAGATATTAAACAGCCTAGGTAAATGACAAGAATTTGTCCACAATGTAATCTGAATACAACATTTATAAACTGTAGTATATTTTGTATTGCATTTTAATTTGTTTCAGTGTAATTTTAATTTCTTTGCCCAGGGTACGTATTTCAGAAATCGCCAAATTACTTAGTGTAGTTAGTGATTATTATCCAGAAGTGAAAACCTGAAAGACAAGAACAATCAAAGAATAACAAAATACATTCTTTTTAAGTGATAGACAAGGAGAATGATGATTCATAATAGGATCTGTAAGTGTTGATTTTCCAAATGAGATGGGAACAATCGATTATGCTACTGTGCTTTTGAAACAAAAAGATGTAACGAGCGTAAGCAAGTGTCTAATTCTTCTTGATGCTGGCTCAGAATAATTTCACTGCTTTAAACGGAAAAAGGGATCATATATCCCACACGGAGTTAACAAGCCTTTACTGTAGGTGTTTTCATTATTACTATTACATTATAGGCAGGCAATTATATTGAATATAAAACCTTTTTTACGCTTCCCTGATTACATTTTTAGTAACAGGTCATGAACAAATTAATCACCTCTTTGGAGAGTGTTCATTAAAAATTGTCTTTTTTAGTCTTTCTCTAAGGCTTTCCAAGTTTGTGTAAACAATGATTACAGCTCACAACCTGATACTCTGCTCACATTGAGTAACACCTTCCCACAGTGATGCAGTGGGATTGTTTATGCTGTACAGTGGGAGTTAGCATACACACTATGGGCTCTATACCAGCCTGAACTGGTTCAATGATGTGAAGAATCAGTAGAAAGTACTTAGGGTCTTTAAAGCAATTATTCCAGAACCCAGCCTCTTACTTTCAAAAACCAAGAGCTTTAGATCACTCTTGACTCTAAGATTGTATCCAGACCATGTTAAAGGTCTGCTAGATGTATTTCTTGTGCTCATCTTTTTTGCTCATCTTTTTTGAACCTACTTATTCCTTTTGCTTCCACAATTTCTTGCAGTCATGAGATCCACAATTTAATCATGTGTTGTTTGAAGAATGAATAAATTTTTTGTTTAATATTCTGCCTCATAATTTCAATGGATGTATCCTAGTTCTCATAGTGCATGAAATGGAGAATTCTTGCTTTTCACAGTGTTAAAGGAGACATTAGATCTGACATTTGAGGAGCTGCTTCAAGGGCTGTAATCTCTCTTCTATGCAAATGGACTTCGTGGGTTCAAGGAAAACCCCGGTGCCTGGAACTCCAAGCATCTGCAGTGGCCTACCACATCTTTGCAAGGTATTAGCTGAAGCTCATCAAAACTTTTTTTAAAAAAAGTGTGCTACAAAATGGTATCCAGATGAGATTTTTTAGCATTACAAGTCCTTATGCAGCTTTTAGGAGAATCACTTACTTGCTAAATAGAGTGCAACAGCTCCTTGGGAGCCATTCCAGTCTATCAGGTAAATCTGTAATTAGTACTCAGTTGATCTGAAGCATGGTGCTGTCATTACATTGATATAGACATACACATTAGAAAATATTACTGCCTGGGCACAGCAGGCAATTCACAGACTCTAATAACTCAGCCATTTTATTTTTTCTAAAGCCTAGTAATTTTTTTTTCAGAGTTAAAATATAAAATCATAATTGCAACAATATTTTTAATTTTCAGTTAAGCGTAAAACAGATGATACATCTGTAATTTTTCCTGTGATTTCTATGTTTTTATAATAGTCTGTTAGATTATTTTAAAAGAAATTAGAGGGTTTTTGTTTGTTCTTTGTTTTTTAAGCAAATAGGTTGTGTGGTGACATTAAACTGGAAGCAACAGAAAAATTAGAGGAAAGATTACAGCTGTTTTTGTGAAAATAAATTAAAAAAAAAGAAGTTTGGATTTACAGCAGTTGAGTGGAATCCCACTTAATTTTGTTTGAATTTCGAAATTTAGTTCTCAAAATGACAGAGGTTCATGCCTTTTTGTGGTAAATGGAGGTCCCATATTTTGGCATAAAGGTGTAAAATATGTAGCCATGAATAAAATAGAAGGAAATAAAATGATGTGTCAACTCATATCTACTATACTTCCATTATAGTCAATAAAATTTAGAATAATTAATATAATATATTAATATATAATAATAATTAATTAATAATAATTAATATAAATGGAATTCAGACATAAGAATGCTGTGAAGTTTCTATGGACAGGAGCAGAAGCACAAATCAGTTACTTTGAATAACCTCCCCATCTGATATTACCAATTATATTGCATTTGCAAGTCATTCAATCTTTTTTTGAATAGTTGCTTAAGCCTTCATTATTAACTAAACATCGCTTTTTCTTTTTCATACATTGACTAGAGGTTTGGGATATGAAAAGCAAAGCTCAGAGGTCTGATGGTGTGTTGTCTGATGCTTAGAAAATGGATACTGTCTGCAGACTCAAATACAGGAAAATGGGTCTCTCTTCTCATTTTTTCCACGGCATCAATATACCACAACCAGTGTAAGCATAAAACAGATTTCTTAATGGGCCAACATCAATAATAAACTATTCTAATTCGTGTGACATGTTTGAAAGGAACAATGTGAATAAAGAGTGAATACTACATGGAGTATTTCAGTCTGATACATTTTCAAATAGAACTACAAAAGCTGTGAACCATTACATACATACAGGGTTGATTGATTTTGCTTTAAAATCACATTTAATGGGAAAAATTGTCTTAAAAATAAGCCAAATCAGGCATGCTAGCATACCTGGCATAAGTCAAATCAGAAATGTGAGTGCTTATTGAATAAGACATCAAGATCAGTCTTGTGACTAATGCAATAGACTGGAGCTGAGGAAAACCTGATACCTAATTATTTTTCAGTTTATTTGTAGGGTGGAGAATAATATGGGCAAGAGAATAACTCTTAATTCCAATTATGAAATATTTTGAAACAAATGGAAACAAATTTGGGTCAGCCAAGCACTGGTTGACCTACATATGGTCTTTTCAGTAAAAAAGTAAAATTCAGACTGAAGTATTCACCCAGCTCTGAAATTGAGGGCATCTTCTATATTCAGTCTCTAGCTTTTTCACCAGTCTCTTATATGCTTGGCGGAAACACACGTAACCTCCTCCTGTCCTCGTCCCAAGTCTGTAATAGGTATTAAAAAAAAAAAAAAAAAAAAAAAAAGGAAAAATAGCCTTGTGTAAGAGGGCAAAGGCTCTTCTTTATGCAGTATATGCACATCAACTAGCATAGGTGGGCTTTACCCTTCTTGGGTCTATAGGCTCTACCTTTATAAAGCTGCAATGTGATTGGGATTCTTTTTAAGCTATTTGTGTTGGCACTGAATGGGATCAGTGAAGATAAAATCTTTGAGAAAGAGAAATCTCATTCCAACATCATGAAACGCCTTACTAGCAAATCCTTTGGATTAATTCATCACCCACAGTCTTTCCAGATAGATATTTATTCAAAACCTTTAATTTTCATCATAGATTTAACTTTGTCCTAAAGGAAACTCTGACAGAAATAAACTTTGTTAAACTGTACTGAGCACAAATATAGAGTGTAATTACAGTGAGTAAATAATAGAAAGACCAAAACCTGGAGGTCAGAATATTCAAAACATTCACAGAGAATAAAAATTACATTTGATTTTGTAAACATGTTGCCTGCTAACACTGGTATTAAGACCTCATCCAATAGTTTAGGAGCATGTTTAAACGGGAGCTTCACATTATTTGAATCTCTCAGCCTCTATTGACAGGCTGTCTGTAGAGCACCTCCTGTTTTCATTTTAGTATACTGCAAATGATAAAAATGATGTTCCAAATCCAGTAAGGACTTAAAAGTTATATCAGAGATATTAACAATTTAGTAAGCAATCTTGGGCTGCAGTACCATCCTTTAACAACCACAGTCAGACTGATGGTCTAATCCACACAACTCTTTTGTCACTATAAAAAATAAAGTACAACAACCAAAAAGTGCAGTAAAAGGCCAAAACAGTTAGTTTAGTGAGAGGCTGATCTGTAATTACTGCTCCAACTCCACTGAGAGTTCCAAACTTTCTGTTGTTTCTATTAACCTCTCTCCTTCCGACTGCCTCCAAATTACGCCGCTCAGCCTCTTGCACCAGAAGACAAACTGGAGATGAATTTGCATGTTCATGTGCTGATACTTTACCAGGAATTTAAGGTAATTTTATTGATATAATAATATTTATATTATCTGGGTACTGAAGTTTTGTGACAACTTCTAATAAACATCCAAGATTTTTTTTATCACAAGCACAATAACAGAAGCAAATATTATCATATTATTAAACTGTTATGTGCGACAGTATATTTTGTAGTCTACCTCAGGCCATCTAGGTTTCCAGCAAAGTAAGGGCCAAGAAAGCAGAAAAGCTACAGAACACCCAGGGAGATTAAATATCACAACACCAACTCAATAAAGCTGAATCTTGACTCAAGAAAGCTCCAGCTGTTCAAAAAACTTTTAAGTATCACTCTTCATACATATTTTTTTTTTCTCAAAGATCTCTCTAATGTTCTGATCTGAAAATCTTGTGCATTTGCCATCATTCTTTTGCATATGACTTTATTGTTCACTCTGTGAAAAATAAGTTTTGTACTTTTATTTCTTCTCATGAAGTAGGGATTTTTAAGACTCCTGTCACTTTAGTGCATCAGCAATAAATAAAGCTTCAAGTCAGATTGAAAAGGAAGTATTGCCACACCATTTTCAACTATCTTATATATCAAAAGGTTTTATGTATTCTCGTGTTTCACTTTTTTCACTTGTGTATTTATGAGGACCAGGCAAGAGATCCAGCTGTAATATAAGGAATCTATTAATAAGAAAGCAAATTTGCTCATCTTAAAATCTCTCTAAGACAGAAAGCAATTTTGAAAAAAATGTGATTTTCTTTTAGCTAAATTTTTATGTTACTGTGTTATTTTTTTTTTTCCCTCTGCCTAGCTATTGGGAATTTCAGGGGGGTTGGTCAATTTTCTGTTGAAGGAGAAACAAATGACATGAAGTCAGTGCATTTTCTTAGTATAAACTCTTTCAGTTTTAGTGTGCACAAGCAGAAGTACTTATAAATAGCCTGCAGTCAATCTTGTTTTTAAATATACCAGCCTAGACATCAGCAGTACTTTTCTAGAAGGCACTGTGCTGTAAGAGCTTGCTGTAGTTACACAGAGAGTTATACTTGCCTATTGCAAGGGCATCACAAAATTATCAATACATCTTTCTTCAAAGTTAAGCTATGGCTTTATCAGGTGATCATTAATACCTTTTCTCACTGCTATAGATTCACCTGGATCAAGAATCACGGTCCAGATCAGGTGTACAAATCAGCCAGAGTATGTAGTATGAACTTTACACTTGTTTTATTTCACCCTTAGGACAGATGATACTCTCCTGTTAGTGTTCCACGAGATAACACATTATTTGGGTTGAAGGATTGTGTTTTGATTACATAAATGGTTGATGCTGTGATTGCACCTATGAGCCCCAGCAACTGGGTAAAATACACCCTGGAGTAAGTGGGTCACCTTGCCCTTACACCTGTGTCTTGTGGAACAGGATATATACGTTCTATCAGGAGGACTTTGGAAGCCTACAGTTCTGTCGCAGGGAACTGCTTTTTTTTCCTCCATCAGCCTTATTATTTTCTGAAATGAAGATTATAGTGATTTGGACTCAGTCTCTTGGGGAAGGAGAGGGGAGGGGCTGGATTAGATCAAGGGGATGGCAATCTTCAGCAAAGACTGGCCATGTAGGAGTAATAGAGGTGAATCACAGAACTACATGATAGGAGAGCAGGAATGGATATCATTGGGGTAATTAGCAAGGACTTTCAGGCTCATGGGAATTGTTTGTGAATATATTCTGGAGAACAGAACATTGAACAATTAGTGCTTGAAGCTGAAGGCATTACAAAACACCAGATTAACTGATCCGGGCTATGCTCATGTAATTGTTTTGCACATTAGCTTCTAAAGGTACAGACGATTCCATGTTACAAAGGCTCCTGAGAATTTGCAAGTGTGAAAAGCTACTTAGTAGGCTAATGAGAGAGGTTAGATTTTCATTTCCAAAAGCTAGATATGGGAGTATACTTCTGAACAGGGACTTAGTTTTATTTATTTCAGAGAAGATCCTGTGAGGCAGTATGAACCTTCTTGTTATCACTTGCACTTGATGTTTACTGAATAACTATTCTTTCATAAAATTTTCTACTGAATTATTACTGAAATATCTGTTCAAGTTTTTATTCTGTGGATCTAATCAAGATTATAAGTTCCAGTAGAATTAGAACAGGGATACATTTGTCCCCCTGTTGCTGTTTCTAGTTCTTATGCTTTTCTGTATAGGAACCCTGAATCTATGATTAAATGTTATTTATTAGGCCCTTTCCTTTGAGAGCTGTTTCAGAGAACAAATATGTGAACAGACTGGTAAAGGAATTTTCAACCTTTACTTTCAATTGATCAGACTTGAAATCATTACTGCTTTTCGTTTGGTCTTTTTCTCATTTCTTTAAAATCAATCTGTACTCAAAGAACAGTTTATAAACTGAATACAAACTAGGGATGTCCTCTCAGCTCTGAACCAGAGTTATATTTGGTGAGCCTCAAAAGCACCTTCATATGTGTAACACAGAAGTTTTATAGAGTGCCTGCTGTGGAAATAGATTAGCTACCTTGCTGATAGGCCCCTTTAACTTATGGTAGAAACAGAGACAAAGGGAGAGGATAGATTGCCAACATATCCCACCTTTACAGAGAGAGTTATTTTCCTTCATTAACTTACTATGTTTTTCTTAAACATCATATACTGCTTTAAATATATTACTTCTGTTAGATTTGGACTAGGATTATTTTTACATGCATTCCAGGATGCATGGGATATGTATGCATCCCACAGGGGAAAAGATGATTATTTTGTTTTTGAGACAGTTGTGGAAAACTACTGCTACTGTTACTCCGAACGCATATGAAACTCATCTGGTTTGAGGCCTTTCCCTAAAATACTATCTAGCCACGGAACTGGCAAGAATTCCTTGTGGCTTGCAGATACTGAGAGAAAACTGGAAGTTAAATACCTGGCTTAGTCTAAATATAGCTGAATAATAAGAAACTGAGGCAAACTTAACTTTCACTCACATCTGGAGTAGTGTGTCCTGTTTGACCGCCAGTACAAGAAAGACATTGACATACTGAAGCCAGTCTGGCTGAGAACCATGAAGATGATTAGGGAGCTGGAAGATGATGTACCAGAAGACTGAGACCTACATGTGTTCAGTCTTAGAAGGAGAAGGCCATGGAGGGAGGGGATCTGATTGCTGACTTCAGGGAGATTATAGAGAAGGCAGAGCCAGAGCCTTCTAGAGGTGCACAGCAAAAGGACTAAGGCCAACAGACACAAGATGTAGCAAGGACAATTCCAATGAGATATTATGAAAAAGATTTTTCATGGTGACGGCAGTCCAAGACTAGCACAGTTGCCCAGAGATATTGTGGAATCTCCATCCGGGGATATAATAAAAAAGATCTCTGAACTATTTGATCTAACTTTGAAGTTGACCTTGCTGTGAGTGGGGCTGGATGGGATAACTTCCAGACATCCCTTCTAATCTGAATTTTTTTACTGATTTCAACTGCGGGTTTCTTAGTATGTACATAGGGGATGTAAAATCAGAGCTTGGGAGGCTACTCAAGTGAGAAGGACAAAGTATACTGAGAGAAAAAAGAATGACAAAACAAAAGAAAGAAATCTGTTTACCCTTTGGAAAAAAATCACACATAGTAATTCTGTCTTGAGTTGCCAATTATTGTTTGCAGATAATAAAGGTTCTTTAAAAGCTTAACAGCTGAAAAGTATATTATTTTTGCCTTGATATGAGAGACCAACTGTTATAAAAGTTTTAATGTCCTTTAAATATTGTAGCATGCGGGAAAAAAATCAGAACAAGCTAACAAAAAAAAATTAAAAATGTGTTCCTCAAAACAAGTTAACATTTTCAAATGCCTTAGCTTAGTGATTCCTATAGAGGCATGGATGATCACAAGATGTTGGCCCTAATTTTGTCTCTAGCTGTTTCTATGACTGCCTAAGCTGTTCAGTGACGAGATCCTGGAGATTTGTAAAAATATTTAGAAACAAGGAGGTTATTATACAGCTACACATGCTGCTAGGGCTATGTTTGAGGAGGAAGAAAGAGATCCCCACAGAGACAGGAGATCTAAGGCACCATGAAGAGAGGGGAGTGCAGAGGATAAACACCAGGTATCAGAGGATGGCACATAGGCTGGAGGAAAAAGTACTTCTAGACATTGGAATTTTTATGGACTTTGGTCCTGGTTTCCTCACACACCAGTATATAGGTACAAGAACACTGAAACAATGTAGTTACTGTGGTGTTTACGTTATTATTTTTGAGTTAGCTATTTGCAAACAGCCATAGAAGTTTAAAGATTTATAACCATCTGTCATGTAGCTAGATGTAATGCACTAACACATGATGTTCAATCTTCTTTGCTCACCTTATTCCTGCTGTCTTAGGTTCTATATCTGGAAGTTAATAAGTGACGCAAATAACAGAAGTTCGACAACTTACTACATCCCATCTTCTTTAACACAGTCTGTACTATTAACATGGTAAGTGCATAACTTGAACAGTTATGTTTTAGTGATCCTGCCAGCAAAATAGTTGCTGCTTTTTTTAGCTCATTCCATGGCAGAGATTCTGTTGCAGGGTGCTGGATATTGCTGTAGAAGGCTCCAAAAATTTTCTGGGAAAAAGGTATTTTCATCTGCCATTTATTCACCTGCTGGAGGTTTATGTAAATACTGGGAAGGAAGTTACAGATAAGCATTTGGAAGAGTTTTTGTCAGGATTTTTATTGAAGTTCTGTAACATATGAAACTGTAAGGTTACACAGCTTCAGATGATAAATGCCATTTAAATACAACGAGGAAAATATTATCTTGCTTATATTTTATATTTGGTGAACATACATTCTAAATACAGATTTGGAAAGGAGGGCTTCCAGCTAGATGTGTATTAAAGGTAATAAATAAAAAAGCCAGCCAGGCCAGTGGAATGATTTAGTAGTTCTAAGAGAGCTGGAAAATAAAATAGTATGTAGTAATGACTTCTGTTGGAAATTGGGATGAAACATTGAAATTTGCTTTTTTTATACTGAGTAAAAAAAACCAAGATACAATAGGTGATCTCCCAAATTTGCTGGTTTTGTTCCTTAGTGCACAGAAGGAAGATGAAATAGTTTTTTCTTATAGTACAAATGCACCGCAAGAGGAAAAAAATCAGATAAAAAAAATACATCAAATTTTCTTCTCTAGGGTAAAACTCTTTGAAGTGTCCTTCAAACACTTGTCCAATTTCATTGCTCCCCTGGTTGCTGCCTATGGCTCTTTCAATATATTTGTACTTATATGCAGGCCGTGTTTCACTCCTAATCTATGAGAGCTGGGGGACAGAGGTGATAGGAATAATGGTGTAAGTTGCACATCACATACTGTAGCTCTTTCATCTTGCATCTTCTTTCATCTTTTTTCAGTTTCAAACCTCTTGTCACATAGGTTGCATCATCCTGCACTAATAGGCTACACTTACCCAAGCTATAGAAATGTGTAAATTGTGTTAACTTATACCGACCTATCAAACTACTTTTCTAGGTGAAGGTTCCTTAAAAAGAGAACGTACTGTGCCCCTCCTTTCTCTCCATCTGCTAGAAAAGCTCATTTCTTATATCCTGTGAGAAAAGGTTACTGACGGAATGTACAGAACAATCCTATTACCTGCTTCTTGGTTACCTGACCATTTTCTGGGATGTTGAGATTTTTTGTACGTTATTTAGATCCAAGGAGTTTACCTACTCTTGAACTCAAACCCACTTTTTTAAGCCACACTTATATACTAACTCAGGGCCTGTCTCCCATTTGCTGTGCTTCTGATCTTGGTCTGTTGTGTAACAACTGTAGTAGCAAGAGATAGAAGAAAGTTTAAACTACAGCTTTCTTGAATGATATCATGCCTTAATGTGTATTTTTTTCTTTGGTTTGTCCTCAGCCCGTAGGGACTAGAAGATATTTTTGGGGAATTTTTCTGTTCTTCCCATTATGTTCTCCAGAGGGTGGAAATGGGAGAAGAAAGGACAACAATGTCACACACTTAAATACATGTGAGTAATGGCACAAGCACTTATTAAGTCAGATGTTTCTCTGAAACATCAAAAATGATTAAATATTCACAGAAAGCTTGAAACACTGTATTAAAGCACAGTCACTGTGCTTCACATTTTTAATAGCAGCCCTTGACTTCCCTTTCTGAGACCATCATGGCAACATCACATACCCATAGAATGATGCTTTCTTGAAATGATTATACAAAAATGGAATCGTAGTTCAACCCGCTGACATTAAACATTGCATGGGTGTCAAAACTGGCTAATTTTATGTGAACTGTTCTACAAGGCATAACTACTTGAATGGCAGCCTTAGCTTTTCACTAACCTTGATGAAACTGAGGGTTTGGAAGTGCATTTTAAATAAATGGTCAAAACAACGTGCCTTCTGAACTGTGGCTTTGGCTCCAATAATCTGCAAAACTATGATGAACTTTCTCTGAGCTTCTTGTAGAAATCCACACTTGGGCTGTATTTGTAAACAAAGGGGCAAGGCCAGCAGCTCTTAGTGGCATAATCCATACACATCAGTGACATGAATGCCAGGTCAAACATCACTTTTTTTCTAGATTAGACTGTGTTATTGTGTAGTAACATCTTGTAGCATAATAGTGCCAACTCAGGCTAAAATTTGTTCTACAGTCTGGAGCTGCTGCTGCACAAGTTTATGCATTAAGATAACTTTCTGTTACATGAGCACACGTCAGTTCCAAGAATTAGCCAGAAAACAGCAGCAATCAAATGTTCTAAGCTTCCTAGATGTAAATGTGTAGCACCTCATAGCATTATGTTCAAAGTGTATATGCTGGGCAGTATAGCAGATCAAACCGTAGAATTTTTTTTCATTACCTTGGTTATACTTCATACCACCATAGTTAGATTTTTGTATGCATTTCAAAAATATAGTTTTGAAAGTCTTAATTATTTAAATTTAAATATTTAAATAATAAATAAATAAATTTAAATAAAAATAAATTTAATTATCCAAGTATCATTATTTCTAAAGATTTCATAATCTTGATTTGCTGATGCAGTTGCATTTCCATTTATGTAAAATAGTAGCAATGAGAGGAAACAACAACAAAGAAAATGGAAGGGGTCAACTTCTGTTAACCTTGGGGCCAATATTTCTTAGTTCCCTGCTACAATATTAAGCAGCACAAGTGAGTTCAAAATCTGTCCTATTGTAATGTCATTGTTCCTATGGTCACCTGTTATGAGTAATGTACACAGTGTTACGAGGTTCAGGTGAAAGCAAAGATCATAACTGAATACACATTATATTCCCCCAAATTTTTTCATCAGTACAAGAGCAGGAAGGGGTTCTGATCTCATGACTAAGCCTTGGCAGTATCTTACTCTAGAAGTTGTCCTGCTATTCAATGGACAGTGTGTAGACGGTTTCACTGGAATCTAGTCGTCAGACAAGTTGCCATACACAGCCATGGCTTGAAGCTAGAAACTGTTGTTAATTGACGTAATAATACATTTGCACACACACACAAAAATACACAATTAAAGCTCTCATAGTTCTTAAAAGCTTAATCCGTACTTACTGAGACTAGCATTTATATTTTTTTTAGAAGCTGGGCTGAATACTTATTTGAACTATAAAATTCTAGGTTACTGCATAGGAGAAATAGGTTCCCTCTGTGAAGTTACCTCCTCTCCTCTAGCTACGCTAGAGAAGATAAAGACATATTCCACTGAGAAGAGAGGGAGTGCATCTCCGGTGGCAGCTTCTCTGATTTCAGTGCAGGTTCTTGTACTCTGGATAATAAACATGAGACAAGTTGGCTCCTTAAACACCTGTGTGAGATTGTAGCAAGGGCATCATTCATCTGTAAGAGATTAATGAGAGGCCTTCATTTGCCAGCCCTCCTACAAGCACCTTATGCTTGCTGACATCTGATATTTCCCATGGTGACTGGAGTTAACACATTTCCAAGGTAGTGCCACATTGGAACCTTTATCACCTCATCAGCATCTCTGCTTGTGTTGGCTCTACACAAGGGACAGGTCTTAGGTCACCCCTTCTTGATCAGTGCCAGGCCAGTCTCCGCAGCGTGCAAATGAGGCTGCTGAGCTGCCAGTTGCCCTGATTTTTTATTTTTTCTTTGCTGTGCAAACAATCAGAATGCCTGAAGGTAATTCCTGTTGTTCAGACAGTCTATTAGACAGGTGCATTATTTTCAATTTTGTGACTCTACAGGTCTGCAAAGCACATTGGACATATATGATGTCACATAAGAATTCTTCTACTTAGTATAAACATAAAACTTGAGAATATTGCCTAGAGAAGAAATGTCCTACTAAGGAGAAGAGAAAATCTTTTATCTTGTAAAACTTACCAAAATCTTATTTATAGTGAGCAGAGAAACAAATACTTCCTCCATGCAGGCAAGGCTCTTCCCTTTTCTTTATATTATTAATACTGAAGTTAAAAAAAAAGTCATCGGAATAACCTACTAGCAAAATCATTGTTGCAATACAGGTCAGAGGTGGTACTTAGTACAGATGATATATGGCACAATGCATGGTGTAAGAGTTAAGTTCCTTTTAAGATATCCATGGTAGATTTGAGTGGTAGGTGGAATGTAGAGCACCCTTACCAATTAAAGTTTTACGAAAGAAAATCTACTTGTTGTTCAAGTTACATATTCTAACTACTTTGATATTTGTTTGTGCTAAGACAAAGAAACATGCCATGAATTTGTGAGTGACTTTATTAAAGTCTTTTCAGATAAAGTACATTGATTTTCATCTGGGCTGATATTCTAACATTCTGTTCAGGATTTGACAATTTCATTTTGTAGTTGCTTGCAAACGTTTTTTGCCTTAGATGTAGATATGTATAATAGTATAATAGCATTAACTGTAGTATAATACCATGCTCAATAGGGTATATGTCTGTTAATTGCTTTAATTTGGGTTAGTACATCAGAATTCACGATTTGTCTGTGATTAAAATTTTGGACACTTACAACACACACAAACACCCCCCACCACACATGCCATGCCATTTGTTCTGAAGTACCTTTTTGCTAAACCCTATTAATGGATGGACGGATCATTACCTTACATCCGGTTCTCCTAAATACATCTGCATATATTTAGAAAGTTAGCATTGTATCAAAAGGACCTAAATTCACATTACTCGTTCCCTACATAGGGAAGATCTACATTTAAAACACCAAACTTTCTAGTTAGTGTATTTAAGTGGCTGCATTACTAACAGTTCTGGTAGAACAGAACCTCGGATGTGTTTTCTCCTGAGCAGTGCTCATTGCATACCCAGGTACTTTTGGACTCACTCCTAAAGGAAATTTACAATATAGAAACTTTCTTCTTTTGTTTCATGCTTGATGTTATCACGGGATACAAACAAGTGGTCTGAAGCTAATTTTAAGGAAGCATATGCATATGCTGTTTTTCATTTTCAAATATATCTTCTTTTCTTTGGAATTGTAATGATTCACATTGTGCTTCATATTTTCAGCAGATAAACAACTTGATTGT
This sequence comes from Platalea leucorodia, assembly GCF_965183815.1. NCBI lineage: Eukaryota > Metazoa > Chordata > Aves > Pelecaniformes > Threskiornithidae > Platalea > Platalea leucorodia. Next base: position 19,949,266 of record NC_138827.1, on the reverse strand, counting down.
GCCAATCCCTTAACTCCATCAATACCAATGCTTTCATCAGCAGACAGGCTAAATTCTCTTTTTGTTTGTCCTTCTAAGGGATTTCCTCCTTTCTTCCCCTGAGTTTCATATTAGGTCAGAGGACAGCATCAGGGAATTAGGAGAGGTATTCTCTTTAGTAGAAACTCCACATGGAATTTCTTCCTTAGTCCTAATGGTCCTCCAGCTGAATGCAAAAGAAGCCATTAAAAGCAAACTACGCCTGGTGAAAGCAGGAAAGATATAACCTGATTTCTGTTGTAACACATTGACATCTGTGGGAAATACGTAAATGGGATGTTAGCATCCCACAAACTTCACAATACATATCAGTTGGCAAAAAATATTAGATATTTTACTAAAATGCTTGTACATTTTGGAGGTAATTGCTTTAAAGCATGATCCTGTACAGTCATCTGGTTTAAAAATCCAGCCTAGTAGAGCAAAAGACCAGAATGGGGGATACAGATGTTTATGCTGTGTTTGAAGCAGTTTCTGCCTACCCATCCCCTCTCACCTCAGAGCATGCTCTGCATCGTTAGGGCAGAGTTCTGCTCCCTTTCTCCAGCACCATAAATCTGCTTTTACTTTCTGTAGAGCAGTATGGCTTTGATGGAAGGGGTAAAGAAAGCCCTAAATGAGTTGTGAAAATAGTTTGCTCTCCAGAAAGGTGAGAAAAGTGAGTTTTTACTGTTACTTCTTCAGATAAGCAAGAGACTTGACTTTGACTCCCTTATTCCAGATTAGTGCTCTCCTGAACACAACAGGGCAGAGACGGCAACCACAGATCTTTTAAAGCAGAAACAAACCTTTAAATTCATTCAAGTTTGGCCTTGCAAACTTCAAGTGGAAGCAGATGCTGCCTTGCAGTAGCATGTAAACCATTGACTCTCATGAAAGGTAAGTTTTTCAGGAGCTTACCCTGGATCTTTCTGTTCATGCTGCATTTAAGCAGCTCTTTGATCATCATAGTAATAGTCAAGGATCTCGTCGTGAAGCCTGTGATTCCCTGTGCCTTTCACTAAGGTTTCCAGACCCAATTCAGAGCTGTGTGTTTAAAGGCTCAGAAAGCTCAGTGCTACAACTCCTAAACCTACCCCCCATTTATTTATTTATTTATTTATTTATTTATTTTTAAAGTTGACCTTTTTGTACCTCAGGAGGCCTCAATTTAATTTGAGTCTTTGACTGAAAAGTCTAGAAGCCCCAGCTGAGGAGGCTGATGAGCAGATGCTGCAGGTGGGGAAGGGAGGAGCTGGTTCCTGTGAGGAGGCTCTGGGGGTGGCAGTGGCACCTGTGGGCGATTGAGGTAAAGTGGCTGGGCAGGAGGCTGCATCCAAGGGCATGGAAATGGTCAGGCTGGAGAAGCTGGAGCCTGTCTCAGGAGGAATGGAAAAGTTTTAGAAGAAGGTGTCTGTAGCCTGTTGCCTCACTCACTGTGGACTTTGGAGGGGTTCACCTGCTGCTGGGCTGCAGTGGCTGTGCCGTGTGCAGCACTGGGCGGGAGTGCAACTGCTTTATCTGTGAGTGATTTTTGAAGCACATAAAAGGGCTGGGGTGTTACTAGAAAGCCACAGCTGAGACTAGGATAAATAGACAGCTACGATGGAAGGACTGCCTGGTATTTTTTTAGAGCATGAGGGCATGGAAAAGCCCTTCCTTGGGATATTAGCTGGAGTGTGAATACGGTAGGGGCTTGTGAACTAAGATGGCTGCTGAGGTGATGTGAGGAGAGCGACTGGGGCAGATGCACGTTAATTTTGTGTTTAAAAGCAAATAGCTCAGAACATAGAATTTTAGTGCCTTGTCTTACCTTTGTTTTGCTGAGGAGAACTACTGCTCTTATCCATGGGATGGACGTTAGATCGAGTTTAAAGCTGAATTTTAGATGGTCCTTTAGAAGGCTGACTAACTTCCTGCATTTTCTCTAGGAAAGTATATGTTCTTTGGTTTAGCTGAAAGACTAAATAATTTGTGTGCTTTAATTTTACTTCTTGAAAACAAGGGCAGAAAACTCCACAATAAGATGAAGAAAACTTAAAGCTCATAGGGACTGAAGTGGCGTACGATGGTTTGGTGGGTTGTGGTCTGAGCGGGGATGGACATGCTTTGTTTGAGTGTGACTGCAACAGTCAAAAGGCTCTTATGCATGGTTAAACTTCCAGATTTCATGGCATGGATAAAGTATAAGCTACTAAGTTGTTCATAACAACATCATTTGAAATAAGGCTCCAGTGATGAGGATAGAGCTAACTCTTGTAGTTAAATGGTGCAGTGTTATAGTTGGAGGAAAAAATGCTGTGTTAAGCTAGCTCCTTGATGGGATAAAAACCATATCTGCGATAAAGGATTACTTAACTAGTGCTCAAATTGAGAATTATGTTACTCAATAGACAGTCATTGTGCTAGATCATTGCCACCTGTATTAAAAGTCATGTAAGTAAAGGAATTGATTTCTTGTGGTTATCTCTTTACATTTTTTTCCCTGTGGGCTGTGAGGGAAGGTGATGAGAGAAGCTGGAATACAGGCCCCTTGCTCACTAGCTGCTGAATGCACCTTCCCTGATCCTGCAGACAGCCTGCACTAGCTCCTGGGACAACTGGGGACTCTGCAAGGTGAAATCGCTGTCTTTTAAGTAGTAAACTTAAGGTGCAATCAGGTGCAGTTACCATTTCTATCTGCCTTTTCATCCTCAGTCTCACTGATGTGTAGATGTCAAAGATGACTGTTGGCAATCTTCAGGAAGCTGATACTCAGGTGTGTCTAGGGCAGGTACAGGGACTAATTCTGTGCACAACAGTGATAGGTGCTTGGTTTAATGATGGACAGAATGTGAGACTCTACCAGAACAAGAGAAGAAAAGCATGAAAATCTGTCTCTGGTACATTGACTTATGTTGACCAGAACTCATACTGGGTTCCTATGGGTAACGTACAGCTGAAGATGCTATGATGTGTCTTAAACTCCTCTGGAGAGGAGTGAATTGCACGGCTGTTGGTCAGAACTCAATTTAATTGTATTTTTTTTAACTCTTCCCCACACCGCTCCCCACCCCTAGCACATTTGGGAGAGAGGGGTGACATCCAATGGACTTGCCCTGCCTAACCTTTAGTGTACTCAATAGAGGGAAGGAAAAAGAGGCTTTATCAGAGGTTATGAGTATAGTATGAGTGCTCTCAATGCTCTTCTGGAAAAGCCCATTTCTCCCCATTGATTAGAGATGCAATTTTCTTCGCATCAGCTACCTTTATGGTCTGAAGTTAATTTCTACTGTAGTGACAAAAAGGCTAATGCAATCCGTGTATAAATGCTATAAAATGCTAAGCAGGCATGAAAAAGTGCACAGCCTCTGCATTTGATGCTCATATAATTGCTATTGGAGTATTGTCTGGTGTTTACAGTTCTAGGAGGCCAAAACCTGCAGGGTTTAGAGGAGCTCTTTTTTTCTGACTTAAAATATAGAAAACATCTCCCAAGGTCAAGAAGCCTACTCTATAACTGTATCAAAGCAAAGGCTGAAGAACAATGTGATTGGTCTATAAATACATGCAACCAATTCAGTAATTTGATAGAGAATTAATCAGTGAATTCAGCAGACAAAATAGAACAAAAAAAAATAATCTTTTAGTGGAAGAGGAATCAACTTGCACAATGTTAGGAATACATACTTAATCATTTATGTAAATTAATTGTTCTTGGAACAACTTACCTTGGGTGATAATCATGTTATTGAAACATCTTTTAATCCACTTGGGATGCTTTTCAGGAGTATGTGCTGTAGTTCAAGTAGAGATATCATACATGAAGCAGTAATATTAGGCAGTCTCATGGCCTCTGATATGTGGGCCGTTGGGATAAAAGATTATAGAGGTTCCTCTGATCTGAAAAAAAGAAGGAATCATAGTAACAAATTTCCTTTAATTGAGCTACAAATGTGACTGTGTATTATGTGAAGTAGGAGAAAACTGCCGCCTTAAAGGTGAAGCAAGCCTATGTGATCCAATGCTCTGCTTAATTGATTAGCCAGCACCAAAGCACTGCCTGAATGAGGGAGGAGAGGAAGTATATTTTTGAATTGACAGATCCCTACTTTTAAATCCCTTAGTTCAAAAATTTATCTATAATTAGAAAAAGACATCCATATGGTGACTTTTCTAGTCCCAGATGGGTAGCTGTCATTTTGCACATGATCTTTGCTTCTCTTTTGAAGTAGAAATGAGTAATCTTGGAAATATTAATCTGACTTCAACTATATTTATCCTTCTATCAACAGTGGTGACACACTTTGATTTCTTTCTTGGCGTATGCAGTATGTGCTGCGGTGCAGAGGATTCCAGTTGCCATAATTTTCAATGGAAAGAATAATTATTACAGGGAACTGGTAAGTAAGTTGTTATGGAATATTTGTATATTTAATTAAGAAAGCCAAAATTTTCAAGAGTAGTGACGCAAAGATACGCCAAACTTGAAACTCTGCTAAGGGGGTGATAGAAGGTGTTCTGCAAGTGCTTAAAATTGGCTCCTCTCTTCAGCAGTGTGTTACCTGGCACAGTAGCAGCTGTACACCTGCTCCTGCCTGGCAGGCTTCTGCTGGGAATAGTTACATCAGAGCAAACAAAGAAGTAAAAATAATTTACCATATCAGAAAAGATGTTTAGGTATCTGACTTATCTTTTTCTCCTAACTACTGGAGTATTAATCCTTAGCATGGATCTTTCTGTCCTTGTCAATATAGTTTATGCGGTGACATAACTATAGGCATCTTGTGCATTTAGACTTCCATTTTCTTTTTTGGGGATGGGAAGGGGAAAGTTATTGTGTGTGTAAGGGGAAGGTATTTCGTAGCAAGTGTTATGTCTGTGCATGACTTTCCCCTTCTCATTTTACAAAAACTAATTTTGGTTGTTTGTGCTTAAATATCCATATAGAGAGGCTAGCAGTCTCTGTAAGTGGTGCAAAAACTTGACATTCCTCTTAGTAAGCATTCTCGTTAAAATGCAATCTTATTTTGGAGGGGAAAAATGTTACAGTACCCTTTTTTTACCACAGGCAGTGTCAGAGGCAAGAGGCCAGATCCAATCAAATGAAGTAAATGGAATTACCCTGAATTTACTCCTGTATAAGTGAGAGCTTGTTTCAAGCCCCAAGCTACATGAAAATGATTGCTGTTCTCTTTGCTCGCATTGCCCATATGAAAGCTGACATAAATACGACCTAGAGTGAACTTATTTAGCAAGTGATAGGGTACATTTTTTTTGCCATGATTGAAAGGCCTTAAGAATGCAAGTCTCAGATGTACAAAGAAATAGAGGTGCCTGAGTTCCATTAAGATCGATAGGAATTAAATGCTTAAGTGACTCAGGCCTATGCCTCTGAAAACATTCAAGCATTTTTCAGCAACTCAGTGATCATAGTTCCTTCTTTTTAGGACTATCTTTATGACAAAATTTGATTCTGGTTTTTTTTGTTTTTTTTTTTTTAACATCTATGAAGCACAACTGATTAGAATGAATGTCAGAAGTTTATTTTTTAGGTTAATGCTTTTTATAAGCTATTAATATTTTAGTGTTGCTGGCCTAATACTAGGGGAAATTTTACTGTAGTTGTAAATTTTTCAAGTTACTGAAGGGGTAAAAGATTTGAAAATTAACTTCGTCATTACAAGGGTAGGGGAGACCTGCACTCCACAGTGAGGAGAAACCCCACACAGTCAGTCATGTGAAATCAGAGAATACAGTCTTGTATGCAGCTGTGTTATGACTTCAAAAGAACTTTAATACCTCATATCTTTTTTCTTGATCCCTCCCCACCCCCCCCAGCTACAGCAGATGGCAGAAGAAAAATATTCTGTCCCTCTATCAACCTTATTCTTAGAACTTCCTCTGGGATTTCAACCCACTACTTCAAGTCCCTTTATTGTTTTGCTTTAGATACTCTCTTAACGCTGTTGTACGGAAAGATGCAAACTCAGTTAAGAGACTGTCTTTAGAAATAAACCCACGTGGATTAGATCAGTAAGAAACCAGTAGGAAAATAACATTGCTATTGTCTACTTGCATGTTCTAAAACAAGATGAAAAAATGTATGCATCCAGTGATGAAGTAGCTTGCTAATCAAACAAGTGATATGTGGCTTATTTTGCTCCATGTCTCTTTAAAGTCATGAAGATTAGATATTAAAAGGAAACTGCATGTTTTACAGTTACAAGATTAAATAATCATCTAGCACTTAATATTTGGTAATTTTAAGCTTGAGTTGTGCCTCTAAATGCTTGACTAAGTAAATAACTTTAATAAAACTTGTATATATGCTTGAAATATATGCCAAAGATTTAAATATTGTGGCAGAACAATGGGTATAGTAATATTTGTTGTGTACCTCTCATCCTAATAAATCCTTCACAAATTAAGCAAGCCACAACTAAACTGTAACTAAGGCCAACTGATTTGTGCAACAGCAATATTCAAATCTTCACTTCTTAAGAGCCTATGGAAAATGCAAAGTCAACTGAACCAGTACATTGTGGTTAATTAGAGGGAGGGAAAAGATATTACTCAGATTGAACAGTGGGTACCCAATGCAAATATTTGAATTGGACAGTTTCCAAAAAGATGTGCAGGTGCACTTGGGGAGCACTTGTACCTTAAAACATGCAGAGTGAAGCTCAGCTGGTTAAGACTTAATACGTACCAAATTTTCAGTTTTGGCTATGGAATTTGAGAGTTGTGGATTCTCTCAGCTGACTTTTCTTCAGTCAGAACCTAACGAGTACCAGTGGGGAAAAGCTTCCTAGGTTACAGCTCTTTCCATGTGCAGTTTCTGCAGGAGACTTGCTACCACACTAAATTGGCAGGAATCTTGCAGAAAAATACACAAGGTAACAAAGGACACTTAATCACACGCAACACACTATGAAACAATATTTTCTTCCTTTTAGAACAACAGTAGACACCATGTCCAAATCTTTCTATCAGTTAAAATGATTCAAGACGAGGAAATTCTGCTGCTATGTTTCAGGACTTATCCTAATAAGTGATCGATGCTTAATAAGGCTTAAAATTTGTATACGTACCCCTATGGGGTGTTGGGATTCTCTCCCAGTTTGACTAGGTACAGTCAAGAACCAAAATTCATATGAAATGACAGGTTAATGAGTCCCTAAAATTACTTAGTGCCACCTAATTGTGTTTTGCTTGACTTCTCTTAGAATTAATTACAACTAAAGAAGCAAAAGGCTGAATTCATGAGAGTGAGAATGATTGCCAATTTATAAAGAGTTTTGGGGTGACCAAAATATCATGTAGCTCTAGCTGGTAATACTTAGTTTTCAGCTGTCTTTAATGCTTGATGCACTTTTGTTATATGTTTGCCAAAAAATATTACTGTCATATAAACCTTCAAAAAAAAAAAAAAAAAAAAAAAAAAAACCAAAAAACAAAAACAACAAACAAACAAACAAAAAAAAACAAACCCCCCAAAAACACCAAAAGACAAAAAAAAAAAAGAGACCAAACAGGTCAGTAGAAATAGTTAGGAATCCCTTTTAGGAAGGGAAGGTTTGTGCATAAAGAACTTGTAGGGTCTCCGTGGGTGAAGTTGTATTCAGGTACGTTTTTCTTTAGTGTAGGAAAGAGTTATAAACAGTTTGCAGTATAATCACCAAAGTAAAGGGAATAGTCCTATCGACATGTGTGCAGATACGGCACCCTCCAGAGAGGTTTAGAAATCTGATTCCCGTTCTGTTCTCGTTCTGATCTTGTTCATTTAATTACATGCTGTTTGTCAGGATCTGGGACAATTTTAGAGCTGAATGCTCAGAGAGGAGACTCATACTTGTATTTTTTTATTATTGTTAATGAGAGTATGCAGGGATATTTTTATGTATAGCAAAACCTAGAGTGCCTTCTCAAAGCTATGAATTCTGATTCTTTCCTGATGCTAGCTTTAATCTGTTGTATACAGTATGTAGATGACAAAAGCCTTTAGCAAGTGTAACGGGTCTACTTCTAATGCAGATGTATAGAAAAGAGGGATGAGTCTGTGCAAGGAGGAGCCATTTAGAATGTGACAGCAGGGAGCTATGGGAAGCATTGCCCCGTGTTATTCCACATGCTGCTTCCTCACAAGGCTTCAGGCAAGTTAGAAACTATGTGATTGAGAATAGCTTCACAGAAATCTGAGAGGAAAGGTACAATTAATGTCAGTTAGTAACAAATTAATTACACAAAGATGAATGTTCAGTTATTTTATTGTCTAATTTGTTTCCAACACATTTATGTCATCCATCTGCATTCTAAGGCTCCACTGTTGTTGAATTTATTATTGGCCCAAGGTCCATCCACATATTTCTCTATACTTCAGCATGACTTAAACACAATGAAGAGAAATGCTTAGAGACAGTTTTTAATAGTATTGAAGTGACATTTCATTCTGGGCTTTGGCCATACTCTTATTAGTTAGATCTATGTACCTTTTAGGTGGGTTCTGAGGGGCTTATTTAGCAGTGTATGGGTGGGAGCCCAGTTATATGTAAAACCTGTTTGAGACGTGCCTGCTTCTTAGGGAGGAAGCAAGTTAAGATGCTTAAATACCTTCCAGTAATCCTCTGCTGAAGTTTATGTGCACCCACAGATGGCTGTGGGAGACTTCTGTAAAGCCTGTACATCCTTATAATCTGTACCTGATTGTTCTTTTGTTATGTGATATCCCCTCTTCCTGTATAGATGAGGTGGAATGATCAGAAATTACCATGCAGATTCAAACAGTGGAAGCGATGCTGCTTCTGGGCACCAAGAGGAGTCTAATAATAAGGACGTCCCACTCTGCAGGAATCTCTCCATATGGGAATTGTTCCATCCAAACTGCATTGTAATTCTATTTCCAATGTCCATTTCTCAATTACTTGGAAACTGTCTGCTTTCCTAAGGGATGATTCTTATTTTAGCACTTCAAAATTATGCATGAAATTTACTGCTCTATCAAAACAATAAGTTATTTGCTCCTCACAAAAAAAGGAGTCCTGGGACTGTAGGTGATTAAAATGTTGCAAGGCTGCTTTATCAGCCATGTTATAGCCTGAGTTATTGCCTTCAGCTGTTCTTTATCTGGTGTTTACAAATACTTGTTTGCATCAGTGTTTTCTGCTGCTTTATCTCCTTTTTATCACTATGTCACTAAAAGCTGGTTCTGTCACTCTTCTCTAGTTACCCATTTTTTGCCTCTGTTGACTGGGTAGTTGTAACATTATTATTCTGTGTTATTGGAAAGCAACTTACTTTTTATTCTTTTTCAGCTCTCTGCTTCTGAAAGCTGTGATTGCAAAATCACACCAAGCAATTCTATTGGGTTTTTATCTGTCTCCCTCTGCTACTATTTGCATTTTACTGAAAGTCATTTCTGAATTCTTTTTTTTTTTTTAGTAAACATAATTAGCTCCTGTGAATAGGAAACTGTTTTTCTTTATTGCTTTTTATTGAAGTACATTTTTTTTTTCTTCTCCCTCGAGACAGAATTGTAAACAGGACTGTTTTGGAAGGTATTCTTCCTTGCCTTTGGATTTAGAAACAAAGACGGCTAACATCTGTTATCAAATAATATTTTATTGAAGATTTGAAACTGTTGTTAAACTGTTAGAAAGCCTTTGAAATCTGTAAATCTCTACTTAATCTACACTATTTGAAATTCTTACCTAATTATTTTTCCAAAACATTGAAAGCCATGTGCCGGATTTAATCATTGCCTTATACTGACAGGAGTTTCCGAATGTCTTTCTGCTCAGTTAATTAGTTCATTCTCTAATAGGAATTATTTGGAAGGTACCTCTTGGGCATAGTGTGATGAAACAGTATTGAAAGGTGCAGGAGTGTTCAGTGATCCGATCATATCTAGATGTTAATCTGACACTGATTTTCCATATGTTCCTTTTCATGAAAACCACAAAGATACTCTATCATCCAAATTACATTTCCTAATCTTGATTAATCTGCAAGTCTTTAATTCACTGTTCTCTCTATCTGTTAGTAACTTAGATATCTTGTGTCAGCTTTTTTCCTTTGAAGGAATGTATACTTTTAACATAGAATCATTCTGCATTTAGAAAGCAGAAGGGTAGTTTTTGCATTTAGATTTAATTTGATGTGACATATTTTGAGTATCCTCCAGGATACTTTTCTCTTTTTTTTTTTAAATTACATTCTCGGAATAGAACATGAATTCATTACCTTAAATAATAAAATGTTCAATTTATTTACTTTGGTATCACTAGGATTTTGTACTTCCTATGACTGGAAAGTTCTTACAAAAAGAAGCCTATAGGAGGTAGTGGCATTGGGAGCAAGGCAGAACAATGCAAAATGAATGTCCAAGTAAAAGCATTTTAATTTCTCTTGAACTGAGATGAGATTCAGGGGATGATTTTTTTTTTAAGCATGTAACTAGCAGAATCTGCTTGTTTACCTTGGTATTTTGCAAGGACTTTTATTGTTCCGTAAATTTGAAAACAGCTTGTGTGTTTTTATGCAGTCTATCTTTATATACTCATCCCAAGATACCTTGTGATGATTCAACTGTTAATAATATCTATAAGTTGGAGACAGCATGGTTTGTTGTATTGAATATCGAATATCTCGCTGCAGAAAAAGGCCAAAGCTCATATTAAAAAAGCAATTATGTTTCAGTTAGCTGGTTGATATTCTTACTTGGATTTGGTGTCCACTGAAAGCTAGAGCAAGATCTGTCCTCACATGTTAGGAGACTAGGTGTATTAAGTATTTCTTAAAAATCTGCAACTATATTAAAACATGGTAAATTTCCAACTACAGGCTTGACCCTTCTTAAATCCTGCTATGTTTACAAACCTGGCATGCTTATATGGCAAAGATGTGACAAAGTAAGCTATCCCTGATTGACTTCAGGTAAGATATGTGGTGTTGTATGTGTTTAACATGTTAAACTTCACAACTTCTACTGTGGAACTTCAGTGTGGTTACAAAATGTCTGTCAAGAGTTGCTGAAGTATGACACTATAAAATCCATGGCTTATATCCTGGTAGTATTGAACTACTTCTTAATGAAGTTACATGTATTGGAGACCTCTTTCTGATAGGTTCTGATCCCAAATTACCTTTACCTATAACTGTTGCCACCTGCTGATAAGTATTTACTTCCATCTTACTCCAAAAGTTAACAGTCTGTTGAGGTGCAGTCCTTCACATAGTTTGCAAAGGCCTTGAGCTCCTTTGGGAATTTGTAATAAAAATGTAAAATATGTCTAGAAATGACATTGAAAAATATGTTGGAAAGAATTAATCAGTAGTTAAAGCTTGGCACTGTTGTAGCCTGGCTTAAGCTCTGCCACAGGGATACCTAGTACCAATGGGAGGGAAGGGGAAATAAGCCTCTTGCATATGTTTTGGCTGTCATGCTGCTTCTCTGATGCATACCAATACTTTATTGTCGCAGATGCCATCAGAAAGGCTTTTTCCCTTCCAGTAAATACTTTGGGGGCAAAGCAGGTGAAATCACTGGTGACTGGGAAATTTTAGCGTAAAGCAAAATAAACTTAAAGTTGAGGCTACAAATTCTGTTTTCCTTTCTTGATAGTGCTACATGAGAAATATGGCAACATTTACACTTTGATTAAATATAAGAGAGAAAGAAGGTGGGGATAGGAAGCAATCTGAAATAGAATGGACCCTATTTTAATCTGAGATTGTCCTGAGAAGAAATTGCATTTCAAGGGTTAACTTGAAAATATAGTCTGACAAAGTTCTAGGGGAACCTTTGGAAACAGACACCCATTTCCAACACATTTTCAGTGAGAATTTGATGCTTTGTCCCATTATGTCTTTGGACATTTGTTTTTTATTCTATATTGTATTGCTCACCAAACTTATTACAGAGGGTGGTATTTTCAGATTTCCTTCATAGCTCTTGGTATCCAACATTGATGGTCAACCCCAGAGCTAGTATTCTGCCGTTACCCTTAATAACCCTGTCTACTGGCTTTTCTCAGTAGTCTTCTGGTCTTTGAATAAATTGCAGGCTCCTAGATCTTGCTGAGCTCTTCTTACTTTCTACCTCTTTTTCTGCCTGCCCTTATGCTAGTCTGAACCTTCCCTCCCTGAAAAATGAGGTGGCTTGAAGTGGAAGAACAATCTTCGTTTTCTCACCGGAGGGTTCCACCTGATCCAGTCACGATCTTAAAGAACATGAGTTGTTGTAACACAGAACAACTGTTGTCTGCTGTACCTCTTCAGGTGCTGCATTGCTTACTGGTGTCAGGACCTACATGGTCTGCGTATTCTGAAGTGTCTATAGTATTTCATAGATGTAATCTGGTGTGTGTGCCAGGACTTCCCATATTTTTGTTTGTGCATTTGACAAGTCTACTTTTAAAGCCGTAATTTGGAAGCTCAGTTTTCCTGGTTTTGCTTTGAACTCATTTTTTTGTTTGTTTGTTTTTTACATCATAAACAGAAAACATATAAGAGGAATCCTCTGTGAGGTACTACCTTGCAAGTGTCCACCATGCAGATGTAAATCCCAAGCATTATCAACCACTCTATGAAAAAATGCAGCTTTTAGAAGTGTTCCCTGGTTTGGCACAGGAAAAGTTAAAATTTAGTCAAATAGAGGAAATCAAGTTTGATTCAATTGGCACATTTCAAAGCTTTTAAAAGAATTAGATGTGATAATTTGGTATGTCTCTCTCATCCATACTTTCAGAAACTTTGACTTCTGTTTCTTGCACAAAAAAACACCTAGGAGCATAACTTTTCAGCTAAAATGGTGCCTTTTTGTCACCTTCAAGCATTGTTTTCAAGGAGAGACGTTTAACACGTTTCCTAAGCAAAGCATTTTATTTCAGTGATTTTTGGTGTCTTAAATGAAGTTAAAAAAATACTGGCTGAACTATTTCTAAGATATTCTAAACAACTGTAATTACTTTATAGTTCCTAGCATATGTTAGGGGCCAATGTGCTTAAAATGCAAGGGTTTTTTTTTTTTAAATTTCATTTTCTTTCCCTTATAGGAATTAGTGCTGATAAACATATTCAGAATAATTTATCTCCCTTAATCATAGTGACTAGGCACAGCTGCAATGTTAAATAAATGGTTAAGAATACTGTAAGAGCCTCTTTCAGGAAATAAATGATAAGCAAGAAACTTAAGGATTATATGTGAGTTTGTTCTTTAAAGCTTCACTTAAATTCTACTCCTTGTCATTTCAAGTTTAAATAATGGTAGTAGCAATATAGGTCTTGATTGTATATGTAATTTGTATATGTAGGATTTTCCTTTGTCACTTTATCTGAAGTATTTGTTCTGAAATTCTTTGAAGTGGCTTAGAAAACGGTACTAAACATAGCTACATATGTGTCCATAGTGTGCTATTTTATAATACCTGAGGTGACTACAAGGAACCAAGAATATTGCAGTATTCAGGTCTCCTTCTTGTTGTTATTGCTATGCTTCCTAAGAAGCTTAATGTTTGTCACTATAGAAATTTACATCAACTGTGTCATGAATGAGCGGTTAGGTTGTAAGGTGGTCCAGAGGAAAGGGGGTGGGGGGGATGATGCACCACCACAAACTAAAAAAATTAATAAATTACTCTGTATTTACTAAATTTGGACATCCTGAGATACAGTTCAGTGCTGCCCAGAACATGTCTCCCAGAACATGCCCAGAACTCTGACTCCCTGTTTTACCCCCTGCTAGTGGGGCAGAACAGATACCTGCAAAGGTGGGCTTAATTTAGCAGATACTAGCACATCAGTATTTTTGCAGCAAAGCAAGAAATTTTCCAGTCTGTCAGTCTTGATTGTTTTTGTCACAGAGCACAGGGAAAGGATACAGTTCTCCAATGAACAGATTTCAAAACAATTTTGATTCTGTCCCTTCAGAGTGTGTACAAGCTCTTTTAGATTAGTGACATCTATAGCTTTATAAACACATCATGACTCGAAATATCCACACTGTTAAGATTAGATGAACTGTCTATTAAGGACAGACTTGTGCAAAAGTTTCTTTGATATGACCTCATAGTCTGACAGCAAAATATTGGTAACGGTTCTGAGTGCTTCATACCCTTGGCACCTTAAGTATGGTAGCTGATCTCTGATATGGTAGCAGGTCTCTGATCTTAAACCCTTGTAGGTAAACCAAAAGGTCAGTGTCTCACAGATGAGTATGTGGCACTCCTGTTTCATGTCTTACGAGCATAAAAAATCTACCTGAAGAGCTGCTCTTTAGATTTCTGTCTTTGACAGTCACCCTGGTGCAATATACAGCACTATAGTTAGAAAGTACACGTGCAGTCTTGCTTGTACTTCATCTCTTCAGCATGATTGTCAGATGGTGCATGACAACTGACAAACCAGTTAAAGGTAACATCTGTGAGTCAGTGAGTCTAAATAATTATGCCCAGCCTCTAGTGCGCGTCTGTATGCTTCGAGATAAACCCTTTTGAAATGGCATCTCAGAACATCAGTAGGAAAAAAAGACAAGATATGCCTTTTGTTCTTTTGCCTTCATCTTCCACTTACCTTTAGCAGTTTTTGATATTTACTAGTGGTGTCTAGGAAGGCTCTCGCAAAGCTTTATTTTTGTAACATTTTCCTGCACCTCTTCCAAAATGAACTGTTGGGAAATAATCATGGTGACACAGCTAAAGGTAAGTCTGCCGCAGAATTAGGCCATGTGATTGGCATGGAGTCTGAACAGATTCCCTCCTGTGTTGATGTGCTGTCACTTGGTCTATTCTCACCTGTGTCTCTGTGGATAAATTGCAACATTCTCTGTGCCAAATGCCCAAGGATTATTTTCCCCCTCAGGAAACCTTGGGAGAATGTTCCTTCTAAATACAGAAAGATATTTAACAACTCCTGCAGTCAACTGACAGCAAGCACTAGAAGAATAAATTCATGGATTGTATGTAATTTGGGCAAAAACACTTGTAGGGACGCAGGTGAAACCTACAGTGTAGACATAGCCCTTGTGTAAGAGTTCTTTATAGAATAGTCTGCAATAATTTGGATTTAAAGGTGTAAGAGGAGTCTGTGGACTACTACTTTGCTTCTTATTCTGGAAGACTCTTTTAGCTCAATTTCTTAATTGTATCTTTTTTTTTTCCCCCTCGCCCTATTTTTTTTTTTTTTTTTTGCTATGCCTTTCTTACTGCATCTTTCCCTTGAACCTTCTCTTCCTGTATGTTATATTCAAGCTGAGAGATGCTCCAGATGCTTCAAATGGCCTCTCCATTACTCTCTTTGCCCACTAACCCCACCCCAGCAGATTTGCCTGTTCATCCTTCACAGGGGGAACTTGGCCTACTGATACCTCATGAAGACAATGTCAATATGTCCAAGGGTACCCCTCGAGCCTGAGCTATTTATGTTGTTTTCTTCACTTGGGGCAGCACTACTTCTCACAGTCAGTAAGTCTCAGCCATCTGAGTGCTGGAATCTAATTAACCTGCTTTATTCAACCAGCTGCTACAAAAAGCTGAAAAGTAGAAGTCCCTTTGGTGCTCATTATGAGCAGGTTTTGCTGTTTGTTTTGCAGAAGCATTCATGTTCCACATAAATAATAAAGAAGCTCAAACACACAAACTTGCTGTTACACATTGAAAAATAACATGAAGTTTCATATAAACTATGACACAGTTGTATGAATAAGCCAGCTCTTGCTTTACTCAGACTGAAAGGATCACTGCTGACGGGCTTTGGCCTGAAACCCTCCAAATACTGTCCTGAATAGTCCAGAAGTGCCCTCTTAGTCCAGGCGTAGTTTTCAGTCAGTGGCAAGTTATGTGTACCTCACCCTCTCCTCATCTCTTTAACTCCATGTTGACATGTGAATCGCTATTATCTCTATTACTATAGTCGTGTGAATTTATCGACCACTATGATTAATTTATTGGGAGGCTATAAGCTGGTCACGTATGGCACTGTTATGTTTGGGTTAGGGAAGAAAATAAATTTGTAACATGGTTGAAATCAGTGGGCTTTTCCAGTTTTTCACACTGATGCTTAAAGCAGTTTGCTCCAACGTTTTAAGTACCCTGGTGCAGGGAAATACTAAGATTTCTGGAAAAAAGCTCCTAAGTCTGTCTGATCAGTGCTTTATGATGGTATTACACAGCTGTAGAAGGAAATTTGTTTATTGTACATCAACAGCCCTCCTTACATAGGACTGTCAGGTATAAAAATAATTTTGAAAATCAGGAATGTGTATATTCTGTTTGTATTCTTAACTCATCTTTTTTATTTTGACAAAAATAAACAAAACAAGCAACCGCTGGTCACTGGCATAGCTCTGTCTACTGAGTGGTGAAATCACTAGTTTTCTTCTAGCTAGTAAAAGGACTGCTTAAAAAGTGCTTTGCACAGTCCCAGGTGAGAAATGAGGAATTGGAAAGTGGATGGAAATTAGTTCTTTTACCCAGATGTGCTTACCCAGAGTTTTAGATATGCAGGGCTCTGTGCATTTCATTTTTATCTATTTGCTCTACATAAGGTGATCTGAAACTGTACTGCAGTGTGGCTGGAAATCTACCTTTGTGGACTGTGAATCAGAATTCCTAGCATCAGCTTTTTCCCCAAAATTAAATGGATCTATAATAAATCAATTTTCTTGGGAATAAAAATGTCAAATGTTGGCATTTCTAATTAACAAGGCGTGTCAGTTTCTTAAAATTTTAATGTGTCCCATGTCTCTACCGAATAGTCTCTTACAGCTGTAATACTGTTCACTTGACACCTCATAAATAATAATTTTCACATGAAGACTTCTGTATGGAAGACACTTTAGATTAGCTGAATGAATTAATACATAAGAATTTTATGCATTGCGGAGAAATGGGTGAAATTAATACTGAGTACTAAAAGTCACCAACAAAAACTATGTAATTTTGGATGTAATTCTTAATGTTGTTGATGTTGTTATGCAATACCCTTCCTTCTGTTAATATTTTATGTATTCGGGTCAGCAAAGAAAAACTGTCCTGCATTATAGGAACTCCTTATATGAAAGCAATTCGCTAATTCCTTTTAGGGTAGAGAGAAGAAAGTAATCCTCAGTAGCAATAGGGTGACTCTCCTGAGAGTTTGTGTGTGCATGCAACTTTAAAAAAACAAACAAACAAAAACAACTGCCAAAACCCCTGCAACAGATGAATTGAAAATTCCTGTTTCCAAGAGGTGGTAACACATGTTATCCTGCCAGAAGTTGTATGCTATGAAGTTTCAGTGCATTTCTGAAGTTGTGAAGATAAGTTCGTATAGGGCCAGATGAACCTGAAGCAATTGCAAAAAAGACAAACCAAAACCAATCAAAGAAAAAGACCCAAACCACTTGTCTTAAGTTTTAAAAATTCTATCTTGAAGTACTGTAAATGGGACTCTGATATAAGGAGGGCTTCTGACTAATCACTATTGTTAGTAGCCCTTGAGGAAGATGAGTTTTGGGGTCTGGACAAAAATCAGACCTGTTCAGATGATCTGAGTTTACCTGCTGGTCAGAGTGGGGGAAAATATTCTGCTTCTGGAGGAAGGGGAGTGCTGGCTAAGAGTGTGTTCTGAAAGACCAAAGTCTCCATCAGTTTTATAAGGGGGACATTCTCTTGGAGGTAAACACAGTGTGAAGGGCCCAGTGTGGATTGAGGCATTACACAGGCTTGGGGTGAAAAAGCAGATTCCCAGAGCTCTTTTAATCTCCTGTTGCTTTTCTGTATTTTATCTTTTATCTTTTTTTCCCCTCCATGTTTATCTTACAAAGAAAGAAGCAAAAATTCTTAAAACCTTTGTTCCTTATTTCTAAGAAGTACTGGAGAGTAGTGAACTATCCTGGCAACACAAACTGGTAACAATCTGTCATCAGGGAAGGAATTATTCTAATTTTTTATTAGTTATTTGTAATGCGGGGGTAGGACCTGGAGGCCTTGATCAGACACAGCAGCAGTGTTTGTCAGCATAACAAATGGGCAGTCCCCACTTCAGACAAACTTACTACCTTAGAGGCAACAAAAAGAAACTCTTCCTTGAGATGGGAAGGCATGCAAATGAAGAAGGAAACTGATTCTGTAGCATGCAGTCTTGTGGAGAAGTATGGGGAGAGGGAGCTTGCGCCTGCTGTCCTTCAGTGCCCAGGCACGTGACTATACAGCCTCTCCAAACCTATCTCCTAGGAAGGTTCATACGCTCCACAAACCTCTGTCTGTGCTTCCTGCTAGTCCCCACACAGAGTATTAAGACAATCTGAGCTGGGATTTGCCATCTGTTATTGAGTAAGGTATGCTACATTCCGCAAAGTAGTGATACAACTGCACTTTCCTGTAATTTTTTACTTGATCCATAGAGGACCGACCTCACGCATGACACTTTTAATGTGGGTTTGGGGGGCTGGTTTATTTTTTTGTCTTGCTACTACATTTTCTTCCTTTTGAGGTGATTGACCTTAACTAATCACTAATTCCTGAGTCAGGGATGCTCTGACTTTCCTTAGGGATATTTCACTTGCCCAGACTCTGTGCTGTGACTAGGGTACTGATCTGAAGTAAGAAGACATAGAATAGTATCAAGTATATTGCACTTCTCCTGTAACTACCTCACTCATGCACATACTTATCTAGTTCTCTTCCAGATAGGGTTTTTTTTTGTTTGTTTTAAATTAGGTTTAGCAGTCAGTAACCTTCGTTTGTCCCAGGAAATTGGCTGCTAGCTTAAGGCTGTCTATTGTAGTGCACACACCAGCTAATTTTGTGCAAATTTTTCTTATTCTCAGGACCCAAGCTTGAGGCATTCTGTTTACTTGGCATATGTGATGTGGGTACATTTTTATTGCCCACATTCCACCTCTTCATTAGTCTCATTCTCTGTTTTCATCTCATTTAAAATGTCAGGATCTGCCATTTCTCTGCCAATTTCATGATGGCCTACACTGGCAAATACCCTGAATTGTGCTATAGTCATTTCTGCAGGTGGAAAGGGCAGTGTCTCTTGATGTTTCTTTTGGATGATGTCAGTTTTGGTGTTTGGACACTGTGTATTGAAGTTGCATTTTCTAGCTGTTTTAATCTCTGAATCTGATTATTTGGGATGGAAACAGAAACCTCTGACTGAAAGGGACTTATTTTTATAATTAAGTTCACGCAGTAACATGCTGTTTTGTTAGATTATCTTTTATATAATATATAATTGTTTTGTCTGTTCTTATTTCCTGGTTGGGTAAAAAGTAAGGAGTTTTGGTTTCAGGTGTAGCCTTGCATGAAAAAACAAACTCATTTGCATGGATCTATAAACTTCCCCAAAACATCTAGTGACTTGCCATGCTCAGGAAAGAGAAGTCACCATATCTAAATGAGAAACTTTCTCAGCATGGCGTGTGGTGTTTGCTATTTCTGCTTTCCAACAAGTAGGCTTTATTTTTTGTGTATCATGATTGGAAAGTATTTTTATTTAATTGAATATAAATACTTTAACCTTGAACAGTGAACAGTTGAACAGTGGGAGACAAACTGTCAGACCTTCCTCTTCATTGCCTCTTACCTAGCCATACACAACAGCACAAAGGATTGTACCTTCCTAGTATTTGTTACCCCCTTTATACGGTGGTGAAATTATTCTAGATGTACAGTAGTGGCAATTGAAGCATATTGCAGCCACACAGGAAATCTCACACTTGTGGAATGCAGCATTTCTCCTGATGAAAACTCATTGCCCTTGAGGGGTTACAGTACAAGGAGGGCAGCAAAATCTCCTGTTATTTGCTGAACCTTGATGTAAATGAATTGTGTGCTCTTACAAAATAAGAGGATGTTCAGGTTTGCAGTTAGCCAGCTCTCAGCCAAAATAAAATTTTATCCTGGTCTCCTGTGGCAGGCTTTGCAGCAGAGATCAGCTGTGGAACCTTGCTATCAACACTGCATGCTGAGATCCTTCTTTCATGCAAATGATGACTTTTTCTGTGAGCAAGTGATAAGCTTTTTCAAACCGCATGGTAACCTAGCAAATAAAAAGCTTCCGTATTCACATGAAGGAGTGGCTTCTTTTGTATGCCTCTTAGTGACCTTAATTTCCACGTGATAAAATTTTGATCTTTTAATGATTTCACTGTGATGGGTGACAGAGAAATGAGGGACAAGCAGGAGAAACTGGCATATCATTGCTTGCAAATGAGCTCATTTGAAAAATACATAAAATAGATTTCAAAATTCAAGAGAACTGACTTCTTCAAATTAAATTATGTTGTATTCTCCTTGTTATTATTTTTTCATAAAGATGGCTGGATTTCTGATTAGGAAATAGATCATCAAATACAACTTGACTGAAACATATAACAAAAATAATTGGAGAAACCCTAGAAAACTTGAGCCACTTAATATTTCCTATACTGCTTATTTCATATTAAGTATATGAAGAGTACTATTAGTGAGTTTAGTTGGATAATAATTACATGTTCAATTAGTAAGGTAATGTTTATTGTAAAATATTTTTGATGCTTCCACTGTTCGAATGCAGAAATCTCAAAGATTACCTCAGGAAGAGCAATAGGGAAAGTAAACCACTAACTCAACCTAGTGGTCCAGACTCTGAATGGCCTTGCTTGAGTAGAAGTACAATTATTTCCATAGCTTCAAGTATTATTCATTTTAACTAAGTTATTTCTCTGTAAATTACATTAGGATTTGATCCATATATGACAAAAAAGGTGTATGGGGGGGACTTGTCATAGAAGTGCAGTTAATAATACAAGGAGAACATTAGCCAGCATATTGATTCTTGTAAAAGTGTCACAACGATGATCTATTAAATGCACACACTTTTGATTATTATACCCTATACTGAACAATACAAGCTCTTTGAACCTGACCTGATTTGTTTACAATAATATTAAAGTCATTGACTTATTTTTCTGTAAAACAAATGTGAGTTAAAATTAGGCCCATGTTTTCCAACTGAGGAAGACTCTGTTAATGCTGTGTGAGATTATTGTTCCCTGCTAGCTTAAGATCTGATTTCACTAAAAGATTCTTTTGAGCAAAACCACTGTAAACCTTACAGCTGTTTTCACAAGAAAAGGAAAGTGCCACACAGTAAGCTTGAAATCATGACTTTAGGTTCTCCAGCAGCAAGGGAATCCTCTACCTGAAATTGCTCTCTACTAAGACCATAAATCAGATTTTACTACTGAAAAAGCTCTGCTGGCATAAGGTGGTGGTTTTCCTCCGTTAGGTGTTACTGTTTTACAGCAAACCTGTTTTGTACACTTTTCATCTTAATCAGGAGAAACTTAGGGAAAGGTAGGAATAAAAGATAGTAAAAGCCTCTGGAAGACTTTGCTTAATTAAAATCAGTGGTAGCCAGATTTCTTCCCTGAACAGTGCTGAGGACAGTACTTTGTAAAGTACCAGTATTGACAGATATGTCAAAACCTCAAACTTTTTATTGTCCTTTTTTCCTCAGGTATATTTTCCCATAAAATAAAAGTTTTCATGAAAAGGAAAACACTGTTATATTATCTGAAAGATGTGAGCTTTGGATGTATATGTGACAATGCCTGCAAAAGCAAAAAAGAACCTCCTGCCCCCTCAAACAAAAAAAACCAAACACCAAATAAACCAAAAAAAACCAAAAGAAAGATGCAGTAAACCTTCTTCAAGAAATGTATCTGTATCTAAACTCCGACTAGACAAGCTTATAGTTTTTTGCACAGCACAGCTCTCATATGTATATCTTCACATATTTGCTGAGCACTAAATCCCCTTGCTTAAGGGGCTTGATTAAAAATTCCTTCTCTGTGAGCAGCAAGTAGGGTGGCAAATTTAATAACTGCTTTGTTGTGAAGGCTACAAGTAGAGGAATATAGATACAGCATCATGGTGACTTTGATAAGGAAAATACTAAGGATTTTTTATTGTGGCAGTGTTCTATGCATACTGTTTCACCCTTTTATGTTAAACATGCACAAGGAGAAACGTAACATCATAACACTGGATGTTTTTTTTTTCCATTTGTTAATATTTGTATTTGTGGACTCTATATCTGACAGTTTTAGCTGTGACAAGTCACAAGACTTCCTTTGCATAGTCAAACAGGCCTCCTAGATCACTAGACCATCCCCTGTGCCACAGTTGAATGTGGCAGAATCAATCAGGGGAAAAAAAAGACATATGCAGTTACAGGTAGAGATTCAGTGGTGGTATTTTACCTGAAGTTTTGAACTAGCATTAATAGAATGATCCTGATCTCAGAGCAGTTCCTCTTTCAGAGGTGTCACTTCTGATTTATAACTACATACTGCCATCAGTTATGGCTATTTGTAGAATTGCAGAGCACTATAGGTTGCAAAGGGCCTCTTGAGGTTGTTCCAACTCCCTGTTTAAAGCAGGACCACTCAGATTCAGCCTATAAACAACTTATGTGCCTCTGCATAGCACAGGCAAAGTTTGAGAAACAGCCTTGGTATTTATTCAAACCTAAATAAAACACTTGGTCTTGATGGAAGCTTGTAACTTCTGATTGTCTAAAATGTGTGGGATAAATTTCAGGCATTCATGTGTTTTCTATGTTGCTAGAGTTGCCTCTGCATCCAAGCTGAAAAGAGGTATTTCATATAAAACTTGGAGGCAAAGGCAACTCTAGCAATATATAAAACACATGAATGCCTGAAGTTTATCCCACATGGACCAGAAGCATCAGCCTGTTGAGTTACCTGCATAATCTCACTGCTGTGAATTGGATTTCAAATATGAAAACACAGTGAGGCAGACTATAGAATCCTCCTGCATATTAGAATATATTGTGATGAAATTGAAGAGGTTACTATGAATGTAGGTAAATTCCTGTACCTACTCCACCAGAAATCAAAGCTTAGCTTTTGTATTTCCCATCTGTATTTGAGCCAGCTTTTTTAGCTTTAGTCAGGAACCCTTAATCTGGTAAGGGCGATTCCTTTTATATATTTTGTTCTCTGTGAGAAGCTGCGAGCTAAAATGAAATACAACTTCAATGAAATTTGCATGTACTTTAGCAGGCACTGCAGTTCAAAGAAAAATGGGCTCTAACAGACCTTTGAAGCATCTTTGGCAGTTACATGTTGTAATGTGGTGACTACTTTGTATGTAAAATTGTCCTCAACTGTGTGGATTTGGAAGCACCAAAGAACTGTAATGATAAGAGCAATCACAGATGATTTTGTTCAGACACTTCTATATGTTTCAAGAGCATCATCATCTGGATGTTTTTTCCAGTGCTCACATGCACTAAAAATGGCTTAAATGATTAGCACAGCAGCTTGTGGTATGGCTGTGGTTAAACATGGATGAGCCCAATAGGATAGTATTTCCTCTATTCTCAAATATGTCGCATAGGTGTATTGTGTGAAATGAAAGCTGTCATCAGAAGAGATGTTATGATCAAATCACAAATCTGAGAAGCTCTTCAAAACTTCCCTTGTTTTTACTGTTTTAAATAATTTAAATTGCAGAAGTATTAAGAAAAGTGCTCTCCAGTAATTAAAGCAAAGAAAATACCAGCATGCACAAAAGTGGGGGCAGGGAGATAAAATAAAACATAACAAAAATCAGTCAGTACAGAGAAGGAAATGCAATGAATGGTCAGCCTAGCTTTTCTGGCTGTGTATTGTATAACTGCCAAATCTGAGGTGGTGTCGTATGTTGCTCTTGGCAGCAACTTTGCTTTGGAAAGTTATTTTCAGTTTGGATCATTTCAAAACTGTGACAAACTGCAGTGCGGGGAACAAGTATGGCTGGCTTGAGCAAAAGATGTTGTGGCCATTTCTTACAGTGGTTTTGCTACTGAGGAGAATATAATATGTAAGCACATCCTACAAGAATGTCTATGCGGGGACTGAATTATTTTTAGCAGCTTAAACAATGCTTAACCTCTGTATAGGCAACCTTACTCATAATTAAATTGGTCTTAATTCAATTTGATCTAAATTACAGTGAAGGTGAATTAAGACACGTGAAATAAACTATTTAAATTCTGAATTAAACCAGCTACACAGTTTTATGCAATTTAATCAGTCCTTCAAATTCAGAGACCTAGTTAAAGTAGTTAACTTTTCTAACATCCTTAAGTGCTGTGATGGCAATTTGAGTCTGAAAACTCTTGTGGAGTGCAATATTTGGAGACTACAAAGGCAATATCTTTCTAGAATCCCATTGGCTAAATCTAAATAGTTCATATATTATCTTTACAGGCAAAGGTCAGATTGAACAAAGCATGAATGAACTTGCTCTGAGCTGACAGAAAGTGTTCTTATGTACCCAGAGAGAATGACCAGTAGAAGTTTTTGTGTTCACGCCAAGTGCAAAGCTTGCTAATTAATTTTGTCATAGTTTAGAGGGTGAACGGAATTCTGATACCAAGGCTGATATTTTTTGGCAATGTTTCAGGGCAAAGCTAAGAGATCAAGATAATGAAGTACAGAAAATAAAAATGTTTTGATTCCTTCATTGGAACTGAACTGAATTTACACTTCAGTTTTAGATTTAAAAGAAAGATCTGTGAATTAATTATATCCTGAAGAAATGCAGAGAACTCTTTGTTTTCAGAGGTGTGAGGATTAATACCATAAAACATTTCTTTGTTTGAGTTTATACTAAAATATAGATTTCTCTTTGATATAGGGCTTTGTTTTAATCAGGCAGGTTTTCTGATTTTACATATGTAGTAAATTTTAAATTACTTCCAATAATGTCTGCCTGACCCTTGCCTCCTTCCCGTACCTATTTTATATGGTAGTCAGAGACTAATTGCCTCTGCATTATCATCACAGTGGTCTGTCTGTCTGCCTTCCTTTCTACCTGCCTCCCTCCCTCACCCTTCTCCCCCTAAATGTATTCTAGCATTTATAGGGCATTTATTCAACAAGTTGAAAGGAAAAAAATTGAATTAGGTCTATGATGCAAGCTTCCACAGGGACTCCCAGAATTTGTCCATGCGCTAAACTGATTTCTTTGCTCATGTTTCTCTTGCTTAAGGGAACTTCGCTAAGGTCTAGCCAATGTCACTACAATGTCTGTCTTTGTTAGAAAACACCAAGAGGAGATGATTTAAGTGAGAAACATGGTAAATTATTGTAAAAACAATTTGAACGCTTTGACAAGTGTTATTTTAAGGGACTCAAAACCAAGTTATTACTTAATTCTTCAACTATGGCATTTTGTTCCATGCTGGAGCAATGGAGCTAGGGCACTTGTGGGTATTAACAGTTACTACTGAAATCATTTGCAGTGTACTGAATTGTCACTCAGAATGAACTATAAATTGGAAACATATGGTTTTGAGCATCAGTCCATTCTTACAAGCTGTTCTTCAACTATGACTTGAGTTCAACCATATGTATGAACAGGAAACTAGAAACACCTCGCTTGTTTGCCAGCCATTCTTGATTCTTTCAAAAGAAGAACAAGGAAAGTCTCTCACTTTTTCTTATGGGGCGATGCACGGGGTCTTCAAAGCTGGTGAGAGCAGAAGGTGATGGTACATTTTCACCCTCTGAAAGATGTTGGTCTGGCCTATACTCCTCACTCCAGCAAATATCCTGACTTTTATTAAAGTGGAATTAGACGAACCCTTTCTTTTGTAAGGTTCTGTGGATATAATTGTAAAGCTTTAGGAAACATTTTGTAATTAAGCTTTTCAGTTGGTCGTTTTGCTGTTAGAAATCCCTGTGGCTTACATGCAAATACTGTTCAGTGTCAGTAAGTAAAGACAGTATGAATGCTGCTTGAATACCATACCTTCCATGGAAAAACCTTGGGACATCTCACAGACCCACAGTGTCCTCACAATGTTCTTGTGAGTAATGAAATGTACGTGGACATTGGTTTTGAGCAAAGATTTGCTCAAGCCAGTGATTAATAACTGAGTTTTTTAAGACTCTCTATCTGTTATCTCACAATGATCCTATTTAGTTTTATTTTGCAAAAATGTTTGTCCTTTTCCCAAGTGAGAAAGTCCTTTTGAGAACATATTTTCCAAAACTCTTCATGTAAATTTTTTATTTTGAGAGGTTATCCGAACTGTAAGCATCACATGGGAACCTTTTACAGGTTTTTACATGTGCAGAAAGGTTATATTTCTATTTTACAGGTGTATATACTAGAGTTCAGTAGATACAGTCATTATAAGACTAAGAACAGAACAGAAGATTCTTCAATGGTGACATGTCTTTTCTTAGAAGGCATCACTTCATGAATTAAACAGCAAAAGCACTATGTTCTATGTAATCTCTTCCTCCTGTTGGCTTGTTTCATCCTTCTCATATTGGGAATAAATTCAAAATTGTCTTGAGAGCTCCATATTGTAGCTCATCTAAACATCATTATACAGTCTTAATGGGGCCCACACTGTGCAGCTGCATGTCTGTTTTATAAAAACGACTAGATCTTTTGTAAGGACGTCTCTTATCATATTACCTGCTAACTGTTCAGACAGTTGTCTTGCTTATGGTTTCCTTACCTTAGCAAACCCTTTATAGTGAAGGTGTTAAGCCACTGTTTCATATAGCTTTTCCAGCTGTATCAGTAAGTGGAAGGAAACAAAAGAGAAATTAAACTAGAAAGAAGGAAGATAAGAGATTTTTTTCCTAGATAATAGAAATCATAAAAAAGAATGATTCATTCCTCGCTTTTTTACAGTTCTGATTCCTGCTACTTCAGTTAAGATTTCCCACTGTGTATGTTACCTCAAAGTAATGACATTCATATGCTGGCTATGGTATTCCTACCAGTGATATTTTCTTTTGACATATGCAGTGTTCACAAATACACCATGACTAACATGTCCCAAGCACATGACAGTTGTGTTTTAGGGAAATAAACACCAAACTCAAAGGAGGAGCTTGCAATTACAGTTCTTATACACCAGACAAATCTCCCTCTAACCTGGCAGTGGGTGATTTAGAGTGATTTAAATTTCAGTCCTTTCCTTGACACTTCCAGTAAATATTCTCCTTCCCTAATACTGAGTGTTTTCTGTCTATATCAGCAAGTTTGTTTTTTAATGCATCAAATATGAATATAGTTGGCTTGAACAATCTGAAAATACTTTAAAATGTTTATGACTTTTTGATCATTATATCAAAATACTTCAACCTGCTGATCATTTTTCTCTTGGGAACCATTTTCTTCCTACAGTAATGAGGCCCAGGACTTGTCTCGCTCATGTCTCTTTATACCATCCTAACAACTGAGAGGAGAGGAAGCTGTCACTAGGTGATAAACTTCTGCCAGACTTGACTGCCGGTTGAGTCTGTGATGTGCTTCTATGCATGTTTTTTTCCTGTGTTTTTACCTAACATTTCATAAGCATCGTGTTGATAGAGTAAATTTTAGTGTCTGTGTTGAATCTGAAGTTATAATGCCAGATTACCTCTGTGATCTTTGAGGCAGTACCTCTTAAACAAATGCATTTCTCACTACAGTCCAGTCTGTATTGAATTATTTGCAAGTATCCTGAGAGCTGTTCTTCAAGGTTCGTTCATTCCAGTATCAACCTGACTGACCTCTACCCCTCTATCCCCTCCAGATTTTATGAAGTAATTCACTAGAGAGGAACTTGGACACTCACCACAGAGATTTGGTTTTTTTCATCCTTTCAAATGATCAGTGAAGGGAGTCTAAAAATTATATTAACAGAGCAGCCCTGACATAAGACAGCAAATTTCTGTTTCTGTCATACGGCAATCAAAATCTATGTTTGGCTAACCAGCTGCAGATCACCCAAGTCTGTTGGATATTGATGAAGACATTCACCTAAAACATGGGTTAGTCTTATTATTCTGGTTAGTCATCTTATTCTGAGATCTTTAAGTGAAAAAACAATGGAGTATTGAGGAAGGCATCTTCATCAAGTATTCAGTACCTGTGAAATGATATCCTGAATATCAGAGCATTTTCCTGAATCAGAGCTTAGACTGCCTTTTTGAATGGTTTTATAAGAATCATGAGAGTCTCTGCTGACATCTATAGTTAGGTAATTGCTTTGAAGCCGTAGTCTAGCCCTCCTACAATTTTCCCATTTATATATGCTGCTTTTCAGGTTTGGGGGCAGAATTATTGGATAATTTCTAAATCTATAACATATAACTATAAAAATGCTGTTTCTTGTCTCGTTTTTATGGTATGCAATTATCTTTTAATTCTTTCTGATCTAGTACTTCCAAAATACAGTTTATAGTTGATCCACAGAAACATAATTTTATTTTAACTTTTAAATATGTCATTTTAAACAAATTCATTTAAACTTTTGAGTAACTTGCGGATAGCTTTCCTCAGTGTTAATGCAGTGTTTGCACGTGGGATGCATGAGACACATTTTGTGTTTATAATTTGAAATGAGTTTGTGAACCAAATTCCGTCTGTATGTGATCTGTAGTGCTGAAAAAGGTTTTAGAAACGGATTTCCATTCTGTTGTGGAGAAGTTGAGGGAAAGTGACAGCTGGACAGCCATTCTACCTGCATCTCAGAAGACTCATCACATTACTCTGATACTGCGGAAATTTAACATAATCTCTTTAACTTCTGTATGCTGATCTTAGAAGGTAGTGATCATAGTGCCAAGCAGTTCTGATTTACTTCAGCAACAAAGACCTGAGTGTTTTGGAGTCTCTCTGCCTTTGGCATCACAGAAAGGAAAGGGTTGACTATAGCTGTAGTTATGTTGCCTTTTCCTTCCCCTTAGGCTTGATTATTTTAATATGAAAAGCACAAATCCAATTCCATTTGTATTTAAATTTGTTTTTCATCCAAGGAAAGTACTGCCTACAACTCCTTATGTTGTAACAAACTTTCCGGACTAGTTTATTTGGGTACAATTTGATGTTAAATTAATATAGGCAGCAGCATAAATAATAAGATTCCTGGAGATATGTGATAAATTATTACTATCACAGCCTCTCTCTTATAGTCAGCATGCTATTTGGGTTTTTTAATTCATGCTGTTTGCATTTTCATTAGCTGTTTGGAGCTTAGAAGAATGGTGATATTTGCAGAACTGTTTGGACTATTAAAGAGATTTGGATATTATTAACCAAGACTGGACGAATTATGTACAGATAATAGAAGTCTACACAAAATAAATCAGTGGGAGCTTTACTGTCTGCATCAGTGGGGCCAGGACTTCATATGTGACAGACAAGACACAAACATTTTAAATAGAAAAATGTATCTTGTATTCTTATCCATAAATTAAATTATCACAAAGGGAAGGGGGGAATAGCTAGATTTGAAGAATATGTGAAAGCGTTCAGAAATCATACTCTATTTGTCTAATAAAAACATATTTAAATTCAAACAATTTAAAGTCAGTGATGGTTCCTGAGGATTCTATGAGAAGTTTCAGTGAGCACAAACAAAACCCAGCAGAATTGAACAGACCCATGAAGTCCAGATATTTAAAATGAAAGATTTGTTCATATCTCAAAATAGTCAGAAACAGCAAATGATGAAAAGCTCTTAAAATAGGAATGTACATGTACATAAGGGTGTAAACAACTCATAGGGTTCTTCATGTCAAATTAACAGGACGGGTGGGAGGAATAAAGTGTTCTGTTACGTACCATTGGACTATCAGAGGGCTTGAAGTAAAAAGGAAGAAAAGTTGGTGGACTTAATTACTAAAAGCAAGATGCAGGGTAAGCATGAGAAAAAAAAGTCTAATGCAATTTTAACCACTTCAGTATGTAATAGTAATCAAGAACATAAAATAATGTACACAGTATGTAAAATGAAAATAATTTCTTCTCTGAATTATTATTAATACTTTCTGGTGTCACAACAGAGCTTGAAAAATTACAAATATTTAGTTAAACGTTAATTGAGAAAGCATATTTTCAGATTAGTTTCCATACCTGAAGGTATACGTGCAGGTTAGGTGTAGAGGAAAGCATGTATTTTACTAATGTCAACATATTTGAAATAATTTGGGTAATCTTTTCATAGGTATATTTTGTTAAAAAGATTTATATTCCACGTTCTGAAAACTCCATTGATTACAAAATTCCCTGAAGAAACTGAGCTGAAGTATAGCATAATAGCAGTGACTGAGAGCTTGTAGGCATTTTTTAAAATTAATTTGAAGACTGTCAGCGAAGCAGTGGAGGGTCAAGTTCCCAATAAGTGAGAATATGGTTAATGAGTGACAATCACCTATTCCAGATAATATTCAAAGCTGGTGTGAGAAACTTCTTAAATAGTAATTTTTAATGCCTGAGACGACCTCATCCTCCGGCCACCAAAGAGCTGTTTGTTACTCATATAGTGGTCTTGACAGTCATGGCTCAGTCCTCTACTTTCTTCTCCCTAATAGTGCAAGCAAAAAATATTTTACGTTGATGCTAAGAGATCTCCATGTGAAAGTGGAGTTCTGCCTGCAGACTACTCAGTGCAGAGTTGAGAGTTTGGGTCCGTTCTCAGTTCACATTGCATTCAGCACTCCGGTCGGGCAGTAAGCATGATATACTATTGCACTGTAGAAGGACCATCAGGATGACTTTTGAAAAACGAGAATGCCAGTGTCCCTGAGCTGGGTAACACTAGGAGCAACCTTGCCTTTCACTGGAAATTGTGATAGCCATTCAATACCCCTGGAATGAAAAAATGTTACTTTTGTACCACAAAATGAATGTGCAGATCATTGCATATTGTCAAGATCTTCCTACACCAACAGTATGTTCAGCAGGTAAGCCTGAAGTTTCTGTTCTCACCCAGTTTTCAGTCCCTATATTCAACTGTAGAAAGAGCTTCAAGAAGAGCTAGGGATTGCCTCTGAGATACTATAAAGAAAGATTATATTTTTCACAACCCCATTTTTTACACCCATCCATCTGTCCTTATTATGCTCAGCGCTTTAGTGCCCAAACAACTTTGACAGTTCTGCTATTTCCATTCTCAAGTAAAATCCTGTTTTACAAAGTTGCCTATTTTCCTGCACAATAGAGGTGTTTATTTAAATGCAATTTTCACTGGGTTTTTTTTGTTTACCAAAGTTATTTATCATGGGTTAATTACCATATGTTATTACCAGAGATTGATCTTGGATATTCTTTTAGAGGCAGTAACAGGCATAGCAATTTTAATCCTCATAGAAAAGTGCTTCAGTAGTAAGTAAAGTGGTATTACGATAGATTATTCCAGTGAGATATGTTTTACTGTCTATCCAAAGTGAGATGGAAATGTTAAAAATTTTTTTTTAAAGTTTTAACAGGGTAAAACAGCTGAAATATTTAGTATGAAAACAGTTTAAAAAAAATTACTCCACATTACCAATCTTGTGAGACATGATTTATCTTAAAAGAATCCAAACAAGTGGGATGGAAATCTTTTTTTTATTGGCCTTTAGGGTTTTGTGTTTCTATTATTTAGCATCTTTCTGGTTTGTGGACTGAAGGCGAATTAAAAGTCTATTTTGGTTAATATGAACTATTGAACTTTACAAACAAAATGGAAGAATTGGTCTAGTTTCTTGTTAAATGTTTAATCTAGATGTAACAAGCTTTCAAGATTTGTTATTCATTATAGCAAATAAATGTCTGTGAACAGTTTACATAGTTACAGAAGAAACTGGGCATTAGATCAATTTGCAGTCCCTTTCAAGGGCACCTTTCAGGTTATAGGCTTTACATTCTCACTTACCACTATAAAAATAGACTTTGGCATAGAATCTTCTTGCTTACCATCTAAGGTGGGCGCTAACAAATCCACTGAAATTCACTACTCCCAAGACTTTGTATAAAGGAAGAGACGATACTTGTGAAGAAGTAGGGGATATCACCCATGTTCTCTGTGAGGGCAAATCTGGACTGGCTGGGAAAATGCTGGGATTTTCCTGTTAGGATTATCTGGCAGGGGAAGAGACACACAAAAGAAGCATCAGAGTCACATTACCTCCCAGGGTTAATCCTGACCTAGTGCAATTTACTAATCACTCCTTACTTAGAATTTTGTTTAGAGATAGAAAGTAGGTCACAACTTCTTAAAAAATATGTTCTTTCCTTGTTCCCAAATCACTTCAATTAAGACTCATTTTCTGTAGCAACCAACTAGCAACAGTCATCAGAAGGGCTGTTTCTTTGTTTAAGAAGAAAACTCTATGTTTCTCTCCTAGCGCTCTCAGGTCTGATATTACTCTGCCATGACATAAAATCTTCCATTTTCTGCTGGGTGAATAAAGCAAATTCTCTAACTTCCATCAGAACATGTGCATGAATGCTGGCATATCTAATGTTTGACACATTTGTTATAAACAAAGTAGCAGATGTTACCTTACCCACGTATATTAGTTCATTAGAGAGCATATTTTTTTCATTTCAGTTTTTAATGTTAACTCTTATGTGCACTTTTGCTGCTAACAGAAGAGCCAATATGGCCTTAAAGCTAATGCTTTATGCTCCATATTATTTTGAATGTTGTATTAGATGATGTTGTGTTTTTTTTTTTTTTTTTCATGAGGCAGTGGGGCTGCTTTTTCCTTAACTTGGAGCAAAGTACTGTCATTGAATGTAGTCTCCTTCTTAAACTGGATTTGCTTACAACATACAGTAATGAAATGTGTTTGTATGTTTGTTTTATATATATGTATATAAAAGGTTCAGCAAGAGGAGCAGAAGAAAGTTTTGAGCAGGAAGCTGGTACTAGATAAGCTCTTGAGGTCCCTTCCAGCCTGAATTATCCTATGATCTATCTGAGGTGGCTTTCAAATACTAGTGCCACAGGGAGACAATGAGTTAATGATTCACTTCTGCATCAAAGTTTGATTCAAGTCATCCATGAAATGGGTTCATTGGCCTTAGCCTGAAGGCACAGCTTTGATCCTGCAAGCTTCTCTGCTGAGGTAGTCGTCTGTAGAGCTTCACCAAATGCAACTAGTCACCCCTCCACACCTACGGCAATCCAGACATTAAACTGTGCGAGTTGTTGCACTCATTTCACTTTGAGCTTCTAGCTGACCTTAAGCCAGTTCTTGAGGAATTAACCGTTAGTGTGTTATTAGGACATCTGACCCAAAACTGTCTTATGCCTAAGAACAATTGCTTGATTTCTGGGCTTGGAAATCCAGTGATGTCCACAGTATGTTGGAAGAAGTTGTACCTATGAGGTCACTGTTTAAATAAGCTCCCTTTGGAAAGCAGTGCACATACAGTAATAGAAACCCTGATCCTAGTTGATGAGGTCTAATTATGACTTCTAAATTATGAGGTCTAGCTGTATTTTATCTTTAAAATATCTTTGTGAGTCATCCATGTACACTTTTATTTCTAGAAATCTATTTGGAACAAACTAGTAAATAATAAAAATCGGCTTCACCAGAAGTTACTCCTTCAGTGGGTTAAAAAGAAAACAAACACTGTATGTGTACTTTGTACAATAGAGCAGTCATTTTTCTCTGTAAAATAGTTTTTAAAACATAAAATGGCTGCTGCTCTCTGACCATGATAAGTGGATAATGGTTTGGCTGCAGCGGTTGAAATCATAGCTTGTTTCCCACCCTCACTCCTGTCTGTTTGTGGATTGTATGTGCATGCATGCAGTTTTGATGTTTTTACATTTTCTAATGATTCTCAAAAGAGATTCTGAAACTGAGATTCTAGACATAGGTGTGACTATACATTTCTATATGGGTAGTATGTTCTTTTAGCTGCAGTTAAATGGTGTTAACTAGATAATGGTCAAAAGTGGTTTTCTCTCCTCAGCAGCAAGAAAACTAACGTGATACAAAGAAGGAATTTTGTTGTACTGCAGAGAGGTCAATTACTGTGGGAATCACTTGACTATATCTTGTGTTTTAGTTAAAAATGAAATCTTGATTAAAAGCAATCAGCAGAGAAAGAAGACTAAAGTAAGCTGAGGATTGCAAAGTGGGGAAAGGATATAAATCTTCCCATATCTCTTGCACCTGTAAATACATGAAATACAACTGGTACTCTTGCAAATCATTGTGTAGACAATGACTTCAGAGGCAAGGTAGCATTGTATAATGGGTGCAACAGAGACATTCTAGGGTTAGAACTTTGTGACCTGCAGAACAAAATTACCATGGAAATGAGTTTATACATCACTTCTCAAAATAAAAAGGTTTCATTATTTCAGGACTATAGCTGCTGATTCTTCTTCAGGAGGAGCATCTTCTCCTACATCAGCATCAGGGAGAAAAAAAACCCCTTATCATTGGCATTTTTTTGTTTCACCTTTGATTGATTTAGACAGCTCTTGACCAAACTATTCAATAATATGAAAATATTTTAACACCCTGTAAACTGAAATTGAAATTTAGCCAAAACATATTGTATGAAGAAACAGAGGAATGTCTGTACTTCTAACTTGAAACTGAAGGCTGTTTTCTTTAGTAGTTAGAAATGGAAATTCTCTCAGATGCTTTGACTAAAAAGAGAAAAATGGGTAATATAAAGTTGCAGTTTTAAACTGTAGCCAGAGAACTAAGA
Source organism: Platalea leucorodia (assembly GCF_965183815.1). Classification (NCBI taxonomy): domain Eukaryota; kingdom Metazoa; phylum Chordata; class Aves; order Pelecaniformes; family Threskiornithidae; genus Platalea; species Platalea leucorodia. The sequence continues at coordinate 19,914,770 of NC_138827.1, read as the reverse complement.
AAAACACAATTGCCAAACTATTCCACAGTATTTGTAACAAGAAATTCTACTTCCTTTTATTCTTGTGGTAAAGCACAGAAGCAAAAACCTTCTTCTATGTACCTGTGGATGATAAAAGATATATAACAAATTTTAGAAACTATCAACAGTTTTTATATGATAACTACAACTGCTTATTACCAATCTTTTCCCAAGAACAGACTGTATTTTTTTCCCTCATTTAGTAATTTTGAAAACAGACCTACAGTTTTACATACCATTTGGCATTAGAGTGTATGGTTCATCCTATTAATGTTTTCTCTCCATTCTTTTAATTACAGTTCTACATTTTAAACTATATTCTAATTTCCATGGAATTAGACATGCTAATCCATCCTTTAATAATATGTTTACATTTTGCTTCTTTCAGGATGGGAGTAAATTTAGGTGTGTTTTAATTTATCTTGCAGTTCTGCATTTTCTGAAGTTTGCATTGCAGACTGATATTTTTGAATATATGCATGTATCTGTACCTATATAGATGTGTATCATGATACACATACTGAGGACCAATGAAACCTCAGTCTAGTTTTACAGATCCTCAGGCATTATTTCTTTCAGAATTATTTATTCCTGCTGTGACTGCAGAGTAATAAAAAAATATTAAATGGATTTCTTAGGAACCATTGGTAGTCTAGGCACTCCTGGAACTACTCTAATGTACTCCCTTGCAGAAGGGAATTGAGTATGGGATAGCTCCCTCTGCCAATGCCACAATTACCTGCTTATTTTTTGCCAATATTGCAGGAATGTCTTTAGCCAGCTTCTTAGCCCTGTTTTTGTATACATTTCTGTCCCCGGGAGAAGTATACTAAGTTAACAAAGGGTGATATTAATGTTGCATGTAGAAAAACCTTCTATCTTCCAGCCGTCTAAAACCCTCCCAGCATTAATCACTTTAGTAAGAGTTATGAAGCCAAAAGGGAAGATATATGGATATATATTAAATGTGTCCCTTAAAGAAACAGAATGCAGGAGCTTTCGGAGTAGGTCAGACCTGTTTGTGTGTCCACTGTGGCCACAGTTGCCACAAAGTACAAGAAACCTCTTGTGAGCCATTGGGTAGTCAGCTCTCAAGATAACAGTGCTTTCTGTCCTAAGACTAATTATTTTATATCTGGAAGTATCTGGGCTTGTACCCGTTTATTTTCTGTTTAGTTGGCATGCCTCATTAGAAACAGAAACTGTGTATCAACTACATGATTGTTTCAGTTAATGCAGTCTCCCAGGGGGAGTTGTGCTGGTATGTTCTAGCGCTTTTTTTTTTTTTTTTTTTTTTAATTAATTGCTTTAGAAATACCAATATGTAAGGTATTAAAACCTAATTCAACAAGGTACTTAAGCAAGTACCATCTTAGGTATATATATAGTCATGCTAATTTTGGCCAGAGTGCTCAGAGGTTTAATAACTTGCTGTACCAAAACTAAAACGCTTTAAAACCCCTTTTGTGATAAGGCTCATGTTTAGAATGCAGACATCTAATGAATGTTGCTGCAACAGTTCCTGGAATTATGTCACCATCTTTTGTGCCAGAGGTTAACGTGCCCATACGAGAGTTGACAGAGCAGGATGTGTGTGCACATCTCACCTTTCTCAGCTGACAGGTTGGCATCTCCTGTTAAGCTACTGTAGTGAGTGACCGCTATGGAAAGGTTGAGGTTGACAGATTGGGGCAGTAATGTCTTAAGCTGCAAAATTCCTCTGAGGATACGTCAGTACTTAGAGAACTACCAGGGAAAAGTATGAGTGAAGAAAGAGCTGCAGATTAGAGGACTGCTGTGCAAGGAACACCTTTTCATATTTTTGGACCCTCCTTTTGACACCCAGCACAGCAATAGGCATTTGTGATTTGAATGTGTCTTGTACCCATTGCTTAGCTCACAGAAGTGTGTTATGCTAAATCTGGTCTCTGGGATCTAGCCCAAGAAAGTGTGCCAGGACATTAGGTTGCTAGTTAATATGACTAAAGTGTGGGATTCATTTACTCCCTAAGTACTGGGTGTTTTATTTCCCTTTTTAAGCTGCACTAGTGATCTACAGTCCCATTTTTAATTTGAAGCTTTCCTTTCTCATATTAATTTTCTGCATTTTGCATGCTTGTGCAGTGAGGGGCTTTTGCATGTTTTTATTTGTTTTATTTTTAAAGAAAAAATGTGATAAGAATGGACGGAGGCCACGGTTCTCTTCCACAAAGGAGTAGGCAGCAAGATAGTTCCTGGTGATTAAAACTTAAGATGTAATATTACAGGCTATAAAAGATAATGACCCATTATAAAATGCTTCACAATTTGAAGACTCCACATTTTCCTTAAGCCTCACTAATTGTACTGGATCAGACCCATGAGGCTGAAGCAGACAGATCGTCTTCACAAAGGACAGACTCCCCATTGGGCACTGACACAAAGATCTGCTGAGCCATGAGTCTAGAAAGGTTCATTGATGGTGAAGTGAAATCTGAAGTACCTTTGAGAAAAATTAGTAGAAAATTAAATGGGAACTAACCTGTGTGAGATGATTGGATTGGGGTTTGTTCATTATTGTGTAATTCAGCTTTCCATTGGCGTTAACTTGGGCAAAGGCCCTTCCTGGTGAAAAGCTAGTTTTGGATGAACTTCAGATTTGCTGAAAATGGTCAACCAAGTATTTGTCATGGATAGTTTCTGCTCAAAAAGGATGGTAGCTGGTGAAGGAAACCTAGAGAGTTCAAAGCAACGTTGAAACTGTCTGTACAGGCAAGAATTGCTGAAACAGGATGTTGGTGCAAAGATTAGGACAAGAGTGATTACTCTGTTGTTTATACGAAAACTGGCACAACCACATGGTGATCCATATTAGGGTGTTGCAATTACTTGTTATCCCTCAGTCTTGTCAGTGTCTTTCATAACCTTTCTTCAAGTCTGCCTTTTTTCTACAGCATTTCCCTATTGTAACATACCTATATTCTAGTGATCTTGCTATTATAGCAACTTGTAACTAAGAGAGGTTAGGAGGCAGTCTGTCATTAGAAACCATACAGAAGATTTACTGTTTCACTGAGGAGTGAATTGTGTCCAGCAGTGACTGGCATCTGAGCTGGCCTGCGGAAGGGGGAGTGTATGTGAGAGTATCTACAAGCCACTTCAGAAAAGCAATTTGTTGCAGTTATAAAAGGGAATTGACCTTAGTTAGGTGCATCACTTCAGCTGAAACTTTCTCCTGTCTGTTGTATTATGCAGTCTGCAGTTTAAAAGCTACAAAGATACACTAATATCAATTTCTACCTGTTGTATTTTAATTTGAAGGTTTTTCCTTTTAACTTTTGTGTTTATCATTGAAAATGCATGGCGGTGGGTAGGAGAGGGTTTGAGCACTGGAATGCAGCTTCTGGTATGCATACAGAGTCCTATAAACGTTAGGCTGGACCTTGGGTCTGCATAAATAATGTTGTGAGTATGATTTGTTTTTCAAAGAGTGCTTGCCTTTTCTGAGAAAAAGTGACAACTGCTCTGAGTATTTGAAACAGAATCAATTAATTCTTATTTTGAAACAGGCTGTACTGTAACTTGTAATAACCTGTAGATAATACATTGCTGATAAACATACTATCCATAAACTATTTCCATTTGTATGTGTGCTGTGCATTTTTCTAGCAATTTTAGGAGTTACGAAAGGCATGAGGTTTTGATTACAATGTTATGGTCATACACACATCACCTTACACACTGTTGCACCTGTCTACCTGGCAGAAGTATGCTTAGTTTTCCAAGCGATTGCATTAATATTTCAGGCTATCTCACTTTGCTTGTAAAATTATTACCTAAATCTAGTTTCCTGTTCCTTCTTTATATTCTGCCTTTGATTGCATCTATATCTGGGGGGAAAAATGGAACAGGAAAGATAGTGATTTAATTAGTGGTGATGGCCAGAGGGTGTAACTGTCATCACCAGGATGAATGGCTGCTTTCCAGTTGTAGCAGCAGAACTAGTAAAATTGTATCACCAAATTTATCTACCTCTTGCTACACCCTGGGAATTCCCATGTGTGTTGATCACATACTTACCAGGTGACTGATTAGTCTGTAGCAAGACTACTGAACCTTTTCACAAATGTTTTCAGTTTTTCCATATGCAGCTCTTCCATTTTGTCACATCTTGTTTCCCCAACTTGGACTCTGGAGAGATCTGTACAACATGTCTATGCAGATTAGTTTTGCTATTAATGCACAAGTCCTCTGTAACTGATGTGTCCTCCTTCCATTCTGACTAAACTGCTGAATTGTTTCAGTGAATTAAAAATGAGCTCTGCTGTTATTTTCTCTTCTATAGGGATGTACATTTCTAATTTCCAGTTAGAGAAGTTGGTTATTAAAAAATCTGTCCATTCATTGTTTGTGCTTATGAAGGTGGAGCAACTTCATATGCAGAACGTAATTAGCACTTGGAATTGTTTTGATCTAGTTTTCTCTAGGTAAACTCTTCACTGATAGAAGATTTCTACTGGTGAGAAAACTTCTCTTTTAGACTTTCGGCATCAAAGCCTAAGTAAGTAAGTGAATTTCATGATTCAGCTAGGTTTTCAGTGCAGTGCAAATAATTTGAAATACCTTTTCTTAAACACCACTTTTTATGCTAATTTCGTTTGGGGTTATTTTGGGGGGGAGGTAGCATGAAATGCAAAATATTTCATGAATAAATTAAATAACTGAAGCATAGAACTTCTCCCTCAGTTTGAGGGCTTTATAGAAAAGTAACATACTGAAAAAAATCCTCTTCTGGCTGCACAGTAAGATACGGAGAAGAGAATGGAAAATATCTGTCATTTGAACCGCTGCAGGCACATAAGAAAAGGTTTCTTGTGCAAATCTGTCATCTGTCTCTGGTATTTTGAGGTGGTTGCATTAGTCACTCTGAGGTAGCTCTTTCCATAGCTGGTCTGCCTATTACACCCTATTCCACCTCTTAAAAAACCTAGGAAACAGGACCCCTTTCCAGATTAAGGTTCTAGATTAGCCTCATTTTTACTAAGGATGCAGATTCAGATGTGGTCCACATACCAGTAATGACAGACCCATTCTTTTGAAAACTGGGTACATATTTTTTCTATTACTGGTAATAAAACAAGTAATAATGCTGTGAAAATCCAATTGCATTTTCAGCTGCTGGGTTATAATGCTCTATTTACTTTTTCCCTGATGTTACATTTCTGTCTTGTTTATATGCATGTGTAAATTAAGAACAGAAGAGATAATGAGTATAATGCAAGGATTTTCAAGAAATTGTAATGATCAGTCAGGTTCTGAACATGTGAAATCTCAAAAATGTTGTCTTTTTATATGACAAATATTTGTCTGGCTACTAGAATACTCCGTTCCCTATTATCTTTGTTCCACCTCATTTCTAAAGAGTGGAACAGTTGTCTTTGTGTTTCTCTTGCTCTGCTGAAAGTTGATATGAAGCCAGATCCTTTCGAAAGTGTTACATTCATATAATAAAAATATATAGAGATAGAAACACAAACTGCTGCTCCAGGCTAGTATTTTTGGCTCTGTAGAATACATTTGAACATGAGCAACCATGTATCTTCCATTTAACCATCATCTTAATTTAATTTTACTTGACCTAAGGAGTTGACAGCATCAATCTTCTGTATTGATTAACCAGATGGAAAACAATTCTTCACATAACAGTAAGGTGACAGATTTATAGCCAGAGAACAAGTACTGATGTGTTTAATTTGCTTGCAAATTGAACTGATAAGGTGCAGATTATTTGGACCAAAGTTGGAAGTTAATTCTCATTAACTAGTCATTCTTGCTCAGACCATTGACAAAGACTCTAGACAATAGACAGTTTGGTGGATTCTTAATTGTATTTCCATAGGTAAAACAAGGAGTTTCCACACAAAGTGCATACATACTTTATGTATTAATATATATTTATATTAAAAATATGTACACAAAATATATACACATTTTGTGTACTCTTAAGACTTTCCTCAGATTTGTTTTTACTGATAAAGTACTGATAAAGTAAAAACCTAACAGTGCTAGGTTAATGGTTGAACTTGATGATCTTAAAGGTCTTTTCCAACCTAAGTAATTCTATGATTCTATAATTTAATAAATGAGACAACTATCAGATTTCTTCTGAATCTAGGTTATTCTTTTCTCATTCTGTATCGCATCTTCCTCAAAGAGGAACAGGCATCTCCACTGATAAATGTGTACCTCTGCCTGCCTACATAACTTTCAAAACCCTAGATTTGGAATTAAAACCAGCACCACCTGATCTAGCTTCAATTAACAGTTTGCAGAATGGTCTTCCTTCTCCCTGCAATACAGAAAGTCTCCTGTAACATGGAAATTAGCAAATGCAATTGAAACAAAAAATGTCTTTGAAATGAAAAGAGAGTAAGAATTTTAATCCTTAACTTATCCATTATCACTCTCACCCTTCTGTTTAAGCCTCTTTGCTGCAATAATCAAAACTGCAGTTGCTTAGCCACTGATAAACCTACATCATATATTCATTCCATTATTTTCCTGCAGGCCCTAGAAGTACCTTTTGACCATGATGCAGCTTGTCCAGTGATTGACAAGTGTTCTGATAGCTTGTTTCACAGCTTTCTTGCATTTTAGGGGCTGAATTGCTGGAGGCACAAGCTGTGCAGAGAGAAAATCAAGACTTATCAGTGCTTCCCAAATTCTTGTTCAGGTTTTTCCTCTTGAGCTTCTGCCTGCCTTTACTGATTTAATTAATGCTTCTATGTCCTTAGGTTACATACCTGCTGACTTTAAATCTGTTGCCATTTATCCATTATTAAAGTAACATTCTATGGCTGATGACTTGGCTGACAGCTATAGAACTACTGCCAAACTCCCATTGCCATCAGAGATCCTTGGAAACAAGGACATTAAAGATTTTTTTTTTTTTTTTTTTTTTTTTTTTTAATGAAAAGGGATAAAATTTATCTTAGTAGTTTAAAGTCTGACAACCTGAAGCTCTTCAGAAGCTAATTAACTTACATTCCATTGCCTTGGATATTGCCATTTCTCTTTTTGTTCATGTCAGTGTTGCATTGGAAAAGAAACTCTTTTAAGAGCCACTTGACCCTGCTTTTAATGGTGAAGTTAAGGAAGGTAACCGATGGAACTGGTAATATCTTTAGCCTTAAAACTGTTTCTCTTGCTCTGGCCATCTTGCTTTGAAGTTTAAACTCACATGTGTTTTAAAATAACTCCCTGTCCCGGGGATGACCATATGTCAGAGTAAAAGGGGACTTGCAGCAAAACAAGAGGAAAGCATTACCATCTCCATGTGCTTCCTGACTTTGGGGAAGATCCATTCTACAGCCTGATCTGTGAAAGGGAAAGATCATGTCCCCTTCTGAATAAAAAAATCCTTTAGCTATTATATATTATATTAAAATGATGATGTACTATAGCTCTCATTAGCCGCCCGGTAACTCAACAAGCTTAATGATTAATTCTTCCACACAGTTGTCTGCTCTGCCTTGACTTCAATGGGTTTTTCAGTCTTTTTCAAATCACAGGTTAGATTTTCTAAGAGAAGTGGACCTCTGCATAATAGATTTAAAACTATCGATGAGAGACTTTCTTCTTTTAATTAACTCTTCCTGAGGTTGTAGAAGGAGCCCATAGGTCCTTAGATCTCTGCAGATCATAAGTGGAAGAGCTCTAGACTAGGATCCTACAGGATTAGTAGTGATTGGTTTAGGAGACAGTAGGTCCCTCTCTGTTTCCATTTCTGTATAGCTTTCTTCAGTATTTCTATACTAGCATTTCTGCACTCCTCCCTTTTCTGTCTTTTTGTAACCTTAAGCTTTAATTAAGTTACCTTTTAAAACACATAAATTATCATTTACTGAGCATCAAATATAAGGATAACACATGAAATACATGGATGTAAAGTTCCATAAAGAATAGTTAATCTTATGTTCACAACTTCATCTCAGCCTAAATCCAACTGATCTTTCAAAATGTTCCGAGGGCATCAAATGAAATTAGCAGGAGGTAGATGCAAAACAGGCAAAAAGGGATTATTCTTCATACAATACAATATTTCTGCAGGTTGTTGAGGGTCCTAAAAATTTACATGTGTAAAAAGTGAGTGGGAAACATAATGAAAGAAAAAGGATCCCCTGAGAATTATTAAATAGAAAGATGTCATACGCGGCTCAGGAGATCCTGAACTGCAAACTGCTGAAAGCCAGGAGCATACAAGGTAAGTAAATTTCACCTGTTCTTATATTATTCTCAGAACTGCTCCTACTTCTCAGCTTCCCTGCCCATTGTGAGAGATAAGATTCAGGGTGATCCTGTACTATCCTTATTTTACTATTGAAGTGCATTTTCCCCTTGACCCTGTCTTTCTGTTGGACTGCTTCAGGATTATCTCCCTGGTTAAACATTTGCTATCTATAATGCTTTAATAACAGATATTATTCTAGATGTATTCATTCAAATGTTACTACTCTGTGGATGGCACAGGTGTTTCTGTCGAAATTTTTATGCCTGATTTGATTTAATCTTCTTAACAATGTTTGTCCAAGATTTAACATTTGAGTGAATAAAATTAAAATGAACCTCAGCGTTTGAAAACTAAGTTTGGGAATCCCATCTGCCATAAAATTCCTTGTTTTATACACAGCAAGTTTTGAAAGCATTGGAATCCCAAAATTACGACTTTGCTCAGTAAGATTGGCGTCAATTCCTTTTTTTTTCTTTTAACGATCTTAGACATTTTTAAGCTCCAATTGTAGTTGTATTTATAAGTAGCTTTTATATTTTTGGAAGATGACACTATGCAAATAATCTGCTGTGATTAAAATTGTAACATGTAGAGTCTGAAGTACACTGAATAATTCCTGCAAGTATTGATATAAAAATGTTTTTAGCTTCCTTCCCCCCTCCATATTTGAACAAGTTGTGAAACAGGATCTCAGAAACTTTTAAATAAGTGTTTATTGTTATTACAGAAGAAGCTTGTGTCTCGGTTTGAATAATACAAAATGTCCTTTCAGTTGACAACTAACAGTGCACAGTGAATGAATCCACAATTTGCCATACAAATAAACAAGGAAACAAGTACAACTGGAGTTCAAAAAGTAGAAAAACAAAATTTTAAGTTGAGCCCAATGTATATTCTACTGTAAATGAAAGCTTTTAGAATCCTTTGATTTTTTTTTTTTTTCAAAAGTTTGCTTGTATTTCAAAAAGGCTGAAAGAAGGCTAGAATGTATATGAGTTGCTTTACTCTTTTATGAAACGAGTACCCTGTCTAGGAACTAAGCATGCACATGGAGACACTTTCAGATATTAGTACTGTTATGTCAGGAGCTGGAGACAATTGTACATTTATCAAGAAAAAAAAGCTATAGCTGAATGATGCTTAGATGTCAAAACAAAACATTCATGGGGAAATGACATTTAAGAATAATTTTTCAGCTCAGGTTTTTAGAAAATTTTAGGTTCATCAGTCTCAATTAAACAGAGAAATGAACATCAAAATTTCCCATATAATAGCTTTTCATTTTTAAATTTAGAAAATTAAAATTTCAAAATTATTAAATAAGTTTTCTAACATACTGAATCAAAAGTAATCACATTCTGTTGGAGGAGGTGGGAGAGTAATGGTAAAACTGTGTCCAGCTCAGCTGATCTCTGTTGTAATTTAGCTGTGGTGTGGACTGACAAGATAGCCAATATATCCACTGTTCTGTGTCTGCCACTGCAGTCTCCAATATGGTTTTCTTGGGATGGAGTAAAATTTTTCTTGCTCCTTCAGCTTGGTCTTTGCTGCTGTCTTTTTTTATTAATGTTGTCCTAATGTCCATACTGGAGGAAGACAGCCTTGATTTGTCTAGAGGAATCCAAACTCCAACTGTCTGCTCCATACAGAGATGCTTGTTTTGGAAGACTCAAACAGTATCTTTTTCCTGTTTGTTTTCGTTGATAGCAGTTTGCTACATTTATTCTGGGCTGCTCCTTTGTTTTTGCCATGTCGAGTCTCCCATCATCTCTGTACTGGCTACCAGAGAGGAGGTTGCCTTCTCATTTCAAGCTGCCTCAGGCCAGATTTTCTATTGTCAGGGTTTCATGAGTTTCTGTGCTGGTTTCTGCCTGTCTTGAGAGTGTAGTGGATCAGGTCCCAATATGATATGGGAATGCAGATCAGGTGGATCACCTCATTTATTGGTCTTTTTGCATTTTCAGCAGTTAATTTTTTGAAAAGGTTTAGGCATAATCCTGTTGCTCTAGTTTCAGAACCAGGGAATTACACATTGAACATTGCTGCTCACTTGGGTTTGCTCCAAATCATGGCAACACACTGACAATGGCAGATTAAATTCCCTTCTGTTCCTTGTTACAATTTTCAGTTAATAATCAACATGCTGAAGATGTGGCAGTCCTGGTTGATGCTTTTTAGCACAAGTGACCTGGGTATTAGATTTCCCTTGGCACAGAGGGATATGGATTTGTGAGAGTTCTGCAGTTGTCTGTCTTCCTAAAAATCACAAGTTCTGATACAGTTTGAAGCAATTTCAAGACTATATTTAAAAGAGGCTTAGGGTTCCACTGGCAATAATGTTGGGTGTCAAGGCAGAGGCACATTGGCAGAATGTAATAGGGAAAGAGTTTTCTTTCTGCATTATACTTCACTCTGGCTAGTGTTATAAATCTATTTGTTTAATAATCATTCCTATTCACACACACAATAAAAGGAGGTGTACCTGACTTGATCATTTTCATTTTAAGTTTTCTGGTTTCTACCTTCAGCTACTTCTTTTGTCTTCACTTTGCCTCTTCATCCATATTCAGGGGAACCTCATTCAAATCCAGCAAGCAATTACACTGTGGTGTAACCATGAATAATATTGCTATTTACACACACTTAAGATAGCCCATTTCTTGACAGGGAATGATATTATATTGATTGATACTGTCTATTTTTTTTTTCTGACTTGCTATCCATCTTTTTAGACATTTATGAAATATCTGTCTTCATTGTAAGCTTCCATTAAAACTGGAGATGATGTTTTATCAAATGATGTATATTCTGCTAGTGCTTACAAAGCTGGAGAGTGCATGCAGGCTGCATAAAGTCACTTACAGAAGGATAAAGTATGGTGAGAGAAAATCATGAAGAGCTCATCTATGGATAATGTGTGGAAGTGAAAACATTTTATTAAAGGCAACATTTCATCCTTTAAAAACACAGACCTAATACTGAAATCAAGAGGAATCTCATGTATAAAAGCTCACAGGCTAGTTAGATGACTGTAAGTTGTTCCTAGGGGACTGTTACGACAGGCTGCTTATCTTTATTATCAGTTACAGAGAACAAACAAGAAAAAAAATTTTTTTTTTCTTTTATGACCTGAGTGAACATGATTTCATGAATTTCAGTTGAGGAAGCTCCCTCCAGCATCAGAATGCAACTTTTTTTTGAGTTCGGTAGCCATAAAAAAAGTTTAAGAAAAATCTCATGCTAAAATGCAAGTCTCCCTTATGCTTTTTTTTTTAGCAACATACCGCTTACCATGCATCAGTTTTACAGAGAATGAAGAGACCAATCATTTTGAATGTATTTATGTATGGTGCAGTTCCTTCTTCTGATTAATGCTATAGTAATAATTTTCATCAGTAAAGAAGTAAAGATGTGTACTTCCAATCTGAAAATAGGTTTGTTTAGATTAAGAAGCTACCATCAAAAAGAAAAATTCATACAAATTGAAAATTATACAGAAACCGGAACAATATGTCAATAAATTATGAACATTTATGAAGATCAACTAAGTGATCCCAGATCACTTGAAGTTGCTCAGGCCTTTCAGAACCCACCACTTGTCACTAGTGACCACTTTTGTTCAGAAAACTAGGATTAGCTATTGACATAGCTTGAAAAAAGGCTCTTCACTTTACTCTCCCTTTTTGCCATCAGACGCTTACTCTCCTTTTTTCTTACTTTTTTAATTTTCAGAATGTTTATTGAACGGCATTTTATTAAAAAAGAAAAAAAAAAGAGAAAAAAAGAATATTTAGTAATTTTGATAAGTCTGCAATTGTCTTACAACTTTGCAGTTTCATTTGCTTAGAAGATAGTGCCCATTAGAAAAGGGAAATAATACATGTAGAAGTGGAAATAACCTAATATGCAAGCTAGGATTTCCCACTATATATATGTGCCACAAGTCGAGCAGGCGGGGGAGAAGACCGGCCTGGCTGGACAGAGAGCTTTGGCTAGAACTCAGGAAAAAAAGGAGAGCCTACCGCCTTTGGAAGAAGGGGCAGGTGACTCAGGGGAACTACAAGGATGTTGTGAGGATATGCAGGGAGAAGACCAGAAAGGCGAAGGCGCAGCTGGAACTTAAACTGGCCACTGCCATTAAAGACAACAAAAAAAGTTTTTATAAATATGTTAGCGACAAAAGGAAGGCCAGGGAGAATCTCCCTCCTTTGTTGGATACAGAAGGTAACCTTGCCACGAAGGATGAGGAGAAGGCAGAGGTACTTAATGCCTTCTTTGCCGCAGTCTTTAATAGTCAAGCTAGTCATCCTCGGGTTTTTCAGGTCCCTGAACTGGGAGATGGAGATAGGACACAGAGTGAAGTCCCAGTTGTTGAAGAGGTGACAATCACTGACCTGCTCCTCCACCTGGATGTGCATAAGTCCATGGGCCCAGATGGGATCCACCTGAGGATAATGAGGGAGCTGGCAGAGGAGCTGACCAAGCCACTCTCCATCATTTATCAGCAGTCCTGGTCAACCGGGGAGGTCCCGGATGACTGGAAACTAGCAAACGTGATGCCCCTCTACAAGAAGGGACGGAAGGAGGATCCCAGGAACTACAGGCCTGTCAGCCTGACCTTGGTGCCAGGGAAGGTCATGGAGCAGATCATCTTGAGTGCCATTATGCAGCAAGTACGGGACAACCGAGGGATCAGGCCCAGCCAGCATGGGTTTATGAAAGGGAGATCCTGTTTCACTAACCTGGTCTCCTTCTATGACAAGGTGACCCGCTTAGTGGATGAGGGGCAGGCTGTGGATGTTGTCTACTTGGACTTTAGTAAGGCCTTTGACACAGTCTCCCACAGCATTCTCCTGGAGAAGCTGGCTGCACACGGCTTGGATAAGTGCACTCTGCGCTGGGTTAAAAACTGGCTGGAGGGCTGAGCCCAGAGAGTGCTGGTGAATGGAGTCAAATCCAGTTGGCGGCCGGTCATGAGTGGTGTTCCCCAGGGCTCAGTACTGGGGCCGGTCCTGTTCAACACCTTCATTGATGATCTGGACGAGGGGATCGAGTGCACCCTCAGTAAGTTTGCAGATGACACCAAGTTGGGTGGAAGTGTCGATCTGCTGGAGGGTAGGAAGGCCCTGCAGAGGGACCTGGACAGGCTGGATCATTGGGCCGGGGCCAACTGCATGAGGTTCAACAAGGCTCAGTGCCGGGTCCTGCACTTGGGTCACAACAACCCCATGCAACGCTACAGGCCTGGGGAGGAGTGGCTGGAGAGCTGCCTGGCGGAAAAGGACCTGGGGGTGTTGGTTGACAGCCACCTGAACATGAGCCAGCAGTGTGCTCAGGTGGCCAAGAGGGCCAATGGCATCCTGGCCTGTATCAAGAACAGTGTGGCCAGCAGGACCAGGGAGGTGATAGTGCCCCTGTACTCGGTACTGGTGAGGCTGCACCTCGAGTACTGTGTTCAGTTTTGGGCCCGTCACTACAAGAAGGACATTGAGGTGCTGGAGCGTGTCCAGAGGAGGGCAACGAAGCTGGTGAAGGGTCTGGAGCACAAGTCTTATGAGGAGAGGCTGAGGGAGCTGGGGTTGTTTAGTCTAGAGAAGAGGAGGCTGAGGGGAGACCTTATTGCTCTGTACAACTACCTGAAAGGAGGTTGTAGTGAGGTGGGGTTTGGTCTCTTCTCCCTAGTAAGAAGTGATAGGACGAGAGGAAACGGCCTCAAGCTGCGCCAGGGGAGGTTTAGGTTAGATATTAGGAAAAACTTCTTCACCAAGAGAGTAGTCAGGCATTGGAAGAGTCTGCCCAGGGAAGTGGTTGAGTCTCCATCCCTGGAGGTATTTAAAGAACAGATAGATACGGTGCTCGAGGACATGGTATAGATGGACTTGGCAGTGTTAGGTTAATGGTTGGACTCGATGATCGTAAGGGTCTTTTCCAGCCTTTATGATTCTATGATTCTATATATTACTTTAATACTTTATGTAAATGAATAAAATTAATGCAACATCAGATAATACGGTAGACCACAGAATAAAAGATTTTAGGAAATTCTTTTTGTTGAGGTTAGAACAATTATTGCAACACAAGCAACTTGCTACAGAAGTCAATACTAGTCAGAACAACTCCACCAGAAACTGAGCTCAGCATGCAGACAGCAGTTTTTTGTATTGGGTTAAGAAATTCAGCAAATTCAGATGCTATCCTTTTGATTTAGATGACTCCACATGTTTCAAGAGTATTTTCTCAGCTAGAGCCCAGTGCCATAAGATGCTTAAGAGCATGTTTAGCTTTAAGTCTGGAGCCTCTGCCCTTAACTATCAGATAACTGTCAGATATATGGCATGTGCTTAAATACCTTGCTGAGCAAGAGTCATCAGGTGTGAGCTAATCCTCATGGAGGTCAGTAGGAAAGTATCTATAAGGATTACATTTGGGCATGATGCTGCCTCTTCTTGAAATATGTATCTCTGAAGTGATCCGACTGGTATCAGTGGTGAAGCATTTTACTAGTTTTGTCTAGAATTTACAATGATTTTTAGAATACTAATCCAATTCATAATTCATTTAGCAATCTCTGTTTCTCTTCAAGAGTCAAGCTCATGCATATAAACTCTTTAAATTACGATTGCCAGCATTATTCAGCAAATATCACCACTTTCCTCACGAAATAGCTGAATAATTTTTTACATTCACATTTATAAATACTAAGTGACCAATTCTATAGTGTAATGAGATCAACAAGCTATCTCTAAGCTGCAGAGTAACTTAGAGGAGTGCTTTTTATATTTTATATATAATTGTATTAAACCAGGTCTAGACTGTTTATTGTAGAGTATGGTTGTCTATGGATGGTAATAATAATACAAAATAAAAATAAATATGGTATTTCTTTGGCATGTCTAGGAGTTTCTCCCTCAGTCTGCCAAGGGAGATGGATTCTCACCAGTACAAACAAGTATAAAAGTCCTGTTTAATGATCCTCTTTCAACATACCTCACAACACTCTACTAGTAGAGACCATGACATTGGTTCACAAAACTGAAGACCAATTCTCATACAAGCAGCAACAGCAAGGTAAAACAACATCAAAGAAAGCATTGATAGCAGGTAGAAAATTAGTGGTCAAAACTTATGTGAAGTTCTAGAGTAGGTAATGATTACTTTTTTTCAGTCCACATTTGCAGTCACATCAGTACTTTGTATTATTTAAGCCAAAGTATTTCACATTTAAAAGATAAAATATCTGGAAAGAAATAGTTCATCCTAGAAAACAGTCAGTATCTTTTGTTTTGTTTTTTTAGAAAAGGCTTTAAGGGATAAAATTAAAATAATCACGGCTACTGCTAATTTGAGTTTCCTAATGTGGTCCTCGTTTCCTAATGGTGAACTCACTGTGAAAAGAATTAATGTACTTGATTTTTTTTTCTGTTGCAAATGTGAGGTACTCACAATTAGATTTTTAAACAGTTTTTCTGCTTCATCAATAAAAATTTATACAGGCATGCTTTATAAGTATGACTTTGGGCTATGCTTTTTACATGCACATCTGTCCTGTTGATATAAATTCAACTTACATTTATTTTATAGTGCTTTTCTCTGTAGTGGGTTAATAGCAATAGCCTGGATCGCTGCAGTTTCCCGATAGAGGAAAGAAGTCTTTTTTGTCTGTATGACTAGTTTTTACCAATGTCTCTGCTGCAGCCAAGGGTCTGATGTAGGCAGCAGCCCAGAACTCAAAACCAGCCCAAAAAAGTAAATACTTGCAGAATTAACCCTCAGAGGGTTACCCTCAGAGTGCAGAGCGCATGTGGACAACAAACCCCAAACAATACATGTTACTGACATGTACTGTTGTAACAGTTGTTACGGTGGTAATTAAGAATTTTCACTTATGTATTTTGATCTTGGATAGGAAAAGAGGAAGAAAAAGACTCTAGACCACCTTTTTTTCATCCTGTCCTTTGTAGGGTTGATGGCAACATTTCCTCAAATATAATTTAGAGTGTTTTTTAAATTACAGACATAGCAGTGCATAAGGTTTCCTTATTTTTTTTCTGTTGCATCCATGTAATCTTACAGAGGAGCCTTTGCTTGAGTAGATGAGTCCATCCTCTGTAGTGTCAAAAGAATGGGAGGTTACACTTTAAGTTATTCAGTTATGCTAGGAATGTATCTATTGTTTGTGGGATTTGTTTTTGTGTAATTTCTACATGCCAGAGCTGTAGGGTTTTGCGTTTGTGACATTGTTAGAGTCTGGCTAATTTATTCTCAATTCCTCCTCTTTCCATAATTTTCTTTTTGTCTGGGAAAGCCCACTGATTTAACTAATGAATCTAGTACTGATTTCTGAACAGCTGCTAATAATAAGAAAATTGTCTTGATGGTTATTCTCGAGTCTGGAGAATGAGCATGCAAGCAAGTTGTTGGGTTTTTTTTTTACTTTCCAGGATGTTTGGCTTGTTTGGAGAGCTCTCATGTCAAATCCCTTTTATCTGTAATTACAAAGCATTATGATTTCATCTTGGTGCCAAGGGATAGCAAATGACTGCAGGGAATACTGAAAGCCTGTTTATTTATCTTAAGGCCAACTTTTGGTCACAGTGACATCATTCCTAAATTCTCGGTGAATTTATCTGTTTGGAGCTTTAACCCTATGCATGCTTCCCAGGACTGACTAGAGTTTGTATGTGAACTCTACTGGGAGCAATTGGGAATATATGCTTTTTCTTTCTCTCTTAAATAGTATGGGCTAGACTATTTGTCCCAGGGAACTGACAGTCAAATTACAAATATATTATTTTTATCCCCACTTTTTAAATGAACTAATACCACAAAAAAAAAGGAACTGATTCATCCTCAATGACGTAGGAAGTCCATTTCAGACCAGGAGATGAAACATATTTTTTGGAAGCCTAATCTTACTTCTTGGTTCAAAACATTTCTACCTCCCTTCTGTACTCTTCTACCCTTTCAAATGCTTTTTTGGAATTCAGAGGCATGATTTATTCAGATTGTAGCTGTATGCTGAGTGTAAAGGCAGGTTCTTTCCTTACTTCTGAGATTACATCATCTGTGTGGGATGTTACATTGGAGATCAGGATTTTGGCCTTTTAAAGACTGTGACTGACTGCCAGGTAAGGACATGGAATGAAAGAGCTACTGTCAAATGTATGAACGATGTTGCTATTGGTAAGACATAATAATACAGTTAAAATAGTTTGTGCCTCAGGATTCTTTGTTTCCAGACAGTCTGTAGAGTGACCGAATATACGTGCTTTTAGCTACTGTATAAGTCTGTCTAGGGAACACTATGCACTGATTTGCAATTGCAGTGTAACAACACTGAATTCTGGGGAAACCTCAGATACCTTTATGTTACTAATTACAGCTTTCATCTGCTGCTAACTGATAAAAGAAATGTGAGAAAAAACTCATTCCTAGGGGAACAGACTTTCTGTCCCATCTTTGCTCTGGGCCTTGAAGAAAAAAAATGGGAGAGTTGTGAATGACTTTCAAAGACCATCTAGCCTATCTTTCTTCTTGAAGAACTGTTCAACAATACCTAAATCATTCTTGACAGAATCAGTTCAATGTTTCTTTAAAATCATTTAGCAATGGAAACTCCACAGCCTCTGTATATAATCCATTTCATTGCTTGTCATTCCACACTGTTCAAAAGGGTTTTCTTCTAATGCTTGACTAAATTATCCTTATACCAACTAGATCTTTTTCCTGTCTCCATTATTTTCCTCTTTTCAGCAACTCTTTACATAGATGTAATCATGTCTCTCCATAGCTGTCTTTTCTTTGGAATAAAGGGGAGAAATGATCTCTAAAATAACAAAGTTTTATTTTATCTTGGCTTTTGCTCTCTTCTTTATCTTCATAATTGCTAATCATCTGACCATTGCTGTTTCTCATTTCTGGAGTTCATTTATAAATTTCTGGATGCTATTTCAGTTAAAGCCTTACTCATATGAGTAGAAGGATTATATGACATTAGAACTCAAAAATACTTTTTGCAGAAAAGTGTCCTAGTCCATCGTTTCCTACCTTGTCTGTTTTTCATGTCCTCATGTTAGTAGCACTTTGTAAATGCTGTTGATAATCTGTAGTGGTCTGAAATAACTTGGATCATCAAGACCATTTGAATTCCAGTCATGTCTTACAAGCACTTGCAGTCCAAAATTGTTCCTTTCTTCAAGTGTACGCTGTAGTCTGTCCTCTAAGTCATGACTGAAAATACTCATTGGTACTGAACCCCTGGAAAATGTTACTCAATGAAACATTTGCATTTCCCTGATTGCTATTATTTGAATATTGGAGTTGGCACCCATTTTACAGTAGTTTCATTTAGACAAGTTGTGAGGGGGGAAAAAAGTAGTTTGGGGAGTGCTGGAGAGATACATGCAGAATCTTCCCCTGTTACATGATGAAGTGCCCTTCTGTTCCCACTCAGAGTCTGTCTTTCTCTTTCCACCTCATACTTCTGAAGTGAGTTTGTGATTTTTTTTTTTTTCCCTTTCCTGGCATCACTTATTTGCCCTGTGAAAAGAGCTAAAGACAATATGAAAATTAGATCCCTCTCTTTCTTTCTGAGGCCCCTTTCCTCACCAATGCTTTGATCCTCCTTGGCTTCGCATTTGCACTCTTCTCCCAAATGCTGTGATCCAATAGCAGAACTCTAAAACTGCTGTTGGAGTGTCTGCCTTCTTCTATTAGGATAATGCTAAAGTCCATTGACATAAATGATCAAAACCAGATTCTCTAAGGAGTGGCAGAAGGACGTCAGCCTTTTCGAACACAGTGATGTCCTGGGGAGGAGGGGCCTGGCTGAATACAATTAGAATCCTGGGTGCAATTACTGACTTTGCTGTAGAGTAAATTGAGCAAATCCTTGAAACTCATTCAGTGTTCATTTCTGTCTGCTAGGTAATTCTAATTCAAATATAAGATCTTTGGAGAAGGGACTATATTTCTAGAGTATACATAGTGCAAGCAGCTTCATACTGCCATCTAAAATATGATTTATTGTCAGTTATTGACTATATTGTGTCTTCTTAAAAAAACATAAAATCCTCTGTGTGTGTTAAATATCAAGGGACCAGTATCAACACCGATGTGTGTAAATATGTCACCCTTACCTTGCCAGTGGTATAGGCAGAGAAGCTGAAGACTTGGAGAATAGTCCAGGTTGGAAGGGTCCTTGAAAGGCCATCTAGTCCAGCCTTCATGGGAAAGAGAGCCTAGATGAGATTATCTAGCACCCTACCCATTTGTGTCTTGAAAACATCCAGTGATGGGGACTCTGCCACATTCCTGGGGAGGTTGTTCCAGTAATTGATTGCTCTCACTGTAAAAAATTTTGTTTTTTATATCTAGATGAAACCTCTCCCAGTGCAGCTTGTACTCCACTGCCCCTTGTCTTCTCCATGTGGCTCCTTGTGAAGAGAGAGCCTCCATCCTCTTTGTAGCCACCCTTTAAGTACTGGAATACTATGTATGAGGTCCCCCATGAGCCTTCCCTTCTCCAGGGAGAAGAGACCTAACTCTTTCTGTATTCTCTCTCCACTAGACATGAACTGTTTTATCCTCTTTTCAGTGACTCCCTGTTACAAATTACATAATCTGTACATAATATATCTCTTCAGTTGCCTGTTCTGTAGCATAAACAACTGTAGGGTTGTTTTGTTGTTTTCCTCACAGTTTCTTTTCTCTACACCTCTGCTTATTCGTACTGGCTGTTTAAGTAATCACTGATTACAATAATCTTACTGATTTTTCTTTTCCCTGGTACTCTCCAGCTGACCCTTATATCTCTGGAAGCATGATGGCCAAGGCTTGGCACAGTATTCTAGCTGCAGCTTTATTACATCTGAGCAGAGTGGGAAGATTACTTTATGTGATTTTCCTGTTTGGCCTGTCTGATTTTCTTGACTCATAGTCAGTTTGTATAGTGTTATAATTCCCAGCCCTGTGTTTTGCAGATCTGCTGCCTGAGCTGTTATTCTGAAACTTGTATGTCTATGTTATTATTCCTACCTATAATGTAGAATAATTGTGTGTACATGATACCGTGCATTAGTCCTCAGTGGTCTATCCTGTTTATTTCGTACCACCATGCTATATGGTGAACACTTTTTGATTCTTATTTTGCTTTCCTTTTTTAAGCTGACAGGAGTTACCTGTAAATGTAATACTTTTCCTTACTGACTTAGACAATGATATACAAATATATTTTGATATTTTAAAATAAACTCTTGAAGAATGTTGCTTGATTCTTCTTTGTCGTTTATTAGAGGCTTACTGATAACTATGTTGTTCCATTATGGTCATACTTTACAGTAAGTTAATTTAACCCACATTTCCCAAATTTTTTATGAAAATGTGACACAAGCCAGAGTCAGAAGTCTTGATAAAGTGTATGATATCTACTGCTACTTGCCATCTTTTTGATTGGAGACCTTACCATTACAAATGAGCAGCTGACTTCGAAGATGTCACTGGGTAAATTCAAGACAGAAATCTGCACCTCTGATCAGGATGCTCCAGAAGATACTTTCTGTGCTCACCAACAGAGTGCCAAAAGTGTCTTCCCTCCTAGCACCTCAGTCATTCTGAAGTTTTGGATGAGAAAACTATAAAACAGCTTTCTGGCAATTCTTCCTCTTGTTGCTGAAGGAGCAAGATGAAAAAGATGAGAGCAGAGGGCTTCTTTCTCTATCACAGCTTCAAGCCTTACATATAGGAATATGCACAAGGGGTATTAGGATTCTGTGTGTATGTGAAATAGTCTCCCAAGGGAAACAGGCATGTCATACAGCTTGAGAGATTGTACAGCTTGAAAATAGTAGAAAACATGATATGGAATAGTATGCTAGGAGATAAGATGCTTTTTATTCCCATCTGTGCTTCAGGGGTTGAATTGGCAGCAAATTCAAAAACCTTTACTAGGCAACAGAAAAGATCAAGAAATATAGTATATGCATAGCAGGGCTTTGGCAGGAGGTAGTGTATGTCCTAACTGGATAATAGAAGCAGGTATAGGGATTAATGTAGAGCATGTACTTTGCAAGTGTTTCTTCTAAGATCTCATGCTATGTCAGTTTTTGCAGAGTCTTTATGGGCAATGGTTTTTTGACCTCTAGTTAAAATGCCTTTGAATAGAGATCTCCAAGAGAAGCCCCAACACGGTATTATTTTTCTGGCATTCATTATTGTGTAACATATGGATATGTCCCTCTGCGGAGGTTGTGTTGTCTGTCTCAGCTGCTATTCCACATTGATAAAAATACTGGTTCTCTTCTCACTTGTATATATTAACAGCTTGAGTGTAAGTGAACATATATGCCACAGGTTCTGGAGACTTATGATCTCCAAGAGGGAAAAAATACCTCTGTTTATTATGGTGTCTCTCATGTGGTTCCCTTGTGCAGCTGACAAAGGGGAAATTAGCAGATGGTGTAAAACTTCTGTAGGTATTAACAGGCAGCATTATCAATTTTATACGTTTTTTCTTACTGCAGCCTTAGTCACTTCTTAAGTTTTATAACCTTTCTCTTAATCTAGTGGACATTTTTGATAATCTGTCTTTTCCTCAGTTTTCTGTTTGTTGACAGGAATATGGCCATTCTGATATTAACAAACACAAAATCTACCAGCCAAACAGAAACAACCAACCAAACCCCAAAGCCAATGCAGAGTGTGAAAAAAAATAACATTATGTCTTTATAAAGTAATGCCCTCTGTCTGCTTAAACATATTAATGCAAGCTTGCTTCTGTTAATGTTGGTCATGTGCTCTTTGGCTAGCGTTCTGTAATGCTGACAGCATTAATGGGAGCTGTTGCACACCATGCTGCCTTGCCTGTTTTTATCTCTTTTTTTGCTTCTTCTTTTCTTGTCTATATATATATATATATATATATATATGAGGTGCGATACATGTTCCTCACATTTTCAGATAAGACAATAGAAAAGAGTTTTCAAGGCTACTGAATACTGTAATATTTTACAAAGAATAGCTATGCAGGTTTTTATCTCATCTTTTTCTGAACCTGTGACCCATCCTAAAAGGTCACTGTTGGAGAGTGAACAAATATAATAGAACATACTGGAAAGTCATTATTGGAAAGTCAACTTCATCTTTCCCTGAAGCTGATTAAATGCATTAGCTACACTTCAACCTCTATAGTACTTTTGTATGAGAAAGTATTATTATACAGTGGTTGTGGCTATAATATTATAGATGTGGGGAATGGGATTCGAGCTGGTAAAAGACTTGATATTCTTTCTTTACTTAAGTGTAGTGTCCCTTCTTTTCCACCTGTTCACTCACACTCCACACAGACACAATGTTTTTGCAAATATATGTGTATTCTCTTCCTGCTATGAAAAGAAATACGTTTAAAATGGCAGAATAGTTTTTGTAGGGTATATAGGAGCTTTTCAAAATTAAATTTTTCTATTACTACCTTGTCAAGGAAGTGCAACCCCAAAGATAACTGAACTGTGATTGTCAGTAAATTTGGGGGTGATAAAAGAGGCGTTTCCTGCTGAATACTCATCTAATACTGCTGTCTTTGGAGAATGATATCTCACCTAATAAAATCATCAGTTAATAATAAAATAAATTGCACACAGTGAAGTAACAGCATGAAGAATACCAGTATTTAGTGTGGCACTCATTTTGTGTAGAAACATGAAAACTGTTTTAATAGGTAAGCAGCCAAATACTAACTAAAAGTTGAAGAAGTTAAAGAGTGTCTAGGGCAGCAGTTTCTAAGAAGCTAGGCAGCAAATCACAAGGGACTTGGAACCGGGCCTCAAAATTCAATATATTTTGATGCTGTTTGTAGAAAGTGATAAGTTTTATACCTACACTTTGACTTTATGCAGACTTCAGTATCCTAGTGGCTGTAGTAACTGTCTTTCACAAGGACATTGAATGTGCACATTGAAGCCAAGCAACAGCCTGAGAGTGGAGTCTTCCCTGCTCATTATGAGCTGTGTCAAAGCTACAAGACAACCAGGTAGATGAGATCCTGGAAGGATAATTGCATTTTGCTACAAGACAATGCTGCAACTGTTAATTTGTTGAACTGCAGTCTCTGCTGAGACTGAGTCCAGGAGATCTACGCAATCCTGTCGTTTATCTGCTACATTTTCTTTCCCATACCATTTAGGTGGTGTCAGATTGAAAAAAATTACTTGTAGTGGAGCCTAAAAATTTTTGCATATCAAAGAGTGAATGTGCATTGTCTGTGGGTTTTGGTCTTCTGCACACTGACAAGCCTACCACTAACTCAGCAGTACAGGATCAGGGCCTTTGCTATTAGAGTCATGCTGTACAAGGTTGTGTGTTGTGCTGTGTTCAACAGGGCACCTTTGTTATGAGCACTCTTAGCCTTGCGCTTTTTAGATGCAACTCTTAGAACAGAAAAAAACCCAAGCTCATAAATCACTGTTAGTAAAAACCAGAACAGTTTGCTCTGCATAGGCAGACTTGTGCAGAGTCTTGTGCATAATAGCATACACAAGCTGTCTCTGCCTTAATGGATCCTGTCAAGTTGCTCTCTATCATCCTTAGTATTATCATTCCCCAAGCAGTAATGGTAAAATATATTACAGCCTTAAAGGACACTTTTCATCCCTAAACTTTAGACTGTCTCTTCTTTAGAATGTCACATTCTTTAGTATTTAAAGCACAAAAGTAAATTAGGGATATAGATCCTATCTTGAAAAGCGATATAAGGCCCCTAAAATGCAGCAAGGCAGTTAGGTGGATTTTCCAAATCAGTGTCACCCTTTGATGGTATTGCAAACACAAATGTTTTAGGGAGTCAGGCTCCAAAGGTCAAGCGACTGATGTGGAAAATCATGTAAAATATGCGTGTGCATACACATGTACACAGAGAGAGAAGTTTTTTTTTTTTTCTGAGACTATTACATCAGTATGGAAGTTGAGAGCCCAAGTGAGGTGCTGGGTGTGAGTGGATGCTCAGGGAGACTGCAGGAGTTCACTGGAGAACATCAGTTTTGAAAATACCACGCAGTCCTCCTGGCCTCTTCAAAGGGGTGTTGGAAAGTAGCCACTGAACCATGGCATATGGCAAAGACAGCACTGATGCCACAGTACTCCAGTCTATCTTTATTTCTTTCAATTGCATGATTTTTTTCATTCCTAGTATATGGGGGAGTCAACAGGATGTCTCTGTGCTCAGTAGTCAGGGCTGCCTCCTGCATAGTGTGTATGAAAAATCCCTACTGAAGTATAGCACTGCCTTGAAAAGAGACAGAAAAGTAGGCATCCTTGAGCCATCTCCTTACCCCTGTAAGGACAAAGCAAAGCCTAGTTTCTTTTCACCTGTAGCAGGGAAAAAGAACACAATTATGATATTTTTGCAATGTTTCTGTTGCTTAAAGAAATAGTAAGTAGCAGGTAAAGTGCTCTTTCCCTTGGGGACCAATTACTTTGGGGAATTATATGCACTAACATTGGCAAAAGTCTCTCAAATAATAACTACTGTGATCAAAATGTTAGTGTAAGCCCAAATACCAGAGAGTGAAAATGAGGCCAACAGCTGCGTGCAGTATAAAGAAGAATGTGCTTCTGTTCAGGGAGTATTAGTGGCTCCACTGACACACCTGCTGCTTGGTAGGACTTGTTTCCTTGACAAAATAACCCTGCAAATGACCACTGAGAAGGCTTGTGATTATTCCCATTTTTCAGTTCTAGTTTGTAGCTGCACCTCAGATTGAGCAGCAGCACTGCCTGACATTCTCTCTTGATTTGAAATCATCACTGTTGATAGCCTATTGTGCTCCCAGCCTTATTTATTGTGAGGGATGCACACAACACTTGGTGTGCAGGTTCAGAAGATGAACTCTGCCAGTGCAAGATCAACCCCTATTAACAAGCAGCAATGCCTCTTACAATGCCTCTTACAACGCAGGTGAAGTTGCTAAGCAAAGGAAGCTAGTGTTGACTTAAACAAGGTGCAACTGTGTGTGTAACAGTGTGAATGTATTGTTAAAGCCCTGGAGAGAAAAAAAAAAAGAATTTTACCTTTACTAAAAAAAAAAAGGGCATTTTGCAAAATTATTTTGTTTTGGGATGCAAAATTGCTCTCAAGTTACCTGCAGAGAAAGATAGGTACAAAGAGCCTCTTCATGCATCTGTGAAGACCAGACTTATTATAACATTGCTTCGTGCACTTAGGTACAAGTAGCATTTCATTCTTTTCTCTTATGTGAAACTGGAGCAGCGGTGATAGACTGGGGTTCTAGACCTATCTCAGCCTCAGCTAAGCTTGAATCCATATCTTCTGCTTCCCAGAAAGCTCTGAAGCTCTGCAGGTGAAAAATAAAATGAAACTGAAGAGAACACCTTGCTCTTGAAGCAAGACCATGATCTTGTCAGAAGAGCAGTCCTGGGATGAGGAGGGCCTATCCAGGGAGCCCTGGCTTGTTCAGGCATTGTTTATTTGGCATATTCTGACATAGGAAGAATCCCCAAAACTAGAGGGAGAATTGATTTTCTTCCAGTGTCAAAAAGTGTAATTTGTTGTCACTGGTGACACATATGTCTGTCTTACGTTTTGCTAACCTGGTAGGGCCAGTACAGCTGAATGAGGTGTGTCAAATTCTTCATGGTGCATCTTCTGCAGAAGAGTTTACTAGGTCCAATCAGCGGCATTTTTCTGACAGCAGCTTTTGTGCAGATACAGGATATAACCAGTAACCTAATTTGGTCCTGACTTTCATTAATGCAGCTGTATGGGGAGGAAAGGTCTGATTTAATGCCTATGTTCCATATTGAGTTGGCAGGTATGAGGACACATCTTACTTGCAGGCTGAGCAAATTTGAGTCTGGAAGTCTCTAAAGCATAAAGCATGAATTCCAAGAATTGTTTTTTTACAGCCACTTTTCAAATTAGAGCTGTAAGTTGGTGTTTACATTGAAAGTTTTCCCCTGGGGTTTTAGCTGTAATAGCATTTTCTGGCTCTTTTTTTTCCCCATCTGTAGGCTGAGATTAATGTGCTATTATGTCACATTTTTCAAATGAATTGATTTAGTAGTTTAGCATAAAACATTGAAGTTTATCTTCCCTCATTAGTCACACTCATCTGCCATTGCCCTCCTAAACATGGTCCTACACAATGTGTACTAGGAGAGCCAGCTGGGCTGATTGTGCAGTTTGCTAGAGCAGAGCACGAGTGCTACAAGAGGTGTGCTCTGTGAGTAATAGCCCAAGCTGCCAATGACAAATTCACATTGCACAATCTCTTTCTTCATCTCTTCTAATGTCACCCCATGACATCAAGCCTGTTCTTCAGAAAACCCTGCTCATGTTTTGGGCAAACACTAGAGATAAACTTGAGTTTGAATCCAAAACTGTCAGGTTAGACTTCTGCGCTCTTCTACAGGCAACTTAGTGGGAACTGCAGAATATGGCATGAAGGATCATCCTGTACGTCTCTTCAGGTGGGCAGCACCTGGACAGAGTGATCAGAACCTGATAGGAATGTAAGGTAAATGTAATGCACATCTTGTAAACCGGGACAGTGTCATGACCCCAGGTGACTTTTGGAATAATGCCATTATATGCTACATCTTCTGCCAAACTACTGGTAAATCAATAATTTTGTCTGCAATTAGAAAACATCAGATTTTTTTCTCCCAAACCAGTCTCATTTCTAGAGGATTAGTTACCAGGAATTTTCTGAGTAGTTCCTGGTACTTAATACAGCCAACAGCATTAATAATAGTTCCACCCTTTTAGGACTTTGTTATTGAGCTAATATAGTGTAATATCAATAGACACAATGATTTGACTTTCCCATTCATAAAAATAACAATGCTCACTTGTTAGTAATGTGGTGCTCATTCTATTTTCACATTGTCAGCACTGGGTGATATATGAGACGATATAATCTAATACAATAATGCTTCCTGTCATAACTGTTTTTAGCAAAATAAAATTAGCCATGCCAAATAGAAAGATGATATAATTACAGTGAAGACTATATTTATCACTGGAAGTCATTCATGTATTCAAGTATAGAGACCAGGACTAAATAAAATGCACAGGATTGTGTGCAAAAGGGATTTGTGGACTAGGGTTATTTATTTAGTACCCAAAATTCAATAACCATTCTATAAGAACAGAGCAAAGCATTAATCTTTTCCCAGATCTATTAAAACGTAAAGTATGAGTTGTGGAGACATGTTGTAGGTAGTGTGAAATGTCATGAGACCTGATCCTCTATTTATATAAGTCACCATGTCTTCAGTTTATGTAAACTGAGGATCATGCTCAAAAGATTTAGTCATGAGAACAGATGTTTCCAGGGTAAAGGGGTCTAAACCAGATAACCTTTAGACTTTTAGACTCCATAGCTCTGTATATAGACCATGTTCATTTCTTGGCAATACACTTTTTTGTTTGTAGTGCAGCGCATCTGTGTTAATATCAAAGAGCCTTATGGAAGAAATGCTTATGGGAATCCAGTGCAGTTCTTGCTCATGGTGACAAAAGGTTCAGGCTAACATAAGAGAAAAAACCATGCAGGGACACAAAATCAGATGCGAGGTGGGGGGGTTGAGGGGTTTTTTTCATGTATCTAGAAGAATGAAAGCCTAGGCAGAGGCACTTCTGCTAGCGAAGCAGTTGTCCTTTTTGCCATCCACGATTCCAGTAGAGGAATTTGCTGATAGAAACAACATGTGAATTAGATGGATTGGTGGTGGAGCTGTAACAGTAAGTTGTGTCTACCATAGGTTAGGCTTGTATTCCACGGGGCTCCCCAGGCTTCCCTGTGGGTCGCAGGGCTGCCCAGAATTTTTCAGGCGCTGTGGCCATACTCTGTATGTCTCTCCGGAGCCCCCTGGCAGAATAGGGTTGTTTCTGTAGTTGTGCCTGAGGCAGGAAAATGCTCCTCTAATCAGAAGTGGGGCTTTTATGGATTATTTCATGGCATCCATAAAGGCATATAGTGAAAATGAGACTTTTGTACTGTTTAATGTGGCTGACTCCAGCCAGATCTGAATTGATGTTTTCCTTCTGGTAATGTGTCATGGCTTCCTAGGAATCCTAAATTATCTAAAGAATTTGCACCAAGTCATGCACTAAGTTGATTCTGAAGCTAGGTATCCTGATTCTTAGTTTCTTCTTCTGAAATTGATCTGGTATCATTGCAGCAAAGCAAAGAGAAGCAGCTACCCAAACACTCTCCTTTTCTGAGGTTCTGTTCATTGTCAGGTTTGCGAGCCATTAGCAGCACTAAAAGCCTTTAAAGGACTTTCTGTTCCAGCAGACTTGGTACACAGATGTTATATACAGATTCTTCTGTAATGAACATAAAAAAATTTTGAAGCGATATACACCAGTGTTTCATCTGTTCTTACTGGGTAGTTCAAATCCTGGGATGTGGCTGAAGCTTATTGCAAAATTCCCATGCATTCATGAGGACCAGGATCTGGCCCTGTGCATGCTTACCTTTTTTAATTTCCTCAAAGCTGTAATTAACTGATCAAGTGACACAAGCTGTGTGTGGTGCTTGGAGGCTTACAGGGCACATGGAGCTTTGCAAGGCTTGCATTCCTTGTGTGTATTATGTTACATTCCATGTAACAGGCATTGCACATATGTAATGCATACAACATGCAGCTGCTTTCCAAAGAACCTCTTGTTCACAAGACTACCAATGGCAGAGTCAAATCATCATTTGTGCTGAGATCAACCCCACTGGCTGCAGTAAGAGGCTCCAGAAGCTCAGTTAATACTCAAAAATTGACCCAATGATACAAGTTTAGGAATGAGCCAGCAAGTTGGATTCACATAGAATCAGTTTTATTGCCAGGTAAGAAATTCATAATAATATAGTGAATACATATGTTTACAAATAAACATTCTTAAAAAACAAACAAACATTTTATTGTAGGAAGTATTATTGGTATCATAAACTCTGTAGTTAACAAGTATTAACACGGGTTTACTTACAGAACATACAGTTACTAAAATATTTCCACATAAAATATGCTCAAGTTACACGAAACCTGTGTAAATTAGAGTGCAGCTGTAATGTGTATCTAAAGCATATGGATTAACAGCAACATTCCATAAAGGGTCAAATTAAGTCAGCCAGTTGTGAAGGCAATAAAGATTAAAGGAATAAAAATAAGATAGTGGAGAATCTGGGTTGTGTGCAAAGTGTTTGTCCCGTGGGCTTTGTCCACTTCTGATAGTCTTGAAACATATGATCATACAATTTAGCAGCACACTTATGGAGAGATGCCAGTGCTCTCAGGATGCAAATCAATCTTGATATAGCTAAAAAATGCTCTCTCCATTTAACCACATTTCAAATTCTTAGCCCTTGCATCCTTGACTAAGAAGAAGCACTGCCAGTCAGTTGAGTACAGTAAGAAATGCCACTTCCAATTCTTCTTACAACATAACAGTTCTCACTCCTCCCTGCATACTCTTCCAAAACTAATCTCCAGAAGAACTGACAGCTGGTGAGAATGCAACTGTAGTAAGATAGCTAGTTGGGATTTAGCCAAATGACTTGTTTTGGGGGAAGGGCAGGTATTTAAGTGAAAGACTGAGTGTGTTGCCTGCCATCAGGCTATTGCAGCACTGCCATCCCATCCCAACTCTTTTTATCTCTTTGTGGATGTGCTGAAGCCCTTACAGGCCCAGGACTGCAAGTCTGCTACCAGTGCCCAATTCAGGAGTGGTTTTACTCATACAAACGAGGCATCCTGCTCCTCAGAACCACAGTCAAGACCACGAGTCCAATTGTTTGTTTAGTTTAAACCCAGATCTCTTTGAAGTTTGAGGCTAGTCCATTAGCCTCTTCCACCAAATAGTCCACCAAGAGGGAATGCCACTATAGAAAGCCAAACGATAGAGACAATATACCATATAACATTTAGTTGAGCTACAAAGAACTACCATGGCTAAAAGCAAGTACAAAATGAGAGACTAGAGGGAAAAAGTTTAAATTGGGAAAATGGAGGGGCTAACTAAATAGTCTTGACTGTGCAACCACTGCATGGAGATGTAGTCCAATTTCCTTTCGGGACAAACAGAGGAGGTTGAGCAGGGCAGAACCCTTGTCATCCTTAGCAAAACATGAGGAAATAGCTTAAAGGAACAGAGGGGTCACTCTGAGAAACAAGACTGTCATTGAACAATAGTAATACAGTAAAGGCACCACCCACGCTTAATTTCAGTCTGAAGCAGTTGAAGATAGGCAAAACATTTATGTGAAGAAAAAGTCCTGACAGTCTGCAAAGTGAGAATTGTTACCATCTGCCTGAAAACAGGAGGACTGAGAGGGAATATTCTGATGCCCTTATTCCCCCAGCAGCTTTCTGTGTCATTTGATATGTCTCTTCTTATTTTGGAGGTTCCCAAAAATTTCAAATCAAACGGAGTAAACTGAAATAAAATCTTCTGCTGTTTGTTATCATCCTGCAGAATTCTCTACCAGCCAGAAAGGTCCCATATGCTCTTAATCATAACAGTCTTCATAAATTCCATGTAAAAGAGTCTTTGTCCCTTATTGTATATATATTTTTTGCGCTTTCTATAGGATGGTGTGAAAGTACAATAGTAGATGTTAGGGGTTGTACCAAGATGTTGCTCTTGGCTTTTCACAGGTCTAGTGATTATTAATAGGTTTTATACAAAATTCCTCTCTGAAATAATATATTACAGTATATTTTTCTCTCTTTCTTCCTCTGTCTCAAGGCAGGAACATAGAGTAAATGTTTAAGCAGACATAAAGTTTCTCTAGATTGTGCTACTTCTCATCATGGATTTTAGTTTCAAGTAAAAAAAATTTAGTCGCAAGGGTTTGTGTTCCATTGTGAAATACAAATGGAGTTTATAATTCAACCTTCAGTGTGTATTGCTGAACGGTATTAACCCACTCTTCGGCCTACAGTTGGCTGGATACCAAGAGTGTCCAGGTGGAAGTTCCTTCCTTCATTCTGTTTCCTTTTATGTTTAATTTTATATTTTTAAATTTATTTTTTGCCTTTCAGTTGAGTGTTTGTGTTGTGTGTGTATTTGTGTGTGGTTTTTAAAGGATTTCATTAAAAAAAAAAAAAAAGGAAAACAAACTCAAACAGTTACTTCTGTCTTGCTGTTAGTTATGAAGTATGGCTGTGGGCCCAAATAATGCTGGCTCCGGGTTGTCAGTGGGTCGCTTAACGTTGGGTCTGCCATACCATGCTTTCCCTTGTTTGTGTATGCTTGCCGTCTAAGAGACTGGTCGTTGGGATCCCAGGTCTTGTAGTGGGAATTGTAACCGAATGGGTGTGTGTGGATCTTTGCGATTTTGGATTTCTGCCCATTCTGTTTGGTTAGGCCACTGTCGATCGTGTAAGCTCTGTCTTCATCTAGGCGCACTGGATGGAGTGGCAGGCTCCCCTTGGCAGCCAGTTCTGCAAGATGTCGGCGTTTGGTATAGAAGTCATCGTTGACTTTGTCAGCTATTTGGATTTTAAAGGGGGAGGGGACAAAAAAATCAGTTGGACACAAGAAAAATATTACACAGTCTACAGTAGGTCATGCACAGTTACATCTGTGGACAAGATACAGTTACAGGTACATCAGTAGGAGAATCCATGCCACCTCCCACCCCTTATTTTCTCTCTGTGGTATATTTTTGGATTCCATTATGCTAGGCTTTTCATATATGCAGATTAAAACCTATTGACCTTTAACAAGAGACTGTCCCTGGCCCAAATCTCTCAGGCTGTGCTGATATTTACATTATGGGGACAGGTCCTATGAATCTTATCGCTGCTCATCTCACATAGCATAAGAAGTTTAGGAAGTGTTCAGAAGTATGCAAACTTTCCTGGAAATATAGGGGCATCTTGGGATGCCCTGTTGTATGAGAGCACATCCTTTCAAATGCAAAGTGTCATGTGGGTGTTTAACCAAGCCAGTTGTAAGGTCCAATGGTGTATGAGGTGGACACGTTTCTGTTGAATAATGCCTTAGGGCAAAATGAAGAACGGGATCTGTTCTTCTAAATGGTTGGAAATTCACTAATGCTTTATGGGGCGGAAAATACTTTGGGTTGTTGAAGGTTAGGTATTTACCCTGTGATTTTACAGACAATGAAAATCCTAAATTCCAGGTTCTGACATCATTTTCTGGGGCCAGTGCCACTAAGAAATACAGCAATAGCCCTGCCAAGAAATACTGCATTGCAGTTCTCTAATTAGGATTTTGCCCTCTGTGATTTCCTGGACAAGTGTCTTCCAGTGCATGCTTTTGCTCGTTTGATTGTTGTTTTTGCTGGCATTTATTTGGCCTTGCTTAAAAGTATGAACCATGCTCAGGAAGCTAAAGGCATTCTGCAGCAGTCCAGCAACTCATTTAAATTTTGAGACTGAGTATCAGGGGCTTAAGGGGAGCTTAACTGAATTTCATTTTCTAAGATCTTGCCTTTTACATAAAGAGGGTTTATTTACCTCCTTCAAAAATGTAGATTTTGATTTAAGATAGTGCAAAATATGTAGATGAACTAACACAGTGGTGTGTTAATCAGCAGTGATGTGCTTTGAATATATGATTGTATCGGCCTGGATTTGACTTTTGCTGTGCCCTGGCTAGATCCATCCATTTTCCTTGAAGCTATGCCATGTAAGGCTTCTCTGCAGAAGTCTTGTACATGTACAGCTCAACTCCTCTCGCCTTCATGATGAGTAGGTTTTTAATTCCCTGTGCTGTTTTTGTTTATTTTGCCTTTTTTACTCTTTCCCCAGTATCGCTAGGAGGCTTTTGTTGCACTCTGAATTTTCTCCTTCTCTCTAGTTCTGAACTGGACCTTTATGCAAGGCGGTGAAATTCCCGTGAACACCACATTAATCTTCAAGATCAAGCTTCAGTTCCGCATCTCCCTTATCCTGGCCTCTCAACAGGGAGGAATATTACCAAAAGCAGTTGCTGTTTATCATCTCATGACATTTTTTGTATAATGACTGTGAGACTGGACTTTGCTCTTAAATCCTTAATTTTGTCATTACTGAGGTGTTTCCTCTTCGGTGAACTGGAATTGCTCTTGTCTGTGCTGTAAAGTTAGGCTTTGCATCCATCTCCATCTGTCTCTTTTTTTAATTGATGAGTGAATGCTTTTCTATAGCATACAGGTGTCTTCTGTTTTAAACAAATCACAGAATGTGGATAATGGCCTATACTAATTTCAGTAGAGGATGTGCACTTGCAATCGCTGATAGACCTGTAATGTGTTACAAAGATAAACCTGCTAAGTTCTGCTTTGATTTTGGGGCGAGTTGTTTCATTTAGAGACCTGTAATCTGAATAATTAAGAAGTTGTACCTGTTCCTGCTTGGAAGAGCTTTTTCCAGTTCTAAATGTGGCTTGTCCTTTTAATTTGTTAATATTCACTGAATACCGCAAAACACTATTATATACAAGTTGAATAAAAACAGGAGGGAAATTCAGTCTGTATTGCTAATTTCTCATGAATCTGTTATCAATAATTGAGAAAAACAGTTGCAGGAAAGGCATTGTGAATATCCACACAAGTATTTATTTGTATAAATTTTTACATCAAAGGCACTGCAAGTCAGCTGGTTAGGGGAGCGAACTTCTATATCTTATGACTTAGACCTTGTCTATATATGAAAAGTCACTAGCTTATGTAATTTAAATTCAGCGTAGTTCATTATGTCCAGCTCCTAATATAGATACATTTGTCTGCCTATTTCACATTTAAATTAGTTTAATTTGCATAGAAAAGTTAAAAACTAAGCTAATCTCATGTAAGGGTAAAATTCTAAGTTTGTACTTTTAATTTGATCTTAGTTAGGCTGCAGCAATTTATTTTACATAACCAAGGTCCTTGATGATCAATTACAAGGTAAATAATGACTTCTATTTAGAAAAATTAACAGTGGTGATGCAGTTGTGTAAATAATGACCAAAAATCGCAGACATTTTCATTGCTTAATTTTTCGTGCCATTTTTCTCTTCAGTATGGCTAAGTGAAAAAGGCCACAACAAGCTCAAGCTACTTGCTTAGTTTCTTTTTATTTTTTCTTGCTCACACCTTTTCCCACTGCCAGCAATGGTCCTGGATCTCTGAATTTTGTCAGATATTACCTGTGTTACTCAGATCTCCAAACACATCAAGTTTGATGTCCTCACAGAAGAGTAAATTGTGTTACTGTTGCATATTAACAACACTTCCACTGTAAAAACTAAGGAAGGAAGAAATCAGCCTCACAAGGACTGTGCCTATTACACATCTGTGAGATTGAATTTGCTCCTGTTTATGCCATGTTGTATGTAAAATTTTCAACTCTTTATTTGTTTCTTATGGAAGATCATACAGTAAGTGAAATGATTAATTTGTTATTTGTAAATATGGTTACATTAAAGTAGCTTTAATTAATTTAGTCCATAGTCCCTTTCGAGGGACTTCTCAACTGTTGTCTGGAAAATGGGCTTGAAGAGAACAAACTAGGCTTTGATCTGTAAATCCTTGTCAGCAAAGTCAAGCAGAAAGCTAGAAAACATATGACGCATGGCTGACTGCGTGTGTTTTGTGTGGCAGTGACAGTGTGGGAGAGCTTCTGTTTGTATTTGTCCTGATCAAATAATGGTTTGCAGGGTTTTGTCTGAGAATTTCTTGTGTATGCCTAGGATCTAAATGCTAACAGGTAAAGCCAGTCTCTTTATCTAATGTTTTAATCTCTTTAAAACCGTCTTCTTTCACCACGCACGCGCAGACTTACACAGAGGGACATGTACAAGAATTGGGTAGGGGAAAATACCATTGTAGCAAATATGTAGCAAAAAAAGCATTGATAAAACCAATTTTTTCAGTTGTTCAAAAGGGCTTATGGCAAGTCTTGAAGCAGTCCTCATTCTTGCATACTGACTGGATTATAGTTTTTAATACCAGTGTTCTATGCCCCAGTGTGAGTGACAGTATGATGCCAGTATAGTGCAGAAACAGGTTTTTTTACTTCTGATTTTCAAAGCAGAAAAGATTCGAAGACTAATATTGAGCATGGTTTTTTACCAAATATTTTATCAAGAAAAGCGTATTTATAGTATCCTGATGCCAACTACTTTGAAAATCAACTGTGAATCGCAGGAAGTTCATTTTTCTTCTTAACCAGCCCCTATAAATATTTTGTGGACTTAAAACATGCAAAGAGACATTTTGGACTTACAGGGTGGATTTATTATGTGACCTTGGGTACGTGACTCAACTTTTCTCTGCCTTGGTTTCACCAGCTGTAAAATGAGCTGTTAATACATTGGAGGAGGTAGTTAAGTGTTATGAAGATTAATTGCTATTTGTAGAGTATACTGAGTTTTCAGATGAAAGGTTCTATAGAAGTGCCTTTTGCATTGGCTTCTGTATATAAATCAGTAAAATAGGATTTAAAGATATCACTGTCATGTTTGCAAAAGGAGTAAAGAATTAGAATTGCAGAATTGCCAAATGAACAATAGTAAAAGAAGGGCTTTAATTCTGAGTGTTGTTCTTTGTGTTCCCTCCCTCCAGTCTTGGCAGCTAATTATACAAATATTCTCAGTTTCAATATTTTTGTAAGGTTTTTACTCCTTTAAGGTAATGCACACACAAATCTAGTTACTGTTGTAGCTGTTCATCTGGAAAAAATGTTGAAATATGAATTTTTTCCAACGTAAAGCGTGTGCCTGGGAGGGGGGAGAACTTGGGCTTTTGTTCCTGCTGTGCGTGAAATGAATAACCGAAAAAATACAGAAACAGTAAAGGATCAAAAGCAGGACTCCTTCCTCCCAGCTGAGTGCCTTAACTATTAAGCTAAAGAGAAGCTTTCTCTTCCTCTGTCTTCCTAGACTAATAAATCTTGAATTTTCTTCTGCTCCACAGCACAAGTTCATCAGGATGTGAATCTGGGTGGGGACCATCCTAGCAAAGCTGGGATGCACCTTGCTTGGTAGGGAATGTAGATTTAAATCCCACTCAGCTGGAGCCATGTACAACCATGAGCCTATCATCTAAAAGGTGGATCACTCCACTCCTCACTCTTCTCTGAATCCAACAATGCCTTAAAGTGACCACAACTGTCTGTTTTATTTTGATCTTGACTTCGCCAGTACAGATGTCGAATGTCTCAGATTGGAACCCTTGCCTTATTCCTTGAATTTTGATTTTGAAAGGAGATGGCTACTAAGCTGCTTGGCATAGCAAGGTCATGGGAATACCTAGGAAAATTTCAGTGAGTTTAGGCCTATTTAGATGAGGTGGCCAGATAGGAATGGGCTTTTGATGGTATGTTTTGATTCAAGTTTCACCATTCTGCCTAAATCTGTCACTAACAGAGACAAGCTTTGTTCTTTTGCTGGTTCATAATTGGCCCTGACCAGACTTGGAAGTTTCGCATATTTCTTCAAAATCCACAGTTATATAACAAAAGCATGTAAACCAGTGAGTTGCTTATAAACTAAATACCATGGATTAAAACATGTTTTCTTGAAAATCAGTGGCAAAAATCCTTGTGGCTGTAATAGGGCCAGGATTTCTCAGTGCGCTTATTTGAGTATATGTTATCTGTGCTGAGATGTGGCCCTAAAGCTATGTAATATTGTTCTGCTCCCTAAGTTAAGTAGTCTTCAAGGTGGCTGTGTAACCACTTTTGGCATAGAGAGTCATGTGAACATGCATCAGCATTGTGTAATGCTTTCTTTTTCTTGTAAAATATTGCAGTTACAAGCATTTCTGTGTAGAAAGTACAGATAAATAAGGTGGTCTTGGGTAATTCTGAAGCAGTATTTTTTTAGTCTTTTCCTCATTGACAATCCTCTTATCTTTGTGGGTCCATAAAATGGCTCTGAATTCTTGCACCACTTCTTACAGTTGTGGGAGGAGTGTAGAATCCTGAAAGACAATTATGTCCTACAGCTTTTGTGCAAGTAGGCACCTAGAAGTGGGAAGAAACCTCTGAAGTAAGAGAGGAGAATCCACAAAGGAGTGAGCCTTTATAAAAGCTCTGAAGACATTAAAAAAAACCCCAACAAAACAAACAAACAAACAACCCCAAACAAACAAGCTTCAGTGAGAGCTTGCAGTCACAGTCAGAAATATATAGGGACCTCTGTTTCTCAGTAGATGTTTCACAGAATTGTTTGTTATCTGAACTTATTTTAGGAACTACTTTGTGAAACACAGAGCTTTATTCTAGCCACAAAGAGTCTGTATTTCAAATTTAGGGCTAGAAATATAGAAAGCAAGTCAATGGAAAGTGCTGGGGGACAAGGTAGCAATGAAATGACTACAATGACACACC
Source organism: Platalea leucorodia (assembly GCF_965183815.1). Taxonomy (NCBI): domain Eukaryota; kingdom Metazoa; phylum Chordata; class Aves; order Pelecaniformes; family Threskiornithidae; genus Platalea; species Platalea leucorodia. The sequence goes on along the minus strand of NC_138827.1, from coordinate 19,877,146 downwards.
AGATAACAGCTAAAATACACTAACTGCCTATTTGTAGATGTTTTCTGTGTAACAGTAAAGGTATCCCTATGTAATATTTAACAGTTTATAACAAGATTTTGCTTCTCCAGCCATGACTTTGCTGAGATGTTAGTGTAGTTACCTGAAGCTATGAGAACCTTACATTTCTCTCTCTAAGTAATCAAAGTGAAAACTCAAGGAAAGACAAAAGTGTAATGAATCCTGGCTCAAAGACAACACGAGAATTTTGCCCAGGGAAATACTAGGATGCTGCCTTTGGTCGTGCTTTTGTTGATCCTGTCTGAAAGTGTGATTGCTTATTCATTTGCTTTTCTAAGCTGGCATCTAAGGCAATATGTTCAAAAGCTTCCAAGATATAAGCCAACTCTATGTGAGAGTTTTTGCAGGAGTTCATCTGAAAATCAAAGGAATATCATTTCTACACTAGCACAAGTTTTTTCTTGGGTGAGAGGAAGAAACTAACATGGACTGAGTTCAGATTAGCTGTTCCCACGTATGAATTAGATCCAATAAATTCACTGAAAACTGTGTTCCATCCAGTAAAACAAATAACTAATGACCTGTGTTTTGAATGAAGGGGTTCACCAGGCATCATGGAGCATAGAAGAATTTGCTTTGCATAACATGAAGTCTATTGGAAAACAGAATACAGCTAGAGGTTGCAGGTAGATATGATTCTGTTCATTTAATGCCAGCAGTGAGTAGAATGATATGACAGATCTGTATGTGGGTAAGAGGAAGGAATGTAGCTACTTCATGGTTGGTCACTAGCTGTTCTCACCTCATGGGCACTGGTGTGGCTGTGGATAAGGTGGGGCAATTTTAAACCATACTAAATTCTAAGAAAGGGTGAAGGCCATTTTAAATGATTTTTGCATCACTCCTTCTCCATTCTTGTATTGAGCTCTGAGAATGCAGAATTCAGCCTGTGGGCTGCAATGAATTGATTTCTGTCCTAAATATTTGCCTTTCTTCCCCCAAAAGTTCTAACACCAGTTTGCTTTTATTTAAGACATTCTGAAAAGGAAGATAACATTTATGTCTGTGGATTCTTTCTCATTTTTATTCCCTATTACTGACAGAGGTAAAGAAAAATACATAATGCATAGAACCACCCACAAATTACTTTCATAATTTTGGTAGAACCTACTTTTTGTGGTTCTGTGTTATTCCTCTCCTGGCCCCCTTTACCACTTTATCTATTTACTAATTTCTTACGGTGATCTGGAGAGACACCAAGCATGAAAAGACATATCATATCAACTTTTACTTCTGCAGATATTGTTTGAAAGGAGCTTGTCCACCTCCAGACACAAGACTGCAATTTTTTTCTCAGTGAAATAAAATTCTACTTTCATGATATGAGACATGATGAAACATAAATATGTAGGCCCATACATCTCTTCTATTGATTACTTTCATGACAGTTTCTGAAAGGCTGAAGAGGCCAGAATATTTCTGGGTTTTGAAACGCATTAGGAATGGTTTAGAATAGGAATGTAATTAGACTTGGTAAGTAGAGCCTCCAGTCTCAGCAATGTTCTCTTCATCCACTACAGGCAGTGAAGGCTGCTGCTTGGCTGGGAACGCTGAGACAGAGTTTGATTAACTCCTCAGGCACCACACATCATGTGTGGTACCTCGTGTCCAGGGTTGCAGTGCCCTGGAACATAAGAGTAGCCATATGTCTGTGAGCAGAAGCACCTCTCTTCTGACAACGTGCCAAAAAAGCACAGCACTGCAAAGTCTATATTTTCTTCTTCTTTTTCTTTTTACAAACATTTATTTACTGTGTAAGTTTAGGCAAGTTTCTCTTTGGACATGTAAAACAGCTTTTCCAGTTGGGCTTTGTATACTTGACTGCATTGATTTACATAGTATTAAATTGCAGTATTTATGATTCAATTTTGCAAAGTGCTGCAGTGATATCATGATTTGGTTTTGGTCAAAGTACTCCAGACACACACACATTGTACCGAATGTAGAGACGAACGACATGCAGAATACTTGTATCTAACCAGTGTAAGAAAAAAAGAGCTTTTCTGGTTTACCAGAATCAATAGGTTCTGTCAACCTGGAAACAAATGGTGGCTACATCATGTTATTGCAAATGTTTTCAGGAGACCTGAAATCTGTTGCATGCAGATAGACAAAGATCACACTACTTTGTTATATCCTCAAGTGATTTAACATTTTAAATTTAAGCATCAAGATGTTAAATTGCTCGTTCAGTATCGTGCAATGAATGATAAATTTGAGAAGGAAATAAGATTGACAGTTCTATTCTTGAACCAATGGATGAAATTGTAACAGAAGTCTAAGAGAATTATGTATTCAGATCTCTGACTTTTCTTTGAAGACGCAGCCAGTGGCTGTCCTGTAAGTGTAAATCTGTTTTTTCTTTTTTTTTTTTTCTTTTTTTTTTCCTAAAGGCCTCAAAGCTCATGTCCTTTCATGGCATCTACAATGGCAAATAAGTATGAAAAGTTCTACTGTGAAATATTTATTTTGTTTTATCTCATTTAGGCATATTTATCAGTTTGAATTTTACTGGAAACCTCATATATGGCAAGCAAACTTGCCTTTTGAAATAGAAACTATCTAAGGAGTCATGCTGTCATGCTTAACTTCTGAATAAAGCATGACTGCAGAATAAACAGATTATAGGAGTTGAGGGTTTGGCTTGCTTTCTAAAAATGCTGTCCGAAGCCAAAGAGGTTAACAGTTAGGAGATTTGCTTAAAAGGCTTCTTCCAGTTCTTCCTTCAGTAATCTTGCTTGCTTTTTTCACTAGGTAGTTTTTAATGCTTCTCAAGCAATTCAGTTAGGACAAATCTGATTGTGTCAAAAGTTTGCAGCAATGCTTTCATACATCAACAATAATATGAAATTGTTCGTAACCTTTTTGGTCAGTGAGGACCTTCAGTTTGTTTAAGGGCAGGCCTCCCTAACTATTCCAGGAGCACTACTTCATTGTACATTTGCAGAAAAAGTGTGCAGTCATGTGCAATAACAGGACCTACTACTGCAGTCAGAGTAATTCAGGCAGTCTGCACACAGCAACGTGCCTTGCTCCTGGGAGTGGACCACAAACCAGGTGGACTGTCCTGGCAGGCTGCACACTGAGTAGTATGTGGGTCATGTTGGAAAAGATTTCACAGTGTTCTGCAATGTGATTCAGCATCTAAAAATGTGTGTTTGTTTTTCCTTAAGGTGTCAATTTATCTTATTTAATGTTGACTGAAAAAACTGTTATACTCCTGACCACATTTATTTGAAATAACTGTTCTTAGCATGAACCTAATTTCATTTTCTTCACACATCGCTGTTGGCATTCTTCTGTGTCCTGAATTTCATTTTCAGCGTTAATACTTTTTATTGGATGTTGTTGTTTCTTTTAGTATGCTGCTGATTATAACTCTTAAACATATGTCTGAATCAGCTAGGAATCAGCTACAAATACTCCTAGTTGTGATGATGTAGAAAGCTTCATGAGGACACAGAAGACCCAGTTCAGGTCTCTGAATACATAATTAAGGAGTGGGTTTAGTGCTGAAATAAACCTGTGTTTTTCTGTCTTTCAACTGACGTCACACTAGATTTAAACCATTATTTCTGAATACAGGGTGAGGCCTGAAGGCTTTTTGAATTGTACTGGTTAAATGAAAAAAGTCCCAGTGATGTAATAACTGGTTTTTGCAGGAGTTATTTTTATTTGATGTTTCTTAACTGCTGTAATTTTAAAGAATTTTTAGCAATCATTCCGGAATGAAGTAAATTTTTTTTCCAAAATTAGCTGTGGCACAAGTTGTTTCTATTAGAAAGTTATCTTTTTTAATGCTTTTTTACCAGAAGGAATCCTTTTCAAGAGAGAGTTATTAAGCAAGAGAAAAAAAATTCAGAAGTAACTCCATAGCTGTACTTGCACACATTCAGTTCTGGTTTTTTCATCTTCTTTTCTTCTCTTCCTGTCTGCCTCCTATTAGACTGCGTGGCATTTGTATTATTAAAGTCTTGTGCATAATTGTCAGAGGTTTCCAAACCAGAGATGTGTGTCAAACTGAAAAGAGCGTTCCCTGGCAATTGCCAAATTTGCACTGTCAGAAGAAAATCAGTTTCATAAGGTTTTCATACAGATTGGGCAAACCCAAAGGCAAAGCAGAACTAATGCCTTGTCCTGGTTTCGTCTAGCGTTATAGCGTTAATTTTCTTCCTAGTAGCTGGTATAGTGCTGTGGTTTGGATTTAGTATGAGAATAATGTTGATAATACACTGATGTTTTAGTTGCTGCTAAGTAGTGTTTACAGTAGTCAGGGTCTTTTTACCTTCCCATGCTCTGCCAGGTGCACAAGAAGTTGGGAGGGGGCACAGCCAGGACAGCTGACCCCGACTGGCCCAAGGGCTATTCCATACCGTATGACGTCATGCTCAGCATATAAACTGGGGGGAGCTGGCCGGGGGGCAGCGATTGCTGCTTGGGGACTGGCTGGGCTTCGGTCAGTGGGTGGTGGGCAATTGCATTGTACCTCACTTGTTTTGTATATTTTTTTATCATTATTATTTTTTTTCTTCCTCTGCTGTCCTATTAAACTGTCTTTATCTCGACCTGTGTGTTTTACTTTTTTTTCCGATTCTCCCCCCCATCACACTGCGGGGGGAGGAGGGTGAGAAAGTGGGTGTGTGCTGCTTAGTTGCTGACTGGGGTTAAAGCACGACAGTCCTGCTTTGAACAGAACCCTCTGAGTAGCCCTCACATAAAGCAAAAGCATTTGTGACTGACAGACAGTCAAGGAAAAATCAGTAATGTAGCTCACTTCAATGAATATTTAATAGCGCGCACACACACAAGACTTCTGCCATATCGGAGTGCTCAGCTTCCACCTCTACCTTTCTTCCCATGATTTGCAATCATAACTATCACTTGTGAAAATGAGACCCAACAGCGCTGAGCTGCACATCTTCCTCCCCCACTGTGGCAGATCCCTTGCAGGGGAAGGTGAAATTTTCACAGGGACACCTTCCATAGACTAGAAAGCTTTGCAAACTTCCCAACTATAAAAATTACCTATTGTACTTAATATTATCATTAGGATGGGGCAGACTGGTAGTTTCGTGGTGATTTTTTTGATGCTGTAGTATCATAGCTACTACATATCAGATCTTTTTTTCCAACTTCTCTTTTCCTCTTATCCTTCTTCAAATAAGCTGTTGGGGGAAGGACTTTTGGAGAAATTAACTGTGTGCATTACAAATCATGTTATTGCTCTTCCTCCCTCCATGCCTCAAGCCCTTTGTTATTATAGTATGAATGTGTAGGAGTAAAGCAATGATCTCTGTGGCTTTTATCTGTGTAATTTCTCTCTTAAACACACTTACTGTCTTTAGAACATCCTTTGCAGAACCAAAATAGCAGATAGATGACTGCTGCTATTTATATTATATTGTTAATAAGGGATTCATTCCTATCACTTGTCTTACTAGTCTTCATTGGTATTCATGGGTAATTCTGAAGAAAATCACACTACTGCTGTTGACATATATCCATGTACAAAGCTGTAGAGTATTAAAGCATCTCTGGTTTGAGTTTTTTAATTTGGTTAGAAGCAAAGAGAGTATTATTTGTTTACTTAAGTAAACTTGACTTGCAACAAAGTAATCCTCATAACTGCTTAAAATTACCAAGCCAAACCTGAATGCATGTTCACCTCACAAATATCATAAATGCAACAGACTTGAATGACATAGTTTAAAGCTCTATTGTCCACATGGAGGCAGATTCTGATGTACTTGAAGAAATAATACTTTCATACAAAAATAACCCCAATGTGAATCAGTAGAACTATGGGGAAAAAAAGTGTGAATATAGGAATTGAAGTCTGTTTCTCACTGAGTTTGCTTCCCAATCCCAAAATTCCTAAATTTATTCCTGAATTAAGCATATTGATTGTAGAGGAATTTCAGAATTGTACACTCTGTCTTCATTCCATTATTCTTGTTCTCTTTGGTCAGTTCTTGGGAAAATTTAAATCAAAGCCCTTCCTTAAAAAGCTAGTTTTCATTTTTACCTTTTGAGTTTTAAAAAGAAAAAATCCTGGATCAATCATTATAACCTGATTTATATTTGAATATTGTCAGCATGAAAGACTACTCAATAAATAAAAGTGGTCCCCAAAAGTCCCTAGTTAGAGAAACTTTTAATTTAATTCAAGAAAATTCTCTTCAAGACTTTTTCCCCAAAATTCATCCAAAGTTGACACTTTGAAATTGTTTAGAACTTCACTTCCATGTGCTGAGTTTAGAACACTTTCTAAGCACTGCAGGTATTTAAAAACGGTGATGAACTCAAGACAGATTCTCAAAATCTCTGATAATTTTTTGAAACACATTGCGGGGCGGGGATTTGAGTCACCAGTAAAGTTATAAGTTTTGATAATTTGGCACCTCTGAGAACCACTTGCAGGATATCATATATTGAGCATCTATATGAAACTCTTATTGCAAAAATATTGCCATAAATGAGCTGCACAGCCAATAGTCCAGGAGGAAAAAATGAGTGGAGTGTGTTCAGAACAACCAGTGCAACTGATGGGTAGGCTCCATGGTTGGAATTGTAGAAGTCACACTTCAGATTAAACCTAGATTTTAGCTGGGATCCCACAGCGTTGCTATTTATCTGCACGCATTCACAACTGTTTTCATATCTTTATGATCAACCACTACTCTTAAATAATCAATAAAAAAATTTGCATTGCAGAATGAGAAATACGTTTATATGTAGATATATGTTTATAGTGCAAAATAAAACAGTTACGGAGAAGGATGTTTAAGAAGGTTGCAAGTGAAAATGCTTAACATTGTTAATTTAGTGGTATAGCCTAAGCAAAAAATTTCACTCCCTCGTGTCTTCACATCATTTAATGTGTAAAAAATCTTGTGCATAATTCATTAATGTGTCATAGAAATAGGTTTGAACAAGCCATGCTTGATTTAGATTTACTAGTTTCCTTACTGTGGCCATCACTGTTCATAACAGATGGAAATAAAGCTGGTTATTGTAAGCTTGTTACCTCCAAAGACTGCAGTCTTCAAAGACAAAAGACAAGCAAAAGACAGTAAAAAACAAAGACAGACTAGCATTCTCTAGTGGTAAGCTGGACTCACATTACTGTTATTTTAGATCTGCCTGTTGTGTGTTATAAAAAGGACATTATTGTTTGTTTCATTTTGATTCATTATCACATAATAAGGATTTTAAAAATCAACTCGTTTCCAGAGAACCAACCTAATTTTTAGTGGAAGGGTTTGAGTTCACTATGATGTATAACTACAAATGGACTGTGGAGTGGCATTTATAATCTGAACTATTATGACTTTATTGGTGACAGTTTCATTTTCACTGTTTTAAAATACATGTTGGTAACAAGAAAAAATGGATGTTTCTCCATTGTAGGGTATCCACTGTAGGGAACATAGGTGGAAAGAATATCAATTTCAAGAACAAGAATTAAGGGTACACAGATTTAAATTTGCTATTTTGGCATGAAAAATAGGTTAAGAATTTAATAGATCCTTATAAACATTCTTCATCCATCATAAAACCAGGTAGTGGACCACATTCAGACAAAAAAATTCACTAGGTGTGAATCCAACCCAGAAAACTAAAAATCCTGAGATAAACTAAATGGACCGGATGGTCAGATTTCCTTTCTTTCACAAGTTCAACATGCTGCTAAAGTCTTAAAAATGAGAACGTAGATGGAAATGTTTAAAAGCATCTTATTTTGGTGTTAAAACTGCTTCTTGTAAAAGGACTATTCGCAATTTCCTCCCTGCAGCCTAGATGTCACTTCTGCTAAGACCAACGTATCCCCAAAGAGTTACCTTTTTACAGCTTCGTTTATTTGCTAAAGGATGGCATGGGCAGTGGTTCCTTGGATGTCTGAGTACTTACAGCAGAATTCCCCAGCCTCAGAAAGAATATCATCCTGTAGATTTTATAATAAAATGTTGTTTCTTTAAAAGACTGTAAAAGAATATCAGCAATGCAGCTGATATTGCTCAAGATGCTGAGGCTTTGCACAAACAACACATTTATAATTAAAATATGGCTACCTCACTGGAAGAAGAAATGAGTGTGCTGGATGATAAAATGGGAAAATATTTTGATCAGGACTCCCCAAGCATTTTTTATTTACCTGTGACAGAGTGCCTGTGGGTATCAGAAGCCAATTTGGTAAATAACAGAGAAAAAAATTAAATGATTTAGTGGAAGCAAGAAAAGGACTTGGAGATCTGCACACACTGGGAAGGATGTGAAGTTTGGGGGATCTCAGCAGAAGACACAGGTGGAACAAGTGACACTGGCACTTCATGTGCTTGGGAAATGGGAAGGCTGAGGGAACAGTGCTAGCAGGGGCGTTGGTAAAGTGAGGCTTGCTACTGAGTGCTGCTTGGCTTTTCTCCTGTGCCTGAAGGAGAAGCAAAGATTAAAGCATGAAAGACTTCCTTAACAAATGAACACTCAAAAGCTTCAAATTCTCCAGCCACACTGGGCTAAGTAAATAATAATAATAACAAAAAGATACCAAGCTTTTATGTCATACTTCCTTGACACAGATCCGTAGTTCTAGTGTTGAATTGGGCAGATTGCCTAGTCTAGCATTATCCATGACACTGAATATACCTCTAGATATATGAAATCATTAACTGAATCACCCTCTGGATATGACAAATGATGCATTAATCTGTACTTCCCTGTCTGTTTTCGTGGTGTTAAATCCAAGGCGATACTCCCATGTCCCTGATATTTTTAAACCATTTTTGTGCAACTGCTTATGGAAGTAGTAGCTGAAAATTTCTTTACTCTTTGAAATGAAAGCACAATTCCTTTTTAAGCTTTCCAAAGAAATATGAATATTTACCTGTCGGTGTAACATTGTGGTTGGTATAGGAAAGTAAAGTAACACAAACATATTGTGTCCAATAATTCTGTAGTTTTACTTTTTCTAAAAGTTGACCGTATCAGCCCCTGCGAAAGCGTGGGCAGGCTTTTATCCCTATTGTGTGTTTCCATTTTTCCAATTACAATACTTCTTTCCAGCCCTCCCTGTCTTTGTACAGAGGCCCCTGAGGCAGAGCACAATGAACTATAGGGAACAGTACAGAATCTCATCTTCTGGTGAGACAGCTATCAGATTCTTAGGGGGCAGTTGTGAAGTCACTTCTATTCTCATAAAACAGATCTTGTATCAGCATAGAGTTACAACCATTTCTATGGAAATTGAAGATCTGAAGCTTAAGAGAAGGCATGAGAAATTTCACATCAGACAGGAGGATGGTTCAAAGATAACACCTTAGAGTTAACCTTATGGTGATCTAACCCTTTGGATCCTTCTGTGTGTGTAGGTGTAAAGGACAAACAAACTGGACAGTTTTCTCACATGCTTCACCTTTTTGAGGGAGACATTGCCTTGTGCATTGGCGCGCTTGCGGACACAATATTTTCTACATAGTAACAGTGACATAAACAGGAGATATTTATTCTTTAGTGTCATATTTGCAGACTCTCACTTTGGAGTTTTGCAGCTGCAAGCACAGCTGGACCACTGTCTAACATTTCCATTGGGATCAAAGAACTGTAAAGCTTCAAGAAATGCTGGGAGCTGTAGACTCAGAGATGTGATGGTGAGTCTGCTGCCAATTATATCCTCCTTCTAGCTTCACTATATCCAATCAATTAGATCTGATTTCATCTTACAGGAGACTACAACTCCCAGCATCACCGAAGGCCTGAGTTTCAAGGAGGAATTACGTCCATTGTGGTGTTTTTTTTTTTGCAAAAACTTTAATAGGCTGAGTTATCTCATCTTAAGTCATGCCCAGTCAGTTCCTCAAAGGTCTGTGTGTGTCTGTGTGTGAGAGAGGGGAAGAAGAAAATTTATGAAAGAAATATAAAATCATGATAAACTGTAGAAATACTTGTATTCTCAGTTTTTACATGTATGTCTGTGCACCTCTCCAGCAGCTGAGTGATCTTTCTCTCAGTCTTGTAGGGCTTTAGAAAGTTGGGTTTTGGGTATTTTTTAATTTTTGCAAGAAGTTCTAAAGAAAGTTAGTCACATTGCACTCCCTGAAAATCAGGAAAGAAAATTAACTGTTACGGAGCCAGGCTCACAGAACAATGTGAGTGACTGAATAAATATAACTAATACCTCAGGATAGTGAGGCCAATTGGAGCTCTAGGAAACTCTCATTAAGCAACAGGATGGACTCCAACTCTTGCAGCTTAGCAGAGTGGAATTTGAAGTTGGATTGTTCATGCTTTCTGAATGAGTGTCCAAATGATGTGTATAAAAATTTGTGATGAGCTACCTTTGTGTGTCCTGGGACTTGAATTTCATGAAGGTGTTCACATACAAGATCCCAATCCACTTGTAGCTTTAGGCATGTCAGGATTGCTTAAATGAGCAATAACCGTTTAAGCATGGAGTAAAAACATGGTTGATGAACTGGAAATAAGAATAATTTATGCAGAAAAACCTCTTTCTGCACTTTTAATATAAATAATCAAATACTGCAAAAGCACTGAAGGAAACCAGAATCATGTAGTCTCAGGTGACCAAAAAACTGAAATATCTAAACACTGGGTGTTTTATTGCCACACAACATTCAGTGACCACTTTTGGTGAGACTGGTCTTAGAGCTTGTTAACCCTTTTCCCTCAGATACAGTCTCTGATATTCCTTGGTGGGACAAATTTGGCACTGTTGAAAAAAGATTCTCTGCCTCAAAAATGGAAAAATAATGGATGAACAGAGTGCACTTATCAATCAGTCAGGCTAGAGATGCTAGGAGATGGATTGCTTATCTATTCTTTCAAGAAGTGCATGTTGCTCTGTCTCATTTCCAAGGGGTCCTCTACCTTCTGCTGATTATTCCCTGGTGGAGTATGTGTTAAGGTAGAAGGAGAGTAAAATTCTGGTGCAGTGAGGAAAACAGTGATCAAATCGCAACTCACTTTTACCTTATTGCACTTCAAGCACTCATCTGAGAATATAAAATAGACACAGAATGTCCTTGCATTGTTCAGAGATGTAAATGCCAGCAGACAGTAAGAGGAAAAGGTGAATTTGGTCAGTAGCTGCTGGTCAGTACTTAAGGAATTCTGGAGGCTGCAACAAATAAAGAAATTCCTAACAAGAAATGAGGAAAATATACTTTTCCATTGAGAGTGTAAGGGTTTGACTGTGCGGCTTGAACGGGTTCACATAAAAATATTTTGCTTTTTAAATAAAATACATTTACATTGGCCTTTTCAACTCTCTTCTCCCCTGTTGTGCTGAATCAGACTCTCTGCAATGCACATGTTGCATTGCATACATGCATGAACAGTCCAACTTCAAATTGCACTCTGCTAAGCTATATGATTTGGAGTGTAGGATGTGGCTTTAAAATAGCTTCTTAGGGATCAACTTGGCCTCACTACCAAGGTAATGGTCATTCTCATTCAGTAACACAATGCAAATGAATAACAATGGCACTGTTGTCTCTTGTTTTCACAAGCACTTGAGTCTTAGGTACTGAATTTAATGCAGGTCCCAAACAAGATCCAGAACAGAGATTACTGTGACTTGCTACTTTTCCATGAACGGAATTTTTACAGCAGCCAGGCACTGAGGGATGAGTAGCTCACTTCTAAAATTAGACAGCCCAATATTTAGGACATCTGTAGTTCAGAAGGAAGCAGCTGTGTGGAAATTAATTTAATACTGCCTCTGGTAAAGCATCACTTTTTCAGTTATCTAAACTTCTTACCACTTATGGCCACATTATGATGAGTGATGTTAATGTAATATAGCTACAGTTGCTACAAAGCAATAGGAATGCTTCTTCCTCCACCCCCCATTAAAGAAGGGAATTAAGTACAGTGGACTACACCCAAACAATGGCATCATGCAGAGTAAGAGGCACTTAAATGAATATGGTTTGCCTCAAACGCATGGAGAAATATAGAACACATCCCTTATTAAATTTCTGTTGTGGCAAATGAATCCACCCTCAAGCCACTATCAATGAATGCATAGGGAAATGGACTACACGCACCCATTAACCTGCTATGGGGATCAGTAAATGCAACTCAATGTTAGCATATGGAAAATGCCATTGCTCTGTGACATGAATACCAGGTCAGGGTGAACTTGGTCTATGTCTATTTGTTCAAAAGATGTTGCCACGTTAAATTAATATTGGTGGGCCTGATGTAGGCCGGTTGCTATTTCCTCTCAGAGCTCTCATAAAGCCAATATGAACTCTGCAATGTGCAATCTGGCTAGCTTGATGTCAGCGTGGTCACAAACCCAGGCCTGGCTGGCATCATGGAAAAACTGCTTTGTGATCTTGGGACGTACTCAAGAGGTGCCTCTTGGGAGGAATCATGGGCTTGAGAGTCTGAAAGTGGTTAAAAACTGAGCATATTTAACCATTGCTCCATATGTCCAGACAGAAGGTATGAATGTATAACAGTTTCAAAATCTCTATTGTTTTCTGCTGAAAAGTTTGGATAACAATGCAACAGTTTTGTACTTTTCTTGTGAAAATCCACCTGAATCTAAAACTTGGCTAATGTGGTCTAAGACCAGTAGATCCACAGGGAAAAAAAAAAGAGAGGGGATAGGAAGGATAGGGGAAAAGTACAGGAAGATGGTGCAATCCTCCTAGAAGAAAATGTCCCTGAAAGTTATGTATAATTTACTTTAAGATTCTGAGAGGCATCGTACAACTTCTGGAGCTGAAGTGCACAATCTTTCAAGGTTGATTTAACTGTATGGTTATAACCTAGCTGCTTTAAAAACTTGTAGTCAGACACCCAAGAAATATCTAAGTTCTAATTTAATATTTTTTTAAAAAAAGTACATTCAGTGGCTCTTGGGCAGATGAAAGAATTTTCTTTTGAGTGTTTCATCTCTCGTTTTATTATGCTTAAGTACCTTTTAGCTTTGATGGTTGGCGTGACCTAAATTGACATCTGAAAAAGAAGCCTTATATCAGTGCATAAATCTGTGATAATCACCACATCATTACACAGTATCACCTTTTGAAGAAGGAATTGTGAAGTTACTCTGCTCATATCCAAAATTCAGCAGAAAGCTATTAACCCTTGCCTTTTATAAACAAATTAAAAAATGCCACTTGTGAGAGACAAAAATGGTAATCTAAAACAAAGATAAGCTATTTGAGATGGGACTTGGATGTACATTTTGTTAGAGGTCTGCTATCCTGACGATTGGATAAAGGAATGTCAGTTTGTGATGAAAAATTTTTCTAGCATGATGAATACTAGATTCTTAAGTCAGAATGTTCTCAGCTGTTCTGCTGTTTTTCTGAGCCAAATAGCTCTGTCTGGAAATAGGCAGTGTGATACTGCTCTAAATTCATGGGGAAATGATGTTAACATCCATATGTGTAAGCTGAGCAAGGGTTAGTGAGAAGCTGTTTATGAGCAGACCCTCCCAGTTCTTAATTTATTATTGTCTAGAAGGGGCCTGAAATGTAAGGCAATAAAGGTTTTCTGTCTTCACGTGGTGTGCAGCAGGTATTTATAGCCCCTGAAAAGTATTACCAAGTTATGCTTCCAATAAGAAAATTTAGTTGAAATCTATTGTTCTTTTCCCTCTCCACAACTGTTTCTTTGTTGATGTTCCCCCATTTACTTCAAATAATAGTGTATGACATTAATCGGTCACAGAAAATAGCCACCACCGGAATCTTTATTAGGAGCTTTATGATGCACTAATTGTTTGAAATCATAAGGCTTCAGAATATTCCTCCAGTGACCTACTAATGCACATCCTGCAGAAAATGTGAAAGCTGGTGTTTTGGAAGTTTACAAGCATCTTCTCTTTTTGGAAGTATTTAGCAGGTGTCTAAATTATATGCTTTAAATTTTCAGCATATCTGGTGTTTTTCTCTCTCATTTGTGCAAATAGATATGGAAAATACATACCAAAATGCATAGGTAGGCATATTCAGGGCATAAAGAACTAGGGCTGAACATTATGCATACAACATAGCTGAAACTCGCTGAAAAATGGTGTACAGTAGGTATGGTGTGGTTTTGTATGCATATATAGACACACATGCATATGATCACCAATTCTTACATGTAATTTTCTTATCACTAATTGTAGTCCCCCTGTTAATTTTTAATACATTTCCAACTAACATGATATTCTATATGATATTCTATCATGAAGTAGTCCAGATGAGCAAGACTTTGTTTTTAACTTTGAAGCAGAACGTCAGCTGACAACAGCAAATGCAACATACTGATCTAAAGGAGAAGTCATGCATCGTGTTGCTTACTTACCAACTGCCTTTAGAGAGGCGTACTTGTTAAGCTCTTTGCCTGGGGGCTGTTGCTCATATGGGTTTGTGATCTGTCCCAGGCTGGGATATGAATGTTGATGTGCCATCTGAGGAAGGAGGGGAGATGTTGGCATGACATTATTCATCTGTGGTGGATCTGTATTAAAGAAAATCGACAAGCATTGATAAAGAAATAAATGAGTCTTAAGGTTTTAACATCATTACCCAGTACAGATTAGACAGGATATGTCATGAGATTTAATGCAACAAAACACTATTTACTACAAAGCGGGAGTTTGAGTACAGCAAACCTGTACTTCAAATAGTTAATGGCATGATTAAAAGCTGATGGATTATTGTAGCAATACATGCTAACTTTTGTATAAAAAAGATCTCTGAACTAAAAAATAGGGTTTCAAAACAATTGAACGCCAACACAAAGACTGAAATTGCTGCAGTATTAGGATACAACCCAAAACTCGAAGTTTATTCCAAGGTAGCTTGAATACAGGGCAGTAGTATCACTCTGTCTGTGCAGTTAAATAGCCAGGCTAATTTAAATTGGCTCAGGCAGCCTGCTGCATATATGCAGTTACACTGCTTTTAATACCAGAACCAGCCTGATTATTTGCACGGCATTATGTTTTGTTCTGTAGACATGCCCCACAGTGCCAAATGTGCAATTTTGGCTCATGACTACCATCAGGTAATTTCTTCAAAGCTCACACTTCGTCCTTATGTTTTCTCCTTTTCCCTGACAGTAGGTATCACAATATCGTACCAAGATAACATTTTCTGTAGCAGACATACCTAAAAGCAGGAGCTAATTACTGTGTATGTCCAGTTTTATACAAGCACTCACCCGATATCCATTCTGTAGTAGATTTATTCCTTTATAGTAGAGAATACAGCCTGGATACTTTTCTTTCTAAGATATACCATAATTTATTAGTTGTTTTTAATGTTTGATTCCAGCCTCTAAATAGTTTGGTCAGAATTGTATGCTGCATTCAATTTGCAAACCTAAATTTCAACAGATTTCAACATGCTCAGCATATCTTTTTTGCTGAGTCTTTCTCCAGGCTGTGTATTTTGAGATATTTGGAGCTGATTGTCAGTCCTAGAACTTTATGGCTTCTGAAATCACAGATGAGTGCATATTTCTCCTGCAATGAAAACCATGGTGCTGAATTGGTGGCAATACAGTAACTCCCACAGCATCAAGCACAGGCTTATGATCATGTAGAAAGAAAGCTGCGCAGTTAGGGGAAAGAAGGCTTATTATGATGGAGTGACTGGACCACCCCCCAAGTGCCCACAGGATCTGGCAGGAGCCAAATATGCCTGCAGTTTGCCAGGGTTTTAAGGGAACTGAGCCACTTGGCTTTCCACAGCTCGTTAATGAAGCTGAGTGCATGAGCAGGAGTTCTGAAGCCAGTGAACAGATTTACTGCTGTGAGAGAAAAGGAAAGCTAAGGCATTTTTTAACTTTCTTCTTCACCATTGCTGTTGCCTGGCACAATCTCTGCTGTTCAGACTGAGGCTGCCCCTGCCTCTGCAGAGCAGCGTAATCACATCCTCCTACCACACACACATACAAACAAGTTGTGAGGGCACCTCGAGGCAACTCAAGAAAAATGGTAGAAGTGCCACCACCTAATAACAGTATGATTCTTCTTGCTGTTACTGGTTATTAACAGGGAACAAACTGGTTGTGGATAGTAGGTACAGCTGAATGAGAAATGATTTTCCCATAACAAAAGAGTTTTTCAGTAAGTGTTTTTTTTCTTTTACCAAACAAATGAAATCTGAAGTTGGACTTTTTTTTTGCAAATATTGTGTCAGATCAGGAGAAACATTTTGTTATGATTTCAAAATTATATATGTTTATATATAAAATAAATTGGCTCAGTTTTTAAAAGAGAAATGTTATTTCGGATTGAAAACGAGAAACTTTTCTGTTCCAGAATTTCCAAAAAAACTATTGGAACACTTTTTGCATCTTTTTTGATAGGCTTACCTTGAAAGGGTATGTTTATTCAGTCAATTTGTTCACAGAAACATTTGTTATTTTAATGAATTGCTATTTTCTAATAAAGAAACTCTCTCAGGAAGTTTCTGTTCAGCTATAGTACTCGCACATCTGATGTAACTAAGTGGAGTGACTCTTCTAGAGCAAGAATTTGTGAAATCCTATTGTGTTCTCATTCTATCTCTAGAGTACAGCTGAGGAAAGCCTCTTACTCTAATGGCTTGAACCATAACATAGCTGATCACTCTTTCCAAACCATCCATATCTTCCAAATGTCTCTCTCTATGATTGCATCTACAAGTACACTTTTGGGAAGGAATGCTAGCCTTATTATTACCATATTTCGGTAACAGGGCAGCTCTAAAGATACCAGCACGGGTGGGACCTTTAAGATGAGGAAGGTGTCAACCTTTTAGCACTACATTCACTAATTTTTTTCTGAGTAGATCTAAATCAGCACTTCGTAGATGCTACTACCACAAAGTTCCCTTGTGGCAATTCTTATCATTCAGTCTGTCAAAACATCATGATTTCACTGTGACGAAAGTACTGTGAGGACCAGTATTTCGACTCTCACTGCCAAAGTGACTTGCAGCTGTGGAGACTTGCAAAAACAATGTAAATAAGGTGTAGTTATCCAGGACTGTTTTTCTACCTCTGTCTCTTACTTAGACCTATCATTTTTACTTAGTCATCTCTTTAAGCATAGTGAAGAAAGTTATGCCAGAAACGTACTGGGGAAAATTAATTAGCTGTACTTGTTTTTCATCCAGGTGTTCAGTGGCAGACTATGTTGTTACTAGGTTGCTGAGTTACTAATGTTGCTGGGGTTTGGTTCTTTAAGTGTTTATGAAGATGTAAAGAAATATGTTTTCCATTTCCAGATAATCTCTGACTTCTCTTTTGTCTTCTTAAAAGCCCAGGACTCTCCTGAATTATGAATTTCAAACAAATTAATGACAGTCATTCTTTCATTGCCGCACTGGCTGCACACTGCCCCTCAGTCATACCTAGATGCTTACACAAGACTAAGTCATCACATAGAAGACACAGTTCAAATTACTCATTCCGTTGGTCATTTGCAGAAAGTAAATTAAGCAAAAGGCCAAACTCTGGCGAAGTGCATTGAACTATACTGAAGAAAGATTTGTATTTATAAAGAGACTCTCATTGGAATGGTCTCCTAGGGCCTAAAAGGAAAATCTCAGCTTGATATATACATCTGTCTAAATCTGAATCATACTAAATTTTCGTCTAACTGGCCATAACTGGTGAATGTTGCATTTGTTTACAAGCTCACTAAACTGTGTGTGATCTGGTTCCTTATCTTTGGGTTTCTAGAAATAAGTGAGCAAATGGGACACTTACATTGTTTTCTCCACACATAGTTAATGTACTGATGATGGGTAAATTCACCCTTATTTGGATGTTATTTAGGAAATGTTCGTAATTCAAGTAACAATGGTGTAACACAAATTCTGCAGCAGGCACGGTGATGGGGAGTATAAGTCTAACTGCTGGGGGGAGCTCAGGCTTAGCAGTGAGCACCGAGGAGGTTTTAAACAGGACTTGTCTTGCCCGCTCTGTGGCAATCCACATTTATAACTAAAAAAGATATTGGTCTTGGCAGTGTTGTCTTATACTTCTAAATACTGCTTCAGTCTCAGCAATACAGTATAGGGACTCTCTCAGGAAATAGAGAAATTTGTCTACAACTACCTTCATAAGATCTCAGTGTGAAATTTGAGGTTTTTCAATTTGAAATTTTGACTTTTTTCCTGAAATTGGAAAAAAATAGTAAATGTTAAATTTTGGGGAGCAAATAATAATTGATTGGATTATTCAAAATATTTTGGGATATAAGGGATTGGTTTCAATTGGAAGAAAGTTTAACCAGAAAAAACCCTACCAGATTTAGCACTGACCTCTAGTGCCAAGTTAAATCCTTTATACTTATAAACCAGATACTCTGTGATTGGTGTTTGCAAATAGCTGGCTTCACTGAATGGGGACAACTTTAACCTGAAAGCTGTGGCTGTGCTGATACATTACCTTTGGCAACCTGACACTGGTACATTGTCCAGCACGGTATTCCATATAACCAGCTGCACTGTGTCACTGCCAATTTATGTATTTATTTTTAAAAGACAGAGAATACGAACATCACAAAGAGTCAAAAATCTGTTTGTGCCACAGCTTCTAGCATGAATAGTCAGATCTGATTAGCAATGGTGATATTGTAAAAACCCTGCAATATTCACAACCTGTCTTATTTCCTGCTGAAGCAAGGAAATGCAATGCCAGGCTGCTTCCTAACCTCCCAAGACTTTGAAGAGTCATTCTAGAGGTAGTGTTGTTAGTGGTTTGCTCTCTGTCTTCCTACTACCAGCCCAAAAGGAAGAGTTTGAAGAAGTGTGCTGAAGCTCACCACTCAAAAGCTGTCTGCTGGGCAGAAAATGAGACATACAGGAAAAAAGAAAAACAAAAAACTGAAGAGTGCTTTTGACTGTTATACCCTTAAGAGATCTAGGTATAGAAAAGCTTGTGGGAGACAAATAGAGCACAAAACAAGAACTGGAAGGAAGCTACACCAAAACCAGTTTATAGCTAGAGAAAGTGACCTTGGCTTCTGGTCCCAGTAGTTGATGAAGACTGATCATTACGTTATCTGTTTATTATCTTGACCTATATCTCAGCCTGTGCAATTGAAACTTGTGTCCAGATGTCACAGCTAACAGCTTACTGCATTTTTCAAGTGAAAATACTTTTTTTGGAGTGTTTCCACCCTTCCCTGAATGCGAATTTTGGAGTTGCTTTAGTGTGCATCATGGTGACAACAATAACATAATCGGTTGCTGCAGTTATAGAATCATAGAATCGCTAAGGTTGGAAAAGACCCTTAAGATCGTTGGGTCTAACCATTAACCTAGCACTGCCAAGTCCACCACTAAACCATGTCCTCAAGCACCATGTCTACCCATCTTTTAAATACCTCCAGGGATGGAGACTCAGCCACTTCCCTGGGCAGCCTGTTCCAATGCTTGACTACCCTTTTGGTGAAGAAGATTTTCCTAATATCCAACCTAAACTTCCCCTGGTGCAGCTTGAGGCCATTCCCTCTTGTCCTATCACTTGTTACTTGGGAGAAGAGACCGACCCCCACCTCACCACAACCTCCTTTCAGGTAGTTGTACAGAGCAATAAGGTCTCCCCTCGGCCTCCTCTTCTCCAGACTAAACAGACAGCCACCTGAACATGAGCCAGCAGTGTGCTCAGGTGGCCAAGAAGGCTGGTGGCATCCTGGCTTGTGTCAGGAATAGTGTGGTCCAGCAGGAACAGGGAGGTGATAGTGCCCCTGTACTCAGCACTGGTGAGGCCGCACCTCGAGTACTGTGTTCAGTTTTGGGCCCCTCACTACAAGAAGGACATTGAGGTGCTGGAGCGTGTCCAAAGAAGGGCAACAAAGTTGGGGAAGGGTCTAGAGCACAAGTCTTATGAGGAGAGGCTGAGGGAGCTGGGGTTGTTTAGCCTGGAGAAGAGGAGGCTGAGGGGAGACCTTATTGCTCTGTACAACTACCTGAAAGGAGGTTGTAGCGAGGTGGGGTTTGGTCTCTTCTCCCTAGTAAAGAGTGATAGGACGAGAGGAAAAGGCCCCTGCCTGCGCCAGGGGAGGTTTAGGTTAGATATTAGGAAAACCTTCTTCACCGAAAGGGTGGTCAAGCATTGGAACAGGCTGCCCAGGGAAGTGGCTGAGTCTCCATCCCTGGAGGTATTTAAAGAACGGATAGATGTGGTGCTTGAGGACATGGTATAGTGATGGACTTGGCAGTGATAGGTTAATGGTTGGACTCGATGATCGTAAGGGTCTTTTCCAACCTTGACTATTCTATGATTCTATGATTATGGGAAATACTCAGAGTCAGAGGAAGGGATGATAGTAGCCTGCTAGCAATAATAAGCTTGTTCACTGTTTGAGAACCAACAACCTGCCATGAATGTCCCTTAAACTCGGCCATTATCCTCCTCCTCTTCAGCCATGGGAGAGTGAAACCTGTTCTGTAGAGTGGTCTGGGGATTCTTTCTTTTCTGCAGCAACAAAGTCAATGATTCAGTGCTTGAAGACAGGTAAAATGAAAAAAGTCCACAAGCACAGAATGGAATCTATTAGTGAATGAGCAGTTACAGGCATAAGGAAAAGAACAAATGAGACAGGTGATGCAGTAACAAAACAGGAGAGAATGGGGGAAGGGCAGGAAAGCAGAATGAGATTTTGCTGTAAAAGCCACCTGCAGGCACACATACAAAAGAAATGAGGACAAGACAGACGAAAGAAGACTGGGAAGTCAAGGGGGGAGAAAGGGAAAATTCAGAGCAAAATATAATAATAGCTGAGCATTTTCAGATATTCAAGAGAAAAAGATATGCTCTGAACTAACGAAAATTGAAAATAACAGCCATGAAAACAGGATAGATCTGAGTGATTAGAGAATACCAGTATAAAATTGCTCCCCTCCCATCCATAATGGCACTGCCGCCAACATGTGTATTTGCCTCTTTGTTCTTGAATGTATTATACTTGATTATAAAACTAATCCATACTCACATTCCTACAAGACTCACCAACAGAAACCGCAGGTGCTATTTCTGAAAAATCCCAAATATGATGAAAGTTGTGGGATTTTAACAACTTGACTATGCCTGTTAAGTAATTCCTTTCAGACCAGTTCCTTCCTGGATAAGACAAATGTTTTCCATGCATGGCACTGAGCCTCCTGTTGGGGTGAAACTCCTTGGCCTATATACTTGCTCTTGCCTCTCTGTAGGTTGTCCCAATGCAGTTGAACTGACCCTCCCTGAGGTTTTGTGTGTGTTCATTTTCCTACACTTATATAACTTGAGTTTTTTTCTCTCTTTGTAGTATTGTATTTCCATTGTCATTGTCTTTTTATTTAGATTCTTTGCCCCTTCCTTCAGATTTGCATTAAATGTTGTGTTTTTAAAGGGTATTTCAGAACATCATTGCATGCAGGCACATACAAGGGTATGTTTTGCAACAGCTTCGTACCTCAAAATCAGGCTGCACACCCATTAGGTAATGCACTGTTTGTGCACATACAGACATGTACGTAATATGTGTGGTCCATCCAGTTTAGTAGCCGCTCTCTGTCCAGTACTAGATGTGTGACAGGAGGGTGCAAGAGCCCCAATGGTATTTATATGCAAAATTGTCTCCGAAAGGTGTGTGTTTATCCCTTATGCTAGGGGTTATGCCCAGAAACAGCAATGCAGGTTATTCCCCAAAACTGCAATCTTCTTAAACCCTTTGTTTTGCATTAACTTATAAATCTGCATGGTCGTATTCTCCACATAGTCATAAAACGGTATTTCAGCTCTCGTTAAATTAATGGCATTCTGCAGCAACATTTTCCACAGTCTAGTACAAGTCCTAGGCTGAAAAGTGTTCCTATTATCCAATCTTAATTTTTCTGCCTTGCAATTTAACTGATTTTGTATTTTAGGAAGAACAGATACTTGCAATCCAGCTTCTGTACCATTCATTATTTCCTATGCTTTTTTCCCACTTTTCAAATATTTGTCTCTTTTCTGAAGTAAATAATTACATTCCTTTCAATCTTTCTTCATCTGACAGTCTTTCCAAACTTTGATCATTACTGCTGCTATTTCTCAACACTTGTAGCCTTGCAATTCAGCTTCTGAGATGAGGTTCTACCCCCAATAACACATGGAGTTGTGTCATTCTGTATATAATGGTATCGCAAGTCATTCCTATAAGTCTCTGTCCCTTATGATATAAAGACTTTTTTGTTTTCTCATCAGTGATGCACAAGTCATGTGAGTAGTCATATTTTCCCTAAATGTGATAGCTCTGAGACAATACATATTTTTCATGGCAATTTATGCTAGCCAGTTATCTGTTCTGTCTCTACACCATATCACAAAAACATTCTTGTAACACAGACAACCTACCCGTCTAATCACCATCACAAAAAGGATCCGAGATGAGTGGGATGGCATTTCATCCAGCAAGAAAATGTTTCTGTTTAATGGAAGTGACAGTCTACAGTGTAAATGCCTGTCATCAAACATACTGTCTTGTGCCTTCCCCTCTCCTATCAAGCAATTGTAGGAGTTAGTCCCATGCTACATGCTATACTCTTGATTCTCCATGGTGCCACTGAATGCGACTGTCTCTCAGCATACTGGTGTCTAGTGCTGTATGTTTTCTATTCACTTCCTACACGGTTAATCTCTTGGTCTGTTGCTGTCTTCCATGGTAGGGGTTGCATGGTCTTTCACATATGGGTATCCTCAGTGGATTTCTGAGGAGAAGCATTTTTCCCCAAAACAGAAAAATGCTGGACGCAGGAACTTCTTCAGTTACACTGTCAGATTCAAAAAGGTATTAAACTTCTTATGACACAATGGTGGTGTGGGCTGTGCTGACAGCATAGAGCATAGGAAAGTGAAGCCTATCCCCTGCTGCAAGCGTTTATGAATCAGCAGGGTTTGTAGTGCTGACTGACACCAAAATTCCTGTTGGTTCAAGTTGAAAATTGGCAAGAGAGAGTATGGCACTGTAACTCTTAGCACCTTGTTGATCTAATTTGACACACTGATGAACAAGGTTATTGTGGATGCAGTCTTTATGAGAAAGCATTACTGTAGGGAGATTCATGAGCTGATGTTCAGAGACAACGTCACTCATCTGGTCATGGGAAAGAAGGTCAAGGAGCCAGGTCACAAAATCCACAGCGTTCTGCCCTTGGTGTGTATCTTGGGAGGAACTGGCTTTCTTCTGGCAGGAGAGGTAAACTGCACAGACATACCAGTGAGCTGTCTAGTCAGAGTGCTGTTGTTGATGGCACAATGCCCCATGCCTGTTTTTAAATGGCAAAATTCCCAAGTTTCCTTCCAGTGCAGTGGAATGCTGTGCTGCTATCAGATGAAGGCAATGCTATCTATACACACTCAAAAACAGCTGGACTCTTCATTCTCAATACTTTTATCTGAAGTGCAGATGAGGACATCACTAATTTTACAATACAAATCCTCCCCTCCTTCACCTCTTTAATTTTCTATCTACATCCTTCAGGCACTCACCTATGTGAAAGTCAGAGATTATATTTCTTTGAATAATGATTGTAGGGAGGGGGTGAAACATAAAAGAAGGAAAATTAGTAGTAATGTGGCCAAAGAGGTGCAGGGCTCCACTGCCACCTGAGTCCCGCCAGGCAAATGCACACAATGTTCCTGTAAAAGGGCCTTTTTCTTATTGAATATGCTGCTGCCACTTTATGTTTAAATCTATGGGAATTATTTATATATATAAGAATCTTATGCCTGTGATCTCTTCTGAACTCTGTGTGACAGGTTACAAATGGGGAAAGAGACAACTGCATCTTTGTGTATCAGTTAAATTCAAGAGCCGGTGACTGAAACGTCCCACTGTCTTCTAGATGAAGCCTCTGATGTTGTGAGGTGCTGAGTTCTCTCTGGTCACAGTGATTTAAGAGATGTGGCCTTCATCATGTTTCAGGTTTGGGCTCCTCGTTTCTGGTTATACTCCAAGTATGTAGGAGCAGAGCTCTGTGAAATCAGTTGGCTGTTTTACTGCCATCCAAGGAGGGTGGAAGTGGGCTATCACTGGCCTTGTGACTAAACTGGCTGGAAGCCTCTCTCTTCTGCTTTTCATTTCCCTTGGGCTCCATGCTGTACCATCGCACTCACATTCTTGTAATATTTTCTGGGCTCTTGCTTTGCAAAAGTGCTACAGTCTGAGGTTGGTTTTCCATGTAGACTTTTATTACGTGACACCATATCTCCTTTTATGAAGGTTATTTTTGTGTCCTCTGAAGGTTTGCTTTTCCTTCATAATTACTCACAACCTGACAGATTTATAATCCTCTGATAGGATTTGTGACATTGTAATCTTCTCTAGAGCAACCCATTGTGGCTTCACAAACAGAGGATTATAACCTTTAAGAAGGCAATAAGCAGATGAACTCTTGAGATATCAAGACCCTGCTTTCATATCAATTTCCAGTGCTTGAGTTGTGGGAGGGCAGGGAGCGGTGCTGTGTTCTCACTCCCACCCACGTTTTTGGTTTTCTTCATCTTCTTTTGCCTCAAGTAGCAGAGTTGAGAAATTAATTAAACCCACTAGTTATACACACTTTGAGCACTGCAAATATCCTTAGCTATGCAAATTAGGAAAAGATAAATTCAGCAAATTTGACTTACACAACAGATTTTTTTTGCCCAGAAGAATGTTCTTTACACTTTCCCATAATGTATCAGTTGTTTTACAAATCAAACACTTCTGTGCCTTTTCACAGAAATAAAAAGAGTCTGCTAAGATGTACCAGCCAGCTCAGATTCTTTGTTTTGCCTGTTTTATCTCTCAGTGAAATTACTTTTCTTCCAACAATTAATATACTTTTACTTAATGGGAATGTGCCTGTCATGATAATATTTATTCTAAAAGTTTATATGCCTTCCTTGTTTATTGTTTTCTCTTACTGTAATGATTATTGATGACCAGTAAGTATAAATTTTTATGCAGCTCGAATACATTAAAAATTCCTTTACTTCAGGCATTCCACTAGTTTGTCTGTTAGCTGTCCCAATATAGCAAGTGTTTAGAAGGAAAAGACTAGACAGTATTAAAATTATAAAAGCAAACATGTTACCGACTGTTATGTCTAAGCAGTAACTTAGTGGTCCCCTGCCTATAATTTGTGGGTAACAAATTGCCTGCAGGATTCTCGCATTGTTCATGGGCAAAGGCAATTGAAGAGTTGAGATTTAAGGCAGAGATAGAGTTAAAATTAGAAGGAAGTTGCTCAGCATTGTTCCCCTTCATTCAGCAAAGGTTGAGGACAATTTCACTAGATAATCATCCAGCTAACGTGGGGTTTGAGAATTATTTTACCTAAATATGTATCTCACCTGAGCATATCCCAGTGGCATATTCTGTCCTGATATACCTGACCCAGCAATGGAGAAGAGCGCGCTTTTTACTTTCTGGCATAATTTAGTTTATCCTTTTAGAGTTTCTCTAGAGACAAAAATATATCAGGGTGCTACAGTGTGGCTGTAAAATCCAGTTATGGATCTCCTCTTTCCTGATCTGCATGTGCAAGTCTTATTAATGTCAGTGCCATTTTTGTTTTGTTTAGTCTGTGTTTAGCAAACAAAAACTCAGAGAAAGAACTCAGAAGGCTGGTGAAGAATTATAGGTCTGTTCTCAGAGAAATAGCCATAATTTGGTATCTTTTAGAATAGAGGAGAACGAAATTTACTCATTACGGAGGAGGATGCATTTTATCTTGTTGTATAGAATCACAGAAAATACAAATGACTGGCTTTTCAAAAGATTACCTCATTTATCCCATACTCCTCTAAGGAAGGATTACCTATACTCTTGACAGATGTTAGTCATGTTTTGAAAAAGCCTCCAGTGAGGGCCTCCAGAGCCTACCTGCACAATCTGGTCCAGTTCTAATGCTATTCTAGTGGTATCCTCACCATTAGAGAACTTGTCCTATTATCTGTTTTACATTTCCTTTAAAGCAGCTTAAGTCCATTAGTTCCCTTACCCTCCAAGGATACGGAGAGCAGATGATTACTGTCCCTTGTGCTGCAGCATTTTATGTATTTTGAAGTCTCTGCACTACAGAATAGGAATGCTTTCAGTCTTCTCATATAGAATGATTAGAGGTCTCAGAAATCCAGCCTTTCTGAATACATCTTTCTTGAGGTTTGGCATCTCATATCTTCTTATATTTCTCGTATCTTGTAGGATCTCTACTTATTTATGCACCCTAGCATACCATTCATTCTCTGGCAGCAGCATGATCTTCTTGATCCATTTCTGCCTTCGTTCCCCTAAAGCCCAGAAATCTTTTTATGTCAGACTGCTCTTTACCATCTCATTCCTATCCTGATTATTCTTATATGTAGAATCTTGTGTCTCATTTAATAAGGATGTGCCTTGGTTTTTTACACCATTTTTCCAGCTTCTTAGGATCTTTTGAACTCTAATTCTGTCCTTCAAGGCCTTTGAAAACTCTTCCAGCTTGGTGTTGTCGACAAATTTAATAAGTGTATGTATGCTCTGTCCCATCATCCTCCTCATTAACAAAAATGTTGCACAATATTGGAGACAGAATAAGTCCCTACAGAACTCTGTTCAGTATATCCTTCCATTTAAAAAAATATGAGTCATTGGGGACTATTCTCTGAATGCAGTTTTTAGACCATTTTGCACCTACCTTCTTGAAACAGCTTCTGAAATCTTATTAAAAATCAAGATTTATTATATCTACAGCTTTCCCCCATCTGAAGGGTCTGTTACATTGTCAAGGAAGGAAATTGCTCAGGTTTAGCTCCATTTGTTCTTGACAAATCTTTATTAGTTGTTATTCATGACCATGTTTTGACCAGATGCTATAAGAAGTTTGATGAATTAACTGTTGATTTCTATTCCTTCCTCCCTTCCTTTCCCCTGTTCTTTAATTCATAAATTAAATTATTACCAAATGATTTTAATTGTGTTCTTTCTCCTCTTTTAAGGCTTGACAGCACACCTTTGTTTTTGACAGTTTTACAGAACTTCATCCATTGGGCGAGTTCTTAAAGATAATGGCACTTAGAGGACTCGAGTCCTTCCTCTAAGTGTGCAGGATGAATCAAGCAGAAACAGGTTATAATTTTTCCAATTTTTACAGCCTGCCCGTCCTGTCCTCAGGTGTGACCCCTCCCTTTTCTGATGCTGTTTTGGTTAGTTTCTTGAAACTACTGCCTTTTTTAGTGAATACTGAGACACTGTCTTCTAAAAGGGACAATTTGATTCTTTGAGTCTTCAGATGTTAACTTTTAATAACTAAAAATTACACAAAAATGAAATATTTCACAGTCCTATATATGGTTCTCTTTTAATCAGCACCAAGCCTTATATAAGAGAGCATTTATATAAGCCACAGTAATTTGGATTGGCCCTTTATGTAGAATAATAGCTTAACATTTAGCTGCTTAGTTATGATGTGTTCCACATTGTTATTTCAATAATTGCTACATTCACATTATTTTCTATTTAGATAAAGTTGTTTTATCCAAATATACACACAAGAGTTTTATGGGAAAAAATTAGGTGAGACAGAAGATCAGACAAATAGCTTCTTTTGAGAAAAGAAAATGCTATCTTTGGGGGGAAAAATAGTATATTCTTAACTTCTCTCTTATTTTTAGCCCGTCTCATTTGCTTTAGGCATCTGAAGTGAAACTTGAAATTCAATAATGCAAGCAAAGTAGACTAAGTATACCTTATAAGAGTAAATATAAAGCTAATAAGTGTCCAACTCGTTTTCTTTAAAGTAAATCACTTCTAACCATGCAGCCTAGGAAAGAGGTTATCATGGTACCTTGCAGATAGGCAGTCTGACTAAAAGTTATATATCCTGTTTACAGAGCTTGACATTCTCACCAGAAAGAAAACATACTTAAAAACCCCTATGATTTGAGAAGAGGCATGCATTGTCAGCTTACAAGGTCCACTGGTCTTTTTAGTCATGGCATTGTTACCAGTGCGTGGCAGATGTTTAGGTTATAACTCTTGCTATGTACTTGACACTGGCCACAAACCAGTTACTTGCTTGTAAATTTCTCATTACTCACAAATGTTTACTAGTGTAGCTACTAATGACATTTCAGCAAAAGGTGAAATAACTCTGTTTGTTTCATGCTTAGGCACTAGAGACAAGAAGAAAAAGAAAATGGAAAAACAGATTTTTAAAAATACTTTCCTTTTTGTACTTGAAATTGTGAATTTCTGAACCTATCCTGAGAACCAGGGGAAGAATATCTGTCCTTTTTTTTTTTTTTTTCCTGGAATTATCATCCAGGTATTTACTAGGGGAAGGGACTTATTCCTAGGTTTTTTATTTGATTTTAAATTGCAGTTTTGAAAGGAAATTAACATCATATTACCAGATGCCATTTAATTTTAGTATTCTAAATAATCTTAAGGATCATTCAAAAGTATACCAAGTGACTTCAGCCTCCCATTATTATATCCTCTCTACTGATGATGTACATACTGACATATTGAAGGAAGTGCCAAGTAGATATGAGAGTGGAGGAAAGGGAGGACAGAGAAAATCTTTACATAATTAGGACATAGGCAATCCTCTATCAACAGGAACATTCTTTTCCTTTTTAACATTTCAGTAACGTTCCCATTTTATTTTGAATCTTTGGACTTAAAAGGCAACTGCGATAGCTGCTCTCTCAACCCCCATGTTATTTTAAGAACATCTTATGTGTAATTTCTGTGATCAATAACGTCCATGCACATCCACTGACGTGCAGCATAAAGATGACCTAGTTCTATTTTTGCATTTTAACACCCTTTTGTAGAATGGTAACTCTACTGTTAAAGGGACAATGATGTACATATGCTTCAATAAATGAAAAAATTCTGTTGCTTTGAAGAAGCAAATTTCAATGGCTTTTAAAGGACTTCAGCCACCTGAAGAGTGATTGAGATTATCCATCCTATTACAACCTTTTTGCCAAAATGCAAATATTTTCTTCTAAATAGCCTTTACTGAAAGCAGTTATCAAAATAACTGCAGTAGGCTAGGCACAGGTCACTCTGAGAATAAGGCATAATGGGCTACGTTATCATAGGCAAGTTGCTTAGTCAAGAATACTCTTCAAGATATGCAGCTGACATGAAGGGAAAGCTGGAAAAAGCCTCCAGCTGTCCAATGGTGGAAATCAGAATGGATTAGTCATGTAAGGCTGTGCACGTGAGCTTGTGTGAACTGTTGTGCTATGAGCTGTAGATGTACTACACTTCTCCTTTTTAGTACGTATTTACATTAACACTGTTGTTATCAGTGCTGCAAGTACTACAGCTGGGACCGTTTCGTTGGATCAGTGTCCTGAGGGCATACGCTCATGGCTTATGCACCGTCCTCTTTCATCCTTCCATGCCAGAGGTAAATCTGAGACCTGCAGTTCTTCCTGCCAGAGAATTGTACTGTGTTGCCGGTTTCTCTCAGAGCCTTTTCTTTTGTTATTGCTTATTTCTGTTCTATGTTATCCTAAGTTAGACCTTTTTCTGTGTCTTCCTCCTCGCTATAGGGAATGACCGCTTGGCTGTGTGGCATCTTCAGCCATGTCTTCTCTTGAAGTTTATAGCTGTCTGTGCTACATTTCCCTGAAAAACATCTGCACTGCAGTTGTCTGCACTATCTCAGAGAGGCAGGAATTAGGATATGGATCCACGAAAATATCTCCAGCCTAACTCTTTGGTCTCCACCCTATGTCTGGAGAGCCAAGATAACTGGCTCTGGAGCTATCCCTCATCCCCTGCTCTGCCTCAGTGCCCAGACACATCATTGGTGCTAGTTGAGGTCTCTGCCAGGCACTGCAGGTGCCCTGACCCAGGCAGAGGTACACTGACTCCAGAAGAGCCTCTGGCACCACCATTGGGACAGACTCCCAGGCTTGTGAGGGGCCAGCACAGCTGGAGGTAACTCTGCAGTCTCTTCAGAAATGTAGCCGTAGCCAAAAAGGCAAGACAGAGAGAGAACAGTGTCAGCAGTCCTGTCCTCTTCCTGCTAGCTTATCTGGGGACCTGTTGCTCACCCTACCTCAGTACGGATTACAAGCAACATCTCACCCCAATCCAGCACTCTCCATCACTGAAGGCGTATGTAGAAGGGCCTTTACGTCCTGGCTGCCAATACCACCCATGCTGGAAAGGTGGACAGTGAAGGCCTTCTGGGTCACTTCCAGGGTCGGAAGGAGGATCCGGGGAACTGTCAGCCTGACCTCGGTGCCGGGGAAGGTCAGGGAACAAATCATCTTGAGTGCCATTATGCAGCAAGTACGGGACAACCGAGGCATCAGGCCCAGCCAGCATGGGTTTATGAAAGGGAGATCCTGTTTCACTAACCTGGTCTCCTTCTATGACAAGGTGACCCGCGTAATGGATGAGGGGCAGGCTGTGGATGTTGTCTACTTGGACTTTAGTAAGGCCTTTGACACAGTCTCCCACAGCATTCTCCTGGAGAAGCTGGCTGCACACGGCTTGGATAAGTGCACTCTGCGCTGGGTTAAAAACTGGCTGGAGGGCTGAGCCCAGAGAGTGCTGGTGAATGGAGTCAAATCCAGTTGGCGGCCGGTCACGAGTGGTGTTCCCCAGGGCTCAGTACTGGGGCCGGTCCTGTTCAACACCTTCACTGATGATCTGGACGAGGGGATCGAGTGCACCCTCAGTAAGTTTGCAGACGACACCAAGTTGGGTGGAAGTGTCGATCTGCTGGAGGGTAGGAAGGCCCTACAGAGGGACCTGGACAGGCTGGATCATTGGGCCGGGGCCAACTGCATGAGGTTCAACAAGGCTCAGTGCCGGGTCCTGCACTTGGGTCACAACAACCCCATGCAACGCTACAGGCCTGGGGAGGAGTGGCTGGAGAGCTGCCTGGCGGAAAAGGACCTGGGGGTGTTGGTTGACAGCCACCTGAACATGAGCCAGCAGTGTGCTCAGGTGGCCAAGAGGGCCAATGGCATCCTGGCCTGTATCAAGAACAGTGTGGCCAGCAGGACCATGGAAGTGATAGTGCCCCTGTACTCGGTACTGGTGAGGCCCCACCTCGAGTACTGTGTTCAGTTTTGGGCCCCTCACTACAAGAAGGACATTGAGGTGCTGGAGAGTGTCCAGAGGAGGGCAACGAAGCTGGTGAAGGGTCTGGAGCACAAGTCTTATGAGGAGAGGCTGAGGGAGCTGGGGTTGTTTAGCCTGGAGAAGAGGAGGCTGAGGGGAGACCTTATTGCTCTGTACAACTACCTGAAAGGAGGTTGTGGTGAGGTGGGGTTTGGTCTCTTCTCCCTAGTAAGAAGTGATAGGACGAGAGGAAACGGCCTCAAGCTGCGCCAGGGGAGGTTTAGGTTAGATATTAGGAAAAACTTCTTCACCAAGAGAGTGGTCAGGCATTGGAAGAGTCTGCCCAGGGAAGTGGTTGAGTCTCCATCCCTGGAGGTATTTAAAGAATGGATAGATGAGCTCGAGGACATGGTTTAGTGGTGGACTTGGCAGTGCTAGGTTAACGGTGGAACTTGATGATCAAGGGTCTTTTCCAACCTTAACGATTCTATGATCCTATGATTCTATGATTCCATCCCAAACATTTTACCTTGATCCTTTTCATGGCTGCGTTTAAGGAGACTATTACAGCAGGAGGACAACATACTCTTGTCTCTACATACCACACAGATTGCTCTCCCGTCTCTGAGAAGGCAAGAAATATATATACTGGAAGTTTTTGGTTCTGAAGAATAAAAATGCCAAGCTAGCCTGAAGCTGCAGGAACAGGAGTACTTCCATTGACATAGTTGTGTCCAGAATGGTCACACCAGACACATTTCTGATCCACTTTCTTTTCTCGTCTATTCTTACTTCCATGTTTCTGGTTTGAGAAGACAAAGTTACAGGCACGTGCCACCCTTCTGTGGCATAACAACAAGAAAAATAAAGGAATATGATTATTCCCTTCTAATTGCTGTTAAGTCAATTTAAAATAAAAGGTGTCCATCTCTTATGATTATAATATAAATTCCCACAGTGTGAACCTACAGCGAAGAAACTGGCCTCCATAAACTACTTGTTTCTTTTCTTTGGAATAAAAAAAACCCAAAACATAATTAATGAAGTCTCTCAGGTCCTAGGTTACTCCTTTTATGACCTCTGTTGGCTTACTATTATATTCATTCTTCTCTCTTTCTCATTACAAGTTGGTGCATTGTACAATTTGTAAGTTGAGGCAAAAGTATGAAAATGTAGATCTGATATTTTGAAAACTATCTTATTTCGGGCAAGGTTTTGATCAGTGCTCAGGCTAGCCTTTACTATGTTCCCAGTGAAACTGAGACTTCAAGAATAGCAGAATCAGGCAAATTCAAAACATTTCCAAAGCTCTGTCTGAATGTATTTTATGAACACCTACTTTAATGGAGTTAGGCCAATATTTAGAAACTGAATTGCAGTAGTTCAGCGTATCTTCTGTAGTGATACCTCATCATTGTTTAATTTACAAATATGGTGCTGATGAATTAGATTCACGGTACCTTTTATATCCTCAACACAGTGCACATGTCAGTGTGTTTATTTGCACTCCTCATTGCTGGTGTGCCCTGACTTCACACAGAAGCCCCGTATCTCACTGAGAACTTCTCACCCCATTCATCTCTTTCTACCTTCCTGATGACACCAGCTTCTTATTAGTTTCTCTTTCAGAGCTGTGTTTTATAATGTGGTCACTGGAAAGTGACTGAGATCAACAACAGTTTTCACTAAAACCACTGAATAAAAAAGAGTTGTTAAATTAATTCTTAGTCCCTTGCAAACAAACGTGGGTTATGTTTGCACTTATGCCTTGGAGGTGGGGTGGTTGTTATCCCATGACAGTTCCCTGAGCTCTGGTTCTGTCTTTCATTAAACCATAACAACATTATTTTGAGTCTAATATATAACTGCTCTCACTGGTATCTGTATTCATGCAGTATTATCTTTCCTAAATGAGGCAATGTACCGATGACTGACATTTCTGACTTAAGGATTTTACTTCATTTATTTAGTTACAATCCAAATAAAAAGCTGTTGTCTCGCAGTCCTTTACCTTTCAGCAGGGTAAGTTGGATGGGTTTACTGAGTGTGAGAAACCTTTCAAAACTGGACCTTTTCCCTCTTGATAAATTGATACTCAAACAGAAATACAGGGTGTTGGGTTTCAATAATTTGTCACAGTGCCACTACATCAAATATAAGCTCCTTTAAGAACCATGATTAGCTGATACGAAATGATGAATGGGGGACTGGGGTAGTTTATTTAGCAATAGTGCTAATTAACAGTGCTGTTGAACCCAAGTGCATCTTGGCATGAGAACAACAACCCAGGACGGATTTTGAGTGCCTGCCCAATGCTACCTGCCTAAAGTAAAATGTGTCAGAAGGCAGGCTGAATAGGGAACACAATTTATGTCCCTTTATAATATGATCTTTTTTGTCACTTCTCTCTCATTACCTGGACCGTTGTCACCCAGTGGTCTTTCACAGTACAGTTCTTCATCTCAAAAATAAAGTACAGGCCCAAAAGGAAAAGTAAAATTGATGTTTCTATTCTCGGACATTTCTAGTTATAACCTATTACTCTGCATACATTATTTTTAATGAATTGTGGAATGCCTCTTTAGCTTTCTCAGAATGTCTTCCAAGAACAAGGCTTTGTGGACTCCTGCCAGGCACACACACGTATGATTTGTATGCTGTCCTTTTCTTTTCTTGTTGGTAGCAAAACAGTTTTGACAACAGCCTTCCTACGCTTCCTTCAATTGCATCTTGCTCTAAAACTTGTAGAAGCCAAAGCCTCAACCTTCTCTGCCTTAGTGTCAAGTCCAGTCAGGTGCTGAGGGACCAGTTTTCTGTGGGCTTTCATTTATGACAGCTTAAATGAACAGCCCCTGGAAGAACTGAAATTCTAGGCACAGCAATATCAACAGGAGCTAGACGTGGGGTCAGGTTTTCATCCCTGAGACTGTTACCTGCCTGGAAGGCTTTGCTTGTGAGCAAGAAGCTTCCTGCGCAGCTGACTGAAGCAATGAACTCTTTCAATGTTACATAGATTATTATGAAAACTTTCCCATGCAATCTTATTATTATTTATTTATTCCTGATGCGTTAAGAACTTGCCAGGCAGAAAAAGGCACAGTCCCTGACCCAAGGGGAGCCTGCTGGAAGCTCTGATATTTGGATGCCTGTGAACTTCCTCTGTAACCAAAGGCTATGTCCTTGTATTTATTCTGTCAGAACTATTGCTTCTCACAGCGTGTTACTGTAAATAATCTCTGTTTACAATAATGGATCATTACTCAAACTTCCCACAGAAACTCAATATGCTGTAAATGTATTTCCCTTTGTCTTTATTTTACCTCCAATTTTAATCAATGCTACTTCAGGAAAATTCTCTCTGTATTGCATATTTACAGCCAGAAGTACCGTGGTTAATAGTTCCCTTCCAGTATAATTAAAGATAAAGCACACAGCAGTCATTTAATCTTCCTTCTCTATCTTAATTATGGATTTTTGGACCATGTTCTAATATTTTATGTAATATTTCTATGACCTGTTAAACAACTGTCATGTTTCACGCAAGGGTGATTCTTGCTGATAGTTGTAGTGTTCCCTTTGCTTGATTGGTAGAGTAACCTGCCTCTCTTTCTCTCTTTCCAAGGAGAAAACTAGTAGTCATTTAGTAAAACAGTAGTAGTAGACTCAGAGTCCAGTACCTCAATTTCTGACTACACCACAATGGCCTTGTGTACTCATGGTGAAGTCACCAAAAGTCTTGCAATGTAAACAGTGTGTCTAGCATATTTTTTGGAAACACTTCATAGACTTCTGCTAGTGTTTTTTGCATTTGCAGATGGAGAATTTTTATAATACAACAACGTTTTTTCATTTTAACTGGCCTGTACAGACTTCATGGCAGCTAGCGTTTGCTCATTGCACTGGCCTGGCAGAATGGATTCACGTATGGTTAGAAAACTAGGTATTATCATGAGGCAGCTTAGTAGGAATGTTTCAGTTTTCAGTGGGAAGAAATGATTGAAATGTATGATGACATCCTACAGCCTTGTTTTATCAAACAGTTGGAAACAAAAATCAAGTTAGACAAAACTTTGTAAGCAAGGAAACAACAATAATGTCTGCAAGACAGAGGGGTCTGCCATCCTAATGCAGCACATTTAGTATTGAGCCTTTCCACATCCAGTATAATCCACACACAATGTAATTTTGTAGCCAGTAGCTCAGATGCCTGTGTTAGAACTTGTGTTCTTAGTGCTCAGAAAGTATATGGACAAGGAACCCCCCATTTTATTTCAGCAGCAAGAACTTTTTCATTAAATTCCCTACCTGGGAGAATCACTTATATCCACAGAGAACCACTAATGATTTGTTATATCCTCTAGTGCTTACGGGAATTCACGTCAAAAAACCAAAACAAATGAAAAAACTTTGAAACAGAATGTGTCTTTTGTTAAATACCAGTTGTTCTTGCAATTTATGGTGAGCAACTGAATATAAAATGTAGAGAACATTCTATATACAGAAACAGGATAGGGCACCAGAACCGTTTCTCTTCTGAATACTCCATCTGACTTTTGTTGGGATTACTAAATGCTCATTAATCCTAAATCTTGCAGAAAATTGTAGGGGAAAAAAGATTATATACTTATACACTGTACATATTTAATGGAATGTTATGGATATTAATGATGCAATAGCCACGCAGAACATGGAAACTAGAAGTGTGTCCAGCTTCTCTCCATATTTTGATTAGGTTTTTATTTAAATGTTTGCAATGGAAGAAACTTGGGTGTGTTTCCAAGTCATAGCAGAATTCTGTGTTTTGTCTGCAATCAGGGTAAGATGGAGAAAGCTGTACAACTCAGACTTTTGTCCCACAAATAAATACCATAAGAATGCCTCCTCTGTGTGTCAACAGTTATTGCATTTATTGAAATAAATTGCAAGATCTTTCAGTCTTCAGATTGAGGCAGACCCAGAAGGCAGATAAATATGTGCTTAGCTGCCAATTGTGAATCTGTTTGGCCTTGGCAGGACTAAAAAATATAATAGGACTTTTCTGTCTCTTCTCTTTGAAATTCAATAAGAAGAGAATAAAGATTTTTCTGTTATGTTTTATTTGTTTTCCTCATAGGTGGATGAGCACCCTTTGCTTAGCTATTTCTTTTCACAAAATAATAGAGGCACAAAGGGCATTTCTGTAATTTATTATACATGCATCAGTCCACTTGACTAGAGATTTGTGAAAGAACCTGACCTTTATTATGATAAAAGGAATATAAGTGGGGGACAATTTTGATGTTGTAGGCACTCTGCCTTGTAGATGTATATGAGTATCTATTTGTTTTAGAATGTTAATTATTGTCACTTCCTAGCAAGGTTTTCTTAGAGACTAGTTCTTGTTCATACTGATCCTCGGACTTCTTACTGTGCATTTAAGACAAAAGCTTGAGAGATTTCGCTTAGCTAAAGACAGTACCACTTAAATGCATCCAGAGGAGGGCAACAAAGCTGGTGAAAGGGCTGGAAGGAATGTCCTATAAGTGGCTAAGGACTTTGGGCTTGCAATTCTTTTCCAGAAGTATTTTTTTGCAAGTAAACTACATATTCTGTGCTTCAGAATATTAAAATATGAGGCTTTTCTGCGGAGCGAAGGTGAAAACAGGTGCTGTGTTTTGTAACGAGTGAGTTATTCTGCTAGCAGCAGGGTTGCTGACTTTTTGTTCATTTTATACCAGTCTGCTTGGGGAGTCACATTGCTCAGCCACCAATGTCATCTAGTGTATAACAGGGTAACACAAACAGCATAAGGGGGGAGAAGCAGTATTTTTTATTTTAAATCCGAACCTGTAAAATCTCAGCTCTGGACAGGAGTACATTTGAGTTAGAAGGGCCCCTGCATACAGATATCTCGGCAGCGACAGCTGTGTCTGGAAGAGCTCAGCAAGCCAGATCAGGTACTACACATAACAGTGCCAACAATGTAGACACATTATTCATGTGAAGTCCTAGCATGGTTGAGGGCAGGAAGGGACAACAGCAGGCTTTCACCCATAATATTTTATTTTCCATATGGGACCGATTTGATAAAAAGCGCTTGAGCACAATGTATTAAACGTCTAAAGCCATCCCACACAATGGCACTATGCAGGCACCTAAGTCTTTTTCTGGATAAAGACCACATACCCTCAGTTTAATCCCTGATGGTGGATCATTTTCATTGTATACAGTGGGGTTTGGAGAAAACCCCAGGTTTCGGTAATACTGCTTACAGGAATTGTTGTTTTCAG
Source organism: Platalea leucorodia (assembly GCF_965183815.1). Taxonomy (NCBI): domain Eukaryota; kingdom Metazoa; phylum Chordata; class Aves; order Pelecaniformes; family Threskiornithidae; genus Platalea; species Platalea leucorodia. The sequence goes on along the minus strand of NC_138827.1, from coordinate 19,839,763 downwards.
GATTCAGCCCTTTGCAGTTCAACCTTCAACCACGCAAACTGATTATGCAGGGAAATAGCCAAGTTTTGCATGAGGCACTGGAAAATATGTTATAAAATTTTCATATATCCTCCTCCGAATAGCTTTAGTTCATACCTATTTTTAGGTAGAATTCAATTAAGCAATATCAGAGCCAATATCAACAGTGCAAAATGATATAGCTGTACATAGCCATAAGTGACAGCACCTGTTGATAATCTAAATCATTATATTACTTTTGTATGTTATTGTTGTGATTGTTTCCAAAAACACAATTGAGAGAGATGTGCTAAACATCTAAAGTTTCGGCAATTATCGTACATTAGCAGCAGTTATATGTGAACCAGACAACCACCCACTCCTACATTTGTAGCTGTGTAATACTAAACATGTTTAACTGTGTTGATATACTGTAGCCAGTGATTGTATATGTGCCTGGTTCATAGAAAATCTGTATTTTGACAGTGTAACGGATTTTACATGAGAGCAATACTTTCAGTAGAAGAAATGGTTGTAGGCTCTGGATGCTGAAGTCCGTTGTTATTTTGCCCAGTGTGGCTGCTATACAGACAGCATTGATACTCTGTGTGTCTTATCCATAACTACAACATGAGGAGAATGATGCTTTATAAAAGTGATTTGAAATAAACTATGGCTGCTTTGTTTTTAGGAAGAAAGCCTGATATATTTACTCTGGAAAAAGAGTAAACTTTTCTAAGTAAAACTCATAGGAGTTTTGGCCATATAAGAAAGGCCAGCTTTGACCCTTGGTTAATCAATAGAGTAGGCGTATGCGAGTTGCCTGTCCCACTGGCATACTTACTGTGCTAGAACACGATGCTACTAGACTTATATATAGGAAATCTTTAAAATTTTAGTTTTGGCAGAATACAACTGTAAATACTGTATGAATGTTGTATTCATAGAAAGAAGTAAAAACACACATAGAAAGAATTAAAAATACATAGCCTGGAAAGATTAAGGTAAAATAAGTGGTTGTTGGGAAAGTTAGCAACCCTCTCAAGAACAAGACAGTTGAATCCTGGATTCAGGGTATGATTTTTTTTTTTTTTTTTTTTAAAGCACTAAATCTAGAAGTGTTAGTAAAAGGTAATAATTCTGAGCAAATACAAAGGACTATAATTTATGATTTGTTAAATTCTGAATTCATTTTTATTTTCCAAAACACCTGAAGCTAAAGGAGTCTGTGCAAAGACCTGAAGCCTTGTAGTAAAACTTCAGGTCCATGGCTCAACACTGGTGAATCTTGAATGAATTGTTCTGATTTCAAAACAAAGTGCAATTAGAACAGGCTATTGAATGTCAACTAAATACAAGTAGCATGACCCTCATGTAAGTAAAACATTGAGTCTTTATTCTAGCTATGTAAAATTATATAAAATTATATAAAATTCAGTTGTGAATTAATGTTTTCCTGTAGTAGTATCAGTGAGGGAAAAACAAGCAGAAATAAATGTCTCTGGGCAATTCAATTATAATTGCTGCTGGCATTAATGACATTTATTATTCATGTTTTTTTCCCCACTCCTAAATAGCATAAATCATTAGTAAATTTTTCCTTCTTCAAGAAGGATAAAATGAGGACTAAAAATGTAAATACTGTAAATTCATGTAAATATAATGTTTTTCTCTTGTCCCGAGTCTTCAGAAACAGACTATTTCACAAATGTCTTAAAAAGAATGCTGTTGTTTATCTCTTGGTTGTTCTTAGTGTGAAATCCATTAGGCTCTAATCCTGAACACATTAAAGCCCATGGCATCAGGCCTGCATCCCAAGAACGTGGTGCTCTCAGAAGAGTGGATTTGCAAAGGAGTCTGATGGAGACAGGCATCCAGCTCTTGTGGAATTTGTGATTTGGAGCCTCAGCTAAAGCTGGTCGGAAATACTTTGACTGGTGAATGCTGGTTTGTGAAGATCAAAGCATTACCCAAGGGCAATTTGGTTTTAACCAAAGGCTAATGAAAAATGGACAGGTTTTGAAAGTTGTAACAGTGTCTGCCAGCTTATCTGCCAAGCACCTCTGCTGCCTGCCCAGCGAGCTGATGGGGAAGCAAAAGCTCAGAGCCGCTCCCCAGCTCCCTCATCTTCTGCTGCACATCTGATGAGCTGCCGGGGAGACGGCTCCAGCTCTTGGCTGTTGTGCAGCTTTCCTGGTGCGCTGATGTGGCACTGGGATTTTGCTTTTCCAGTTTGCAGCTCCTCGGCAGTCGGTTGCCCAGCTCCACAGCTGTGTCCCGTCCAGCGAGGTGCAGGACAGCCAGAGCTTCAGTGCTGGTCTGACCTTTTGCAGAGTGCGCCAAAATACTTAGTTTTCATCCAAACCAGATGTAAACCAAATCCCGAAATTTCAAAAGCCTTCCAAGTGCAAAGCATAATCTGCTCTCATTACTTTGTTACTCTTAGTTGTAACTGTTGTGTTTTTTTTCTGGTAGTAAACAACAAAGGGGTGCATATTCAGTCATTACTGAGCAATAATATGTATCCAGAATTTCTCTGTCTTGCAGCTACTATCTCCAAAACAACCTCAAAGTGCAGAACATATTCTCCTGGCAAATGCATAAGCAGAAAAAAATTCATATAAGCAACGTTGCATAATCTAGTTGCACTAGAAAAGCATCTTTCAGCAAATGAAGTTTTAATAGTAAATAATTCAGCATTCTGCTGACCTTTACAAGTTTAGCCTTTATGTAGGAATGAACTGTTTGAAAAATATTTCTAATTCAGTTGTCACAAACAGACACCAGACTTGTGGCTGATCTGTTTCATGAGCAGAGGCATCATTTTGATTTTTTACAAGCATCAAGCTTGATTTTATGTCATCTCCCATAGTTCTCAGCTGCCTGATCACTTCTATTTCCTCACAAACAAAAGGCTGCTTGAAAAAAACTGTGCATGTGACTAAGATAATGAGGATAATAAAAAGGTAATCTTGGCAATTATTGTTGCTTACACATTCAAAACCAGACCCTGTCTCTGTTCCAGGAACCCCACTGTGCCAAGCTGGTTGATGAAGGAGGAAGGATACAGACTTACTGCTTATATGCACACTTACATACATATATACATGAGTGAGAAAAATATCTTTGATCTATATGCTTATAACCAGCAACAGTGTAGACTGTTGCTTGCTATACAGACAAGGGTATGAGACATAATAAGAAACAACAGCAACCCAGACTCCAGCTGTAGCTGGTCATTATGTAATGACACTTGCTCACCGATTTGGACTCCTTTCCAATCAAATTGAGCTCCTGATTCATAGCAGCTAGCAAGACAGAATATATTAAATTGTGATAGAGGAAGGAAACGCGAGGAGTGGCAGACAATGTCTGATACCGTAAGCCCTCAGACCAGCCAGGCCTCCTCCAAACAGAGAATTAAAAAGACAAATATGAAAGAAACTAAATATTTCAAATCAAATTTTGCTACTTGAAAATGTGTGAGAGGGCATGTCAGGACCCCATTGTTGTTAGAAACAAATAATGTCAATAATAAGCAAGAAAAAATGTTGTGGAGAATATTCTAAACTAGAAACTGACTTTCTGAATCTAGTTTTCTAGTTTTACTTACTATCAGTTCTTTTCCAAACAATGCTTATGTAGGTGAGAAAGTACTCTGCCCATATAAAAAACTGTTTCTATATTTCATTAAGGACAAAGGCATAATTGGATTATTAAACTTCATTACTTTTCTGGAGCTAACGTAACGCTCCTTTTGCTGTGGATACACTGCAGTGGTAGCAGAGGTTGTTTACAGCTGGACTTACACATCGTGCAGGTAGTTGTTATGAAACATGCTATTATTTTTGTAGATTAGTTACTGTAAGATAGAGAGCAGTTTCAGTGAATCACTAAATGCTGTACTTTACAGGTAGCTGAGTCAAAGGTCATCTCTGTTCTCCTGTTACTTAGTGTAAAAATGCACCAAAGATTATGCACCAGGGGTGAGATTCTCTCTTGTGAATGGAGTGAACATGTAGCCCGCATGGCAAGTGGGTTTTGTTTATACACTATATAAATGTTCTCAGTGTATTTTGACTGGCATCCCCTAAAGCAGAGTGGCTTTTCTTTCACAGGCCTACAGGAGTAACTTTCAGACACATCGTGGGCTCACGTGCAGTTAGCAGTGTTGCTGTGTTTAGATGGATGGCTGGATGTGAGCTCAGTCCTCGCAGCACAGAGCAGCCCATGGGAAAACCCAGGAGAGCTGGGATGGACCAGCAGATGGGCGTGTTGCATCTTACCAGAACTCTGCTCCCCAGAGCCAGAGGAAATGTAGGGGATTACCAGGTTCCTCCTAGCCCTGTGCTACATCAGTCCAGAGCTGCTGGGATCCTTGTGTCCCACCACAAGTACAGCAGTGGCAGAAGGGCCTGTTGAAATCTGTGAACGCGAGGAAGGGCTTGCGGCACACCCAGTGCCTTGGGAGGGTGATTCAGTCTGCTGGAGCAAATTGTTTCAGTGTCGCAAAGACTGGGTGGCTGAGTGGGACGGGAGCCAGCTGGGCTTTTTCTTCAACTAGCGTAGACATGAACATGAGTGTGAGAATTATTTTGATGGGGTCAGAGTCACAGTAACAAGTATTATGCCTGTTGCAGTGGCGTGAATCTATATTTTGCCCAATTTCCTTCCTCCGCTTCTTTTTAAAAGGAATAACAAGAGAAGAATGGCAGAAAAGAAAGCCATGCAGTGCAGCTCTGGGTAATAAGGCATTGGTGCAAAGGAACTGCAGGAGGTCTTTTGCCAGGCCCCAGAGGAGAGGCTGCCCAGTCCTTTTCAGGTTCATTGTGCGTACGCTGAGTCCTCTGTCCCTGCCTGGCTGCTAGGGCTGCTGTGGGGAAGGAGGGAAACGCAGCTTCTCTGTGCCTGCTGGGGGCATTGGGAATGCCTGTAAAGAGCAAAAGGCTCCTATGTGTGTCAGGGATCATATTTTTTGTCCTTACAAATAGCTGATAGGAGGCAGGGGAGAATTGCATCTATTTCTCCCATGTGCTGTATATTTGAAGAAGTATCATATAAGAGCTGATGAAAAATACCATTTTATTTTAATTTTTTTCGTTTAGTTTCTTTCTCCCATTAGCTGGTTTTTACACCCAGAATTGAAACATTCAGCTCTTTATGAAACGACCTTTCTAAGGAAAAGAATATGGAAAGGTTTATGAGCATAAACTAAAGCCTCTCTAATTAATACCTCAGAGAAATATTTTTATTTAATGATTTCTTAATGCGAGTGTCCTAATATTATAGGGAAATATGTTAAATTCCCTGCTACTTTGACTTGACTGATGAAAAGAAAGGAAGCATATTCTGTCACCTACAGTAATCATCCCACCTAAAATGGAATTGTTTTCCATATTTACATAATGTGCTGGTAGTCTGCATACTCCCTAACTGTACTGATGTTTAGAACCAACTAATCTTTAACAAGTTTATCATCATCATGTTTTTATGCTAGGGATTCATCTTTATATCCAGACCCTCCAAAAAATGTAATAGTAAATGTAAGTATTACTACACCAAAGAGATTGTGCTATTTCTGTTAAGTACGTCTCTGATTTACAGGCAGTTGTAGACTTAAATAAATAGCTGTTTCCATTCAAACAAAATGAGGGAACAGTTCTGTCTCTTTGTTACGTGTCCCTTTTTGATACAAGTTGAAATAGCGTAGCCTGCCGTCCGAGGCCTCTACTAAATTCAAATGTAGGAGTTTGATTGATTTGTTAGTAACTGTGCGTAGAAAGCAAGAAGATGAATTACCCTAGGAAAAACAAGTAGAGCTGCCAGCTCCAAGCTGCAGAGGAGTCGCCAGGGCAGCAGAGAATAGTCTTCCAAATGTTTTAATAAAGGGAGCAGGAGAAAAAGATCAGTAGCTGATTAATCATGTTGCTAGTGTTTTCAGGGACATAGGCTAATAGAGAACCAAATGTTAGGAAAATATGTTTCAAGAGAAGGCCAACAGAAAAATCAGAGGAATGCACCCACTGACAATGTTGTGTAGAGATTTAGAAGGAAATATGAAAGAAAGAAGAGCAGATGAGAGGGCAACTCAGGAAGGATCAAATGAAAACCACACAAATAATTATTTTTAAAGGTCATAGCAATAAAAGAATAATAAAATGAACAAACAAATGAAAAAACTAACTCCCTGACATTGTGTTTTCTTGTGAACAGCTACTGTAGGTGTTGTGGGGTTGGTTGTAAATGACAAAATGGCAGAGTCATCTGTGTCTTCAAGTCACCATGTGTAAATTGAATAAATACTGAAAATCTACTTTGACAATGGACTTTGGAAATAATTTTTCATCTTTGACATTGGTATTTCCTAAGCCATTACTTGTCAGCTAACTTCTAGAGGCACTTCCTTCTGCATCCCTTCAGGCTGGTCTCCCCTGTTACAGAAACATGAACTGGGAATTTTGAAGGCAGCAAGATATCACCAAATGCAGGCAGAAATGGCAGCCAGCCAGAGGGAAGAGACTCTTCAGCACATTATATATATTGAAAATTACCACACTGACACTATCCAGCATCCCTGTGCAGTTGAGACCATTCTGTTTCAGTGTAATAGCTGAAAAACATTAATTCTGTATCTGACAGAATAGTCATAGTTTCATTTGAAAGATTTAATGAGCTTCACAGTCTTACTGAAGAACAGGAGGGATTTTTTTGTTGTCAGGATGATTTATTAGTAATTGTATCTATTAACATTTTTAAAATATTCAATAATTCCTTCAATATACCTTGTAAATTAATCTTAATAAATATGCAGTAGGAATCAGCTTACCCCAGTAATTGACATTTAATAGCATACAATAGCTATAATTTACGAAGATAACTTCTCAGAGTAGTTTAACTCTTAATTAGCCCTAGGGAAAGAGCTAAGCCTACAGACAGTTATTTGTTTTTAAAAAGTGTAATGTGAGAAAACATGCATGAATTTGTTTTTGCAGATTTCTACAGGGTAAATTACGTGTATGAGAACAGCTAGCAAATGGAAAACAGAAGAGGATAAATATATTTTCACTTTAATCTGCTGCATTTATCACTTCCAAATTACAAGTGCAACTTTAATTTTTTTTTTTTCCTTTCATGCATTTTAAAAACGTATCATTACTTAATTTTACTGTGTGGGCAGACTTGGACTAACGTGAATTAAAAGAGACAAGATTCTGAGCAATTCTGTTTCTCTAAGAGAGTTACAGCGCTCTAGACCAATTTTTAGTGGGGACTCACCCATGAGACTGGCACATGATGATGGTCGTACCAGAGTCTGAAAGAAAGCTGTGATTATAGAGAGAGATTCCTTCAGATATCTTGGCCTTATGGCCCAAATACCTTCAAATCTGCTAATACTTGATCTTCACTTCCCAAAGTCTCTCTTGATGGTTCTGCAAAACTGATCCAGGGTAACCTCCAAAGAAAACTGTAGGTGTCCAGGAGAGAGGCTACATTCAGAAGTGTGAATTGCTTGGGGTAATGCAGATACTGAAGAAATTGTTAGTCACCCGCTAACACTTATCTTCAGAAATTTCCTTCTAAGCACTCTTTCAACTGATTTAACTAGTTTAAACAGTCTTTTGCAAAGCCTTTGTTCCTAGTGACATTTTAGTTCTTACTAAACAGACTAATCATGTAACTATATCACTGCTATTAATTATTAGACCTCTCACTTTTCCTGTGATTGCTACCTTTTTTGGGCATGTTGTTTTAACAACAGTGACACATCAGAAGAAAAGACACTTTGAATGAAGTATATACCAGCCAAATTCAGTTTTCAGGTGTTATTGTCTTTTTCTAATATTACCAAGCCAAAATGTTCCAATTTATTTTGTGTATAAAACTATATTTGCTACGCAAACCCACTTAACCAATAAACAAAGTAATAATTACTGTCAGAGTGCTTAATAATATGACTTTATTTTTGTTTGATTCTATTTCTAGTTCCTTTTGTTATCTTTTATGAGGTCATGCATCTTCCACATTAGTACTCTTGTATTTTGAGGCTGCATTTCCATTGCGGTGATTTTACTTGTAATCTTCCTCCCTTTCTTCCTCTCTTTCTCTTTCTCTGTCTCTCACTCCCCCTCTCCCCTTCCCTTGCCTTTTTTTCTTTGATTATTTTTCTGGCCATACTTTGCCAACTGTGCACAGCCATTCAACTTCTGAAATGTCTGTTCCATTTAAAAATAAATAAATGGCAGCACATTAACTTTTGCCTCTTCTCCGCCTCATGTCAGTGAGATTCTCTTCTTGTTGCAATTACGCAGGAGTCTAAAATAAAGTTTTCAGCCTCACACCATTATAATCATTCCCTGCCCACACCACTTTGATATAGCTCCATGTGATTGAGGTTTTTCCTAGAAAGCATGAAGTACTGATTCCTTCTACCAGCTCATTTCAAGGTTCAGGGAAATTGGCTCACCCTTAGAGAACACAAGGATACATTCAAACAGTATGAGGTACATTTTCAAAGTGGTACTTAGGAATTACACATCTCATTAGCAAATAATTGAGATTCATCGGCACAACTCACTTGCTCCTTGGAAAATGTTCCCCCATAAAAGCTATAATTTGCTGAAGTTAAAAGAGGGCAAACTATGTTAGAGTGCATCTTAATTTTCGTGAAAGCATATGTATGTGCCTGGAAGTTCTGAATCAGCTTTAATCCTGGGTAAATGCTCTGACTCCCCTGTCACTGCTGCTTACCCTGGCCTGTTGGACATGGAGATGGCATGGATTCCTTCTCTTACAGCAAGAAGGCATACTGAGGAAAAAGTGTAGTTCTTCTGCCCTATACTCAACTGTACCTAAAATAATGGAAAAAGACTTTGTCCATTTTTATTGCACCGCCTGGCCTACTGTAGAAAATTAAGGAAAGGTTGCGGCTTGGAGGAGATAGGGAGCTTGCTACTGCATAAACTGAAAAACAAAACAAAAAAACCCCTGAGAAATTATACCAGGAAAGACATATTCTTAAATATGAAAAAGGCTCACTAATTAGTGCTCCCCCGCAAAACAGAGTTTTTCTGTGTCTGAGCTCCTGCTGTCACTGAGGTTCCTCTAAAGTTATCAGGGCCAAATACTCCCATCTCCAGTTCCAGGTACATTTCTGTTGACTTCTATGGTTACCAGGATGCTAGAGGGCAAGATTTGGTTTACTGCAGTCGTAACTAATGAAATAATAGTGCGAAATTTCCATTTTCCACCTGAGACTGCTGAACACTGAAGCATAGACTCTCCCGACACAATCTGCTTGGTGTTCACACTGAGTGGGCTCACCTCATGGGCAGCAGCCCAAGGAATTTTAAATTCTGTTCTCACATTCATTCTGGACCATGCTTGTCTCATTTCGGTATAGCTAGGTATCAATTCCCATGTAACAGCTTGAAAAGGTTCTTTGTCAATTCTTGTATCTGTTGTATCACCCAAGAGAAATCACTTATGCATATTGCTTTAGAGTGTTATCTTGAACAGAGATGAGTTTCTAAGCTGGTGCCGTTGTAAAGGAAAAAGCAGCAGCCTTGATTCTCGATACTATATACAGAAATATTACAGAATGACGAAAAAGATATGCTAAACGAGATTTTTTTTATTTTTCTTGGTGGGCTGAGTGACTATATGGGGGAGGTGTTCTATGAGTTTTTCCATTGGGAAAGGCTCTTAGGCTCATATCATTATACTTGCTTGTATACATCACTTGGTCCTAGCCAAACTGAAAAGACACATTCTCTGGAATTCCATGGGTGTGTTCTAGCACAGTGCTCCTCCATTTAAGATCAGTGGTAATCTTGGTTATGAAACTTGATATGTCAATGTGTGACCAACCTTTCTCCCCCTCAATTAATATATGTTGTGTAAAACCTACATTCTTTCTAAAATTTGACTATATTGATAATCAATATAATGACAACAGAATAAAATCTCAGAATAGTCCATCGAAAGAGGAAGCTCTAAGGAGAAGCTTTATGTGAAATGCTAAATCCTTGTAACCCAAAAGATAAGAGAGTCCTGCATCTATATGCAGCATATGCCCTGATGATAAAAAATGTAGTTCTTAGTAAGATAACCCTGTTTTCTACTGTTGCTTGTAGCTTTGAAATACTGCTGCCCAAACATAATAACATATTGAAAAAAGTGGTTTATACTTATAAATATATATGTATATTTAAGTCATTAACCTGCATTCTCTAGAAAAAGAAAGATTATTTCTCTATACCTTTTCCCCAGTGGGGACACATAGCCCTTACACTCTTTCGATATGAGTTGATAGATACAGGTGTGCATGATGTAGCAAGCTGAGAAAAACATCATAAAGATGAATTACAACATCTATGAAGGGACACAGTGAACTGAGATTAATTTCACATCAGCGTATAAATTGACATACAGCAGAAAAGCATTTCATGGGGCTTGGCATGTATCTAAGTGAGACAGCCATCTCGAAGTATAAATAAATACAAAACAATTGTATGTGAAAGATGCATTTCAGAAACACTGAAATTTGCCCTATACCTGCTCTTTTATGTCAGCGTCTGATATTTTTTGGCAACAGGAAGTATTGAAATTTATATAACCTCTTTATTAGAGATTTCTGAGAATTTATTAAAGTGAGCATCTTAACAGAGACAGGCAGCCACCCTATTTGGATAACAGAGCATCTCTCTCCATTAGTATAACTCTCTCTGTTTTCCTTATCCTTCTGTCTGATACATTATCTTTTAGGGACAGGATAGATTATGAGAGGATAGAGAATTTATAAGAGAGTCCTGAAAAGGAAAAGACCTTTTCACCTTCAAACTTAGTTCTGTTTTTTCTAACAAAGTATTTATTAAGATTCAGCATTAGACAATATGCTACCTTTTTTTAAATAAAAACCAAAACCTCTTGACTGTCAGAAAAAGAGAGAGTGAGGAAGTGTAGGTTTTTATGTGTGTGCTTATTCACAGACTGCAGAGGGGCAGGATGGTGGCAACGTGCTTAAACCAAACCAGATTTAAAGAGAGTACAACAGTTCGATTCCATTTTGAAACAGGCAGTTTATAAACTTGCCAGGGTATCCCTCCTCTTTATTCTTCCACTGATTTCTCTTACATTTGTTTTCCTTGTAATCTGTTTATCTAATTTCTCTTTACTACATGTCAAAATGAAGGTCCTATGTTAAAAATACACAGATTGTAACCATTCTCCTTTGTATGGTAGTCTGTGTGCATGTTTCCAAGGCAGGTCCACATGCACTCCTTCAGAAAACCTCTTTCCTTCTGAACGACATAACTACTTCTGAAATGAAGCTTAATTGCTTAAGTCTGGCTGCGGCTTTATATGTACTTGATGGAAGGATGTGAAAATACTTGCTGCTTAAAAGCAAGAAGTGCCCCAGCTGACTGACCTTTGGTCCTGGTGAATCTTTTCTACTCCTACCAGAAGAGGAGAAAAGCATATTAGTTTTGCAAACCTAGTAGCTTTCCCGGTCATTTATTGATGACTTCTATACAGGGGTAGGTGAAGCTGTGAAGATGAGAACACATGAGACAGAAAGTGCTGCCTAAGAAGCGTCAATGGGCCAACAAGTGGGTTATGGCCCCAGTCCTCCCACCAGTGAATGATCCACTGGTGCCATTTGCCCTGCTCTGGTGCCATTTGCCCTGTTTGGCATCCACTGCAGTGAAAGTTGTGATCTCCTCCAGAAGTGCATCTACTTCACCTCTGCTTCAACTCCTGCTTGTAAGTGGCACACTAAAGTCAGATATCTGCTATTCTAAGAAAAGCAAAGATGTTTTAATGTTTAAACCACTGCTAAATAATTCATAAGTGCTTACTGAAGAAGTACTTGACCAGATCGGTAAACTATGAGCCATCCCTACCTATTCTGTGACTACCTAAAAGTTACCATAGCAGTACAGGTTGGAAGGAGAGGAAAGCCCTGCTGCTCTTTTGAAATCTGTTATTGAGAAATATATATTGTATATTGGAGAGATGTATCTTGGTATCAAAGTACCTACAGTTGTATCTTGAGTATTAGTTCCCTGAGGTACATGAGTGGAGTTAGGAAAAGAGTTTCATGGATTTCATATTATTTTTAGAAAAATGACCTTGTTTCACAGGTAGGGAGAAATGTTATCAATTTCCTTGAGATGAATGTGAAGAAAATAGGAACACTGGAAAAAACCAGGTACTTAGGCTGTGCCAGTAGTCAGAGGTTGATTCATAGTTTCGATAAGGCAATAATTCTGTGGGAGAGTTATCTGCAGTGTGTTTGCACTCCTGATTTCTCCTTCAACTTCAGTGCTGCTCTCTCACCACTCCCTCCAAGTGTCCTGGAAACGCTCAGGCTCTGTGCTCCTGAGATTAAATATGCCTCAATCACTTAGTAGTGTTTTGTTGTCTAAGTGGATATTGGTTTTTCCAATTTTTAGCAGAACTTATTTCTTCAGTTATGTTTAGGTTATCTTTTGGTATATAACTTAACTCTACAAATGCTCTCAAGTAGCTTTTACAAAGAAATAGCACTTAATTAATGCAACAGCCTACAATATGGCCATTGTTTTTCTAATTATAAAGCAGTTTCCCTTCTTTATTGGACAAATGGATGGACAGGAGGAACAGTATTGTGAGAGATAAAGCTTTTTTTGCAGAATGTTTTATGCTTATATGCTTGAAATAATGGCTGTATGTTTTTTTATGACTGCCTCTCTTTTTATCAGTTGCATTAGGAAAAGTATGAAAATATTACACATTTAACTTTAAGGGTATTTCTTGTATTTTGTTGTCATTTTTGTCATATATTCTGATACCATATTCTTAGCTAAATCAAGTCCCAGGCTTAACTCAAGCAAATGCTTTATAAAGCAGATGTACAACGGCCATTGCTCTGTGACATTCAGATGATATGAAATCACATGAAAGGTACGGTCTGCCTTCCACTCTCCAGAATGGAAGTTCTTCTTATGGAACTGTGTTTAGCCAGGATATGTCACAAATTAGACCTAAGGCTCATACTAAAATATTAATTGTTTTGGTTAAAATAAAAAGTTAAAAGATTAAATGTTAAAACAAAAAAAAAATCAAATGCAAAGTTCAATGCAATTGGTAAATTGTGCTGATCCTTGTCCCAGTGATTTACTTTAATCTCCTTGTGTAAAAGAAAGTGTACAGCAATGATAATATATGTGAGAAATATAAGGAGCCCATTCACTGTTAGATCCAGGTGCAGATACACCGAAATTTGTCTCATATCTGTGTTGCATTCAATCTCTGCATTATCTTTAGTGTTTTTCCAGCTAACACAAAATGAACACTCCTTCTGCTCCAACAGAGCCTGAGTCTGAAAAATCTAGTTACCTTGTTAACCATGTGCACTCCCTAAGGGTTTGTTAATAAAGGAGTCCTTTTGAATTGTGGTCTTTTTAATGCATAAAATATGCTTCAAGTAACACATTAATATTTTCTTTTTTATCTCATTTTTAAAGAAAAGTACAGAACAGCAAGGTGCTACAACATGTTACAGAATATATCTATCCTTCAGTGTGTTTTGATAATACCACAACTGAAAAGCAAAGAAGCTCGGACTTAATGCTTGCTTCATTATAAGTTCCTCAGAAAAAAAACCAACCCCTGAATTTATAATTAAGGCAAGACTGTGACAAATCTTGGTGGTTTTAAGAATTATTTTTTCTTTTTTAAAAGACAAAAATTATCTGGGAAGAGAATTTTAATCTGATGCTCGCAGTCATAGAGGACGGAGTAGTTTCATTGGCCGCATAGGTCTAAAGGCATGAAGCAGGCCAGAATTCAAGGGCCTGATGCCAAAAGCACATATTTAATCCTGCAAATTCTTGTTGATTAGAGTACTTCCCATGCATATCACTTTACCACAAGAAGGGTAATCTAGGGAATATGTACCAAAAGGTGTAATCATAGTGCTACTCCTTTCTGTGCTGTTCCAACCCAAGCAAGGCAAAGGAACAAACTCTTTTCTCAAGATTAGCAAGGAGCAGAATTTACCTCCATGGCCAGTCTGTCTTGTTGCATCCCAAAGATGACGTGTAAAGCAGCTTGCCTGGTGTTCCCCCCCAAAAAGGACAAACACCAAACATTTACTAGGGATCTCTAGGAGGTGGAGTTAGGAAAGCAGAACACGTGGCTCTGCAAGGAAGGAAAAACCAACTACTTCAGTAAACCTATATTTACTATAGTAAGAAATATTAATCAGAATTTTAAAAATCCACCAAAAGCTATCATCCAATTAAAAATAACCCTCTGCTGTCACTAGTCTAGTGGATAATTACACAATGAGTAACGTTGAAAATGTCGTTACTAGAATTAGATTAGGCGAATTTCACTTAATAGACTGAGTCTCCCTGGTGACAGTGGCTGGGGGTACCTGGACAGGCAGTGAAATGCACCATCCCTGCCTCCATCCTTCAGCATGTTGCTGGCTGCCAGGGGAGAACCCCAAGGGCAGTTCTGAGGTTACATCCCCAAACACATCACATGGCATTATTCCACATCATAAATTGTATTTGCTATCATGGATGTCCTGTGAGAAATAGTGCCCTGGCAGTCTACAGATCTGAGTCAAGTATTCTCTATACTTAGTTGGTTAAATATAGCAGTAAAGTCAACTGGGAAATCTTAAGCTCTGCTGTGGAGAGCAGAGCTATTAAGAAGCCACACAGCTGTGGCATATAAAATGGCGATACATTCACCCATTGGACCTTTGTCTCATTTGCTCAGCTACCCAAATTTACAGTAAAACCACAGTGTTTTGTCTGCTTGTTCATATGATCTTATTATTGAAAATGTTCCTTGACAAATCTTCTATCGAGCAGAAGTGTTCATCCATAGGATGCTGGATAGCCTGGCCAGAGACTCTATGAGCATCTTCTGTTCATATGCCTCAGTCACAGAAATACAACACACTATGAAAGATTGAGAAGGGCTCTTGCTGAGGACTCAGGATATTATTGATTTCCTTGATGACAGAGGCAATCAGGAAGTTTGTGCAATGTGTGTATTTGACAAATAAGAGCCACGGGGGTGTTTAAGTTACGGTAGCAGAGAGACTCCATCTGCTTTACAAATTTCATAACAATGATACAGAATGGGCCCAAGTGCTGTCCAAATCAGCTATTAGTTGCTGAGCATAGTTATTATAAGTGGTGGTAGAAGACTTACAATCAACACGAATTACCAAGCCCTCATATTTTTATAGGAGACAGAAATAAATGGCAAATTTCCTCAGATTTGGTTTTGATGCCCATTTGAGTATGACATTTACCTAGTGGGCTATAGCCACTTAAATCTGAAATTCCTCCACTGAAAGGACTGCATAGCAATTTCCAAATGACTGTGTTTTGCATTCTTGCTTTTCTGAAAGATACATCAGATAATCAATGTGCTCCCTGAGAGAGGTCAGTGCATCTTAGCAACCAGAAACTTCAGCACGTGTAATAATTCTAATATTGGTCCTCAGTATACTCAGAAAAGTTTGTTCAGCCTACGCTGAACTTCTGAAACAAAATGTTTTACTTTCACATCAACTTCTGAGAAAGCAAGTTCTCTCCTATACCTGTTCTGAGATCCAAACTGGGCTTTTGGAGGGCTTGGTGGGAAATAAAGCTGTTCTGAGCAAATAGTTAATTGATATATGTGGCGGTTTTGTTAAGCATTTCTTTCTTTAGCTATATTCACATCTAGGTTCTTTGCACTTGTTTATTCACCCTGAGCGGTGTGTTAAGATTAACATGCTGTCACAGCTAACACACAAGGAGTGTAATTATCTGTTTCCCCTGGTTCATTTTTCAAATGCTTGGATTTTGGCATAGTTGGAGGTTCTCACCTCTTTTCACTTCTATTATAATTCATCTCAGTAAAAAGAAAAAAGACAAAGTAAAATTCTGCTCACATCTTTGGTATGTTCTCTTGCAACTTTTATTGCCATCAAAGCCTATTTCCAATACTCTCACTCTTCCCCAATCTCTTATTTGTCCTGCCATGATGCAGTTTACCATCCACTCAGTTGCACAGATGCAACTGTTCATAGGTCTATATGGTAAAACGGGCCATGAAATTATCAGGTTTAATTTGTTTGTTTGTTTGTTTGTTTTGGGTTTTTTTTGTTTTGTTAAAGAGCAGCACAGGGGAGAGGGGGAAGAGATGAGGATGAGTGCAGGTCAACTCTTCTTCTGAGGTGAAAATTATTTATGGAATTACATCCGTACCAGTTATAACTCATCTATTGTGCTCCATAATACAAACAATGCCATAATAGCTAATACAGTGTAGTACAGTACTGGCAAGACAAAATCATATATATTGATGGTAGAGTCATTCCTTTCCTGATAGGTCCCAACCAAGCACTTGCCATTTGGTGCATATTTACCTTCTAAAGATTTGTGGGTTAGGGGAGTGGCAACCCTCTGTCAGGTTTCATCTCTGTGCTAATCAGTTATCTTTTAGTGGCAGAAACTCAACCTCCACTTTTATCGGAGTGATGTACCACTGCAGTGTACAGCACAGGGGAAAATGAGACTATAGATGACATACTAACTGTGGACCTAGTTTTGGCCTCAGGAAAAGTCCAATCAGAAGGTGTCACAAGAACTGCACCTTCCAGCACTACTTCCTGCCTTTCACTTACGTTATTTTGTTATTTTTGTTGTTTTCCAGTACATGTAAATGCTGTATGTGTTCCCATGGGTGCTTTATATACTGCATAGCATCAGAAGTTCTTGTATAAAATACCTGCAGGAATGAGCCTATCATGCTATCATGGTTTTATTTTGCTTCATTGAGTCTTATTTTGCTTTCTTTTGTGGGATCAATTTTTTTTTCTTTTACAGAGTTCTATCTAATGAGGTTCTTTTTTGTGATGAGAATCCTGCTATGATAAGGAAGATAGCAGGAAATCGGGCTAACCCCAGTGAGTTCTGTTCATCCTTGAGTAATTGTGAACAACATCTGATTTTGTTTAGCTTCTCTACTTTGTGGTGCTCTCTCTGGCAATCCTATCAAGCCTTGATTCAACAGCCAATGATTTTTTATTTGTTTCTTGGGAGAGTTTTTGGGGCTCTGGTGCAGGTTATTGATGAGACTGAGTTTTATTGCTCAGGAAACACTGACATTGCCCTTTGATAACTATTCTTTTGTCTTCTGTCTAGTGAATCATATGACACAGGTACTCTTGGCAGACAAAATGCTGTCGCAGGTGGACTTGCACTTAAACTAAAGGAATGCTGATAAAATGTCTGGGTGAGTGACTAGATTGCGTTTTAAGATGTTACACAAAAACAAAGGGGGGTTCTAAAAGATTTCTAAACCCAGAGGGACTCATCAATACCCCTATTACATCATGCTTTCTAACATCAAATGCCAAATTTACTGCTGCTCAGCAATCCAGATTTACTGTTCCTTCTCTCCATCAGCAAGAATGGAGAACCAGTCCCTCCCATTAGGCAGACAAATGAAAAGGCTATTAAACTGCATGGAAGTTATATTTACATTTCCTTGTGTTTTGTGCATTGAGTGTACTGTGTTAAAGTGAGTAATGAATGTAAGTAGAATGGTGTTATGGCAATAATGAAGACGGTCTCTAAGTTGGATGGTCAGTAAATGTGTTGGACTCATGACAGTAACAAAGAGAAATGTTCCTGTCTACACCTATTGCTTTATCTTTCTCTTTAGATCAATAAACTCACTCTAGTTGCTTTATTCTGCTTTGGACTGTACAATTGAATTGTACCCTGTGCTTCCCTCTGTCTCCTGATACATAATGCAGAAGGTTCTCCATGTCATTACAGGAAATTCAGCCTCATTTAATTCATAGGTGGTTTGCATTGCCAGCATACAGTCTTAGTGCCTTGCAACTTCATTCTTTTCAGTCCTCTCTCTTTTTCAGAAGTTAGGGGGCTCATTTTCTACCTGACTCTTGTGTAGTGACCTACACACCGTCTTCCCTTACACAGAGAAAAATAGATTGAGACTCTCTACAATGTAGTCTTCATCTTGCTTGGATTTTTTACTTTCTCTTGCTCCTTTTTCAGGCCCTATGATCACCCATTTCTAACATAGAAAAGTCAGTCTCCCTGCTGAAGGCAGCTGTCTATCTTCTGCATATTACCCAAATACTTTCTGATGCCTGCTTCATGCTGATTAATTTCTCTGCAAGAGATCTTGTGTCCTTAAAGCAGAGATCAGAAGCTGCTGGTTACCTGTAATGATATTGCCAATACAGTTAACTTCTAAGTACAAATAAAGGAAAAAAAGAGGAGGAAGAAATGGTTGTTAGGCACTGAGTAGGATGAAACAGGTAGTTTTAGGGAAGTTTTTTAAGGTAAAAATAGCACTAAGAAACACAGATCTGTTGTAAACCTTCACGTCTGTTGTTCTGAATTCTTTACCAAATTGCTAAAAATACTTCATAGTTGGTTTGCAAAGGTGATGCTACAAAGTCCAATATTTTTGCCTCAATTTTTACATCAAATATATGCTATCCAACTTGCAGTATAAATCAAAAGATTTTTTTTTTTTTTTATCCACTAGACATCTGCAATCTGTAAACAAACTGGTTTTATCTGCCTCAATGGTTGCAGTAGTTTGTTGTGGCAGACTGGAGTCCATGTCACTGTAACTTCTGCAGTGCGAACTCCTGCGGGCAAATTTGAGCACTTGTTTCACTGAAACAGGCATCTGAAGCCTACTTACTCTGTTAGAAGGAATTTATTTTTGTGTTCGCTGACAATTGCATTGGGCTTCAGTGTAAGGTCCTGTTTAAGTTGAAACTGCCTCATCCCATCTCACAAACTGGAGAATGAGGGAAAGCAAAAAAGGAGGAGAGACTCTACCTTCTGCTTCCTCCATCTGCAGAAGGAAGAAAGGAAGGAAAGAAGGAAGGAAGGGTGAGCAGTTCCCCAGCTATTGTCTCACCTCTCATTTGGAAAAGCAACCAAAAGGATCAGAGCGCACAGCTCTGACTGTTGATGTCAACGCCCTATTCCCAGCGCTGGGAGAGGCACAGGCGATAGCTGGGACTGTGCACAACACTCCAGGAGTTTCACCCACTAAAACTGGAAAAGCAACAGCTACAGCCGGGTCCTCATCAGCTTTTGTCAGTGTGGTCCTTTCTCTTTTAGGCTGGGAGTGCCATTACCCTGCTGCTACTTGTGCCTGGCCTTTCCCAATCCAGCCTGTGCTGCCTCTGTGAACGACTGAGCAAAGGCTGCTTCGTTCTGAGCTTGGGCTCAATTCCCCTCCTGAGGGAGCCATGGCAAGGCTCTCCCACGGATGTCTGTGGGAGCTCTTCAGCCCTTTTTACTACTGCCACCAGAAAAGACATTCTGAGTCTTTGCCATTCCAATGTTGCATTTGCTGTGGTAAATATTGTGGTATATTCTGTTGAGTAGTGTGTGTTAAGTGCACATGCTGGCTGTCATTTTTCATTGCCCTACACCTTGTAAAGTCTTTGTTCCAGTACAAAATGGATGTCAGATACTGATCTAGCAGCATTTTGCACCCAGGGCTTGTTTTATTGTGTGGTGGGATCATTTATCAATCTATATCTAAAGTACCTTCTTCCCTGGAGACAGATATTTAAAATCAGTTGCTTAGAACATTAAATTCTTTCACTAATATGAATGATCAAAATGTGTAACTACTTGAGATATTTTATTTTGTAAAATGGTTAACGTATGTGTACTGTGACTAGTTACATATCAAATTTCATATGCATGTTTAATGGTCACAAACAGGATTTGTTTATCTTAGTATAATTTGGATTCTGCACTAAAATAGTATCTTTTCCCCCTTTGTTTCACTCTTTCAATAATATTTCCCACTTTCATTCAGCCAGAGCTCGACTGCTCTCATTTACACAGTGGACGAGAGGGAACTCAGAAGAGGACAGATTCTGGCCCAGAGAATTACATAAATGCTGATGAGTACCATCTCATGTGAAATGGAACTTCTATGTAACTTGTTGGGAATTGGTAGATGAGCAAAAAATCAGGTTTTTTATTTCCTCTCGTTTTACTTAATGCTTATGAAGCATTCTCTTGGCTCACACAACAGTGGCCTCAGGAAAAATGGCTATGTAGAAAAGATATTAAAAAATATCAAAGCTGTTAGTGCAATATAAAATATTTACAGAAAAGGTTAAAATGTCCCATGTGGAATCATCTTCTTCTAATAAAAAATTTGGAGCACATCAGCTTGGTGTTCCTGCACCTATTGTGCCATACTGGGGGAGTTCCATGTGCCTGACCAGAAAACACTGAAATACATTCCTATTTAAATATACTTTTCTGTCTCCATCTTCCTATTGTTCTAAGTAATATATTCCATACAAGATGAATTAAGCAACATGCTTCTCAACTCTGACATTTTTCCTCTTATGGTTCAAAAATAAGTATAGACTGGTATTCCACAAAAGTACACACTGAATCATTCCCATTAATTAAGGATGGCTTTTACATCCACTTCAAATTATTTTAATAATAGTCATGAGATTATATGTTTTGTTAAGCTGAAATATATGAGCTGCTGTGTTACTCCTACAGCTTTGGGCAAGATGCAGGAATGTAGCACCTATGCGCAGCATCAGGGTCCTGTGAGAGCAGACATAATTGCCCCCATCCATGCAGTTCTTTTGCATACCTGGGGCCTGATTGCACAATTAATATTTGCATTAGTATTTGTATTATTGTTACACTGTGATTCTCAGCAAGCAAATACTTCTGGCAGGTTGGTAAGAGTAGCAGAGCTGGGTCTCTTGTGGCTTTTTTTCATTGAAGAGCCTGAAGCTGGTGGTATTAGTCATCTGCTTAGTCAAGCATGTGCCTAAACACCTTGCTAAACTGAAGCTGTAACATGGAGACAACCATAAAAGTCTATTGCCTCCTGGTTGTACATAAAAGTCTGAATACCAGCACAGTCTACCTGACCTTTAAATAGCTTCCATATTAGCAGCAATGAGCTGCTGATAACTACGGTAAGATAACTAAGAGGAAATAGTGCTGTGTTGTTGTGGCTAAGATCCTTTTTCATACCGAGAGCAATGGTGACAACAGTAACAGTGGCAATACGGCTTGGACGGCTGCTTTCCCTGGTGTCCACAAAGAAAATACCTTTTTTTAGGATTGACAGCATGCTGGTGACAGCCATAGCACTACTCATTTTGACAAGTGCAGCTCCCTTCATGCTGATGCTACAGTATTTTCAAAAGCAGGTAGGAGCTGGATGTCTTCTTAAGATAGTTTTCCATATGCATCCCACTTTGTGTTCTGATCCAGTTACTGGCTCCTAGCCACTTCTCTTGTCTCTGATCTTAATCTTCTGAGTGACCAGCAGGTTAAGCTACTGCAGCAGATCTCACTTTACCATGACAGCCGGGCTTGACTAAATCCTGGTAGGTGACAAACCTGAGGTGACAGTACACAGAGGACTGGGCTCACTGCAGAACAGACTTTCAGATGCTGATCATCTTTGAGGCCACCTACAAATATTTCGTAAAGCTTTCTTACTATATCTGAAGTTTTATATAATACACCAAACGTAATCACTGAAACGTGCTCAGTTTCTATGGTGACGGGTGCTGGTGGAGAACTCTGAGACAGATGAATTGGAGAACAAAAGAGCGCAGGAAGCTGAGAGCCTGAAGTTCACTGTGCAGATCTAATTTGTCTGTGTAATGTTTAAAGAATAGAATGAGGAACACTATGGAAAAAAGTAAAACAGATGTAACTAACCACAGATCTCATCTGATACTAGCATACCTAAGGTTGCAATGTTCCTTCCCATGTTCATTTCTTTCTTCAATGTTAAAAACCATTGCACAGGCTTGAGGAAGCAATAGGGAAGCTGGCAGCTGAACTGGAACTGAACAGTACCTGGAAAGGGATCTGAGTTTGAGGTCAATATTGTCAAGTGTTAGTGGAAATATCTGTGGGATCACTGGAAATTATTCGAAGACACAAGCTAGTATAAGAGAGTTATGGGATAGCATCAAGCAAAAAGATAGAGCCATAAGGGAGGAGAGGTCAAGCAGCCTTATACCAAGTCTATTTAATGTTTGATCTTCTGCTCTTGCCTCACTGCTCTTTTTGCCAGTATTTGACTGAATAAGGATCACAAATATAAAAAAAGGGCTGTTCAAGTACCAGGGAAGCCAAAACCACTCTACATTTGCTAAGAAAATGGAAGTCTCTTTAAGCAGAAAAAATAATCTGTATACATTTTCCATACAGTTGCAGTTACTGCCAGCAGTCATTCTAACTTTCTGTGGTTTGAGCAATGTTTCAAAATATTTGTTTCACTTTCCTTGCCTGAAATCACTTTGTGTTTCCTATAGCACTACTACTGTGATAGTCACCGTGCTGTTTGGGAAGCATTACGTGCTTGACTAACTTCCCACTATTTAGGTTCAACAAAATGAATTTCCTCAAGCTCCGTACAGCAAGATTTACAGTTACTGTAACAAAGCAAGGGGAAGATGGGCTTGAGCTCATTGACCACAGCCCTGCAGCTTGACATTCTGCTGCAGTTACTGACAAAACTCTAGGAGGCAAATTGCAGCTTTATTGTGTCGATAAGCACAAGAAGCATAGTAAATGGTGGCTTAGCAAAATCAATTTGCATGTCAAAGGTCAGTAGAGTTTTTAAGTGCATCTGGTTAGAGAATTGCAGCCTAATCTGTCCATTTGATGATGTTCATAACTCATTCACAGCTAAAAGTTGACTATGTCCATTTTATGTGGAGGAAAGAGAGCAAAAATGTTAGCTTTTGGAATAAGACATTGGGCTAAGAATAGAAAAGCTTATGTATTTTGTTGCTAACTCTGCTGCTGAGATTTTACGCAGTATTCATTTGCAAACGTAAGGCTGTATCTTGTCTGAATCTCAGATTTGAATTGGAAGGAAAGGAAAAAAGAAAATGCATTCTTGCCCAGTAGTTCAGGAGATGTACAGTAGACAAAGATTTACTGGATTTATTGCTGGTATTAGTTCCCCTGTAATGGGCAGGGAGAAGGAGAAAGTATTCTTTGCACCTTTTATATATGCACTGCTTAAATAATGTGGAGGCATTGTGTTGACAACAGGAACAAATAGTTGAGACGGGAAGAAGAAAAGCCAGGACTAATGCCTCCTGTTTTTTCACTGCTGTGGTAGCAGCTTGGTCCCAGATCCGAGTTTGAGCTCAAGAATTCATTTTTCTCTCCAACTGGTGTTCATGTGTCCTGGGAAGCAGCTCTATCAGTGTACCACACTGAATTTCCTTAAGGATTAGAATGGACTGCATGCTTATTAGATTAAATGCAGTTTATCTAACTGCTTTTTCATTATTGTTTTCCAGCATGTTACCAAATGTAAAGGACGAGATTTAGCAAGTGTAACTTGCTGCAGTTTCGGAGGTCGCTATTTTATTGGAGACTGCCAGCCCCTAAACATTTCTGTAATATGGCAAAGATGGGACCGAGAGATTAAGGAAGTTTTAAAATCCCTTCCTAAGCATTTTGTAAACTCTAATATGATGTGACTCAATAATTACTAGAAACCCCAGAGAGACAACTGTTCAGATGGAAGAGTTTTTAACAAACCTATTAACTTTGTAAGTGAAGTGAGTGTAACTCTCAGGAGTTTCACTGATCCTTGCCTTTTTTTAGTGGTCTCATGGCCCTCAAGAATGTTTTGTTTTAAAAAGATGCTGAGTCCGAATATGATCCTGACAGAGAAACCGAAATGTCTGCAGCTTCACCTAAACAGATAGTCACATTTGGCAAGTGTTTCTAGCTTACTAAGAATCACTATTTGCTAACTAATCCCTTCTGGACAGGGGTATTGACTGGTGAGAGACTGTTGCTGCAGGAATGCTTGCTGGATTAAGAAATAAACATCAAGTCTACCAGACTTCCAACATTTATATAGAAGCATCTAGAATTCAGTGCCTTTAGAATTCAACTTGTGTGTTTCTCCAGGAGTGACAGAGCACCGTAGTCGCATAATACCCATTATAGGCTGCATTGTTAATTGTGCAAAGTTGTTCCAATCACATTCCTGTCTTCTGCATTGCAATACATCTTTCTGTTAGTTTTTACTATCCTAAAAATAATTCAGGAAGTGACTTATGCTGATGGAAAGTCTTTTTCAAAGCGACTAAAGCTCTGAAATGAAAATGTTCACAAATTACTAATTTCTTGTGAAACTGAAAATAAAATCAGTATAGGTGTTGTACATAAGGAATTAAGACTTTAAAAATGCAAATGCTTCCCTTGAGATATACTCGTGAAAATATTATTCATGTGGTAATCAGATAAGTATGTAATATGCTTTTTCTTTTCTCATCTGTGTATACCATCTTCGTGGCTTTTGTATTCCATTCTCAGGTTATTAAGTAGTTGCTCAGATATAGCTACTTGGTTGGAGGCGGAGGAAAGGGGGTGGTTTTTTATTTTTTGTCTGTGAGTTTATACTCATTGCTTAGCTTTTTAACAGGTGAAGCCTTATTCTGGAATGTGTAGTTTGTGAGACATCATACTGTCTGAACTATTTGGCATTAGTCGTACTTTGTAAACTGTTTATTAAACTGAGCATAAACAATAAGTTATGCAGAATAAATATATGGAATAAATAACTATTTTTAGATTACTGTAAGCTCTTCTGAAATCTTCATTTTACTGAAGTAACATTCTCTGTAAATTGATGTATTCAGAGCACAGTTCTGATACTACTGTCATTTAAAGCAGCATAAAAAATAGCAACTCAGAGTACTTACATTACTGTGAAAGGCAAATGTCAAAGGCGCTTATGAGCTACTGTCTTCATGACGCAATTCTGAAGCAATGGCTAAATATGCAAGACGCACAGATCTGGCTTGGTGCTGTGGAGTCAGCTGAGATAACTGAATTCCCAAGCTGACAGTCTCCCTGTTACACCAGCCCTTTCAGGGCAAGAGGAAAGAAGCCAACAACTACAACAGGACAGAGCTATTCCCCTCCTTTTTCTCTCTTCTGTAGGACTGAGTAACTGTGATGTTTGCTGTAACCAGGGAATTGTGGGTTTGTGCTTTTTATGCCATTGAAACAGCTGATGAGTTTCTCACATATCTGTGCTTGGAGTTAATGTAGTATGCTGTCCACGTTCAATACCAGGTCCATGCACTGTGAATATGCCAAAGGTAAACCTGCCTCGGAGCAGCTGAACATGGTACAAGTCAGAGTGGTCCTCAGTGGGTGGGTCTGTGTGGCCACCCTGACTCCACAGTGGATCTGCAGTAGCCACAGGTGGCTGTTGTTTCTGACCATTTCTGATATCGAGGGTTTCCTGCCTCGCCTCCAGCTGCCTCTCTAGAAAGGCAAAGGTCTTGTAAGCCCTGTGTCTATGTGCCAGGCCCAGGAAGGTGTGTCAGCCACTGTAAGGTGTCTAAAATGATAGGAGATGCCTATGCTTAGGAAAACGAATTCCACCCCAGGTGTCAGAGCTGAGGAGCACTTGTAGCTCTGACCTTCCAGTTTTCCTGTTATGGAATCTGTTTCAGAAGTCAGACCTTGAGCCTTTTTTTAGCCTGTTGCGGAGTCTCCTCATTCTCTTGCTCTCTGACAAAAGGCAAAAACTACTGCAGCCATTTCACCAACTCACTCGTTCAGTTGACACCATAGGCCTGGCTGCAAAAGCCTTCCCTGCAAAGCTGTGGCAGATGCAGTGACTTTAACAGGTTTTAAAAGTGGTTATTCCTCCCTGTTTCACACTTGGGAAAGTACAGCTGGACTACCATGTAGAGTTTGAGCCTCCCCAGTACACAAAATGTGTTGACATAGTGGAGTGAGCCCAGTGGAGGGCCACTAAAGTGGTCAGGGGCCTAGAGCACACATACTGTGAGGAGAGCCTGAGGGAATGGGTTTGTTCAGCCTTAAGAAGAAAAGACTAAGAGGAGGCCTTCAGCTCCCTGATGGGAGAGTGAAGAGAAGGTGGAGCCAGACTCTTCAGAGGAGAAAAATGATAGAGCAAGAGATAATGAGCATAAGTTAGAACATGAGATATTCTGGTTAGGGAAAAAAATTCACTGTTAGGGATGTCCTGTAAGAGGATGCCCAGAGAAGTTGTGGAATCTCCATCCTTGGAGGTAACTCAGAATTTGACTGGACAATGTCCTGAGCAACAGGATTTAAGTTCACCCTGCTTTGAACATAGGGTTGGACCTCTGAAGGTCATTCCAACCTGAATTATTCCGTTATCCTAAATACTGACGTGAATAAGAATAGGCCCATGCGCACACTTCCTTTTTTTACCAAATCTGAGCCCAAAGCACAATGCAATACACCTTCAGGATCTATCAGAACTGGGTGCAGTACTGTTTTGACTATAAATTCCAATCACTTTTTTTAATTAAGTTTCCCGGGTAAATCACTGCATGACTCTTAAGCTTTTAGAGCTTCAAGTTGTCAGTGTTATTCAAATAAGAATGCTCTGCTAGAGCTCACTTGGGAAATTAAATAAGTGTAACTGTGACGTGTGTATTGGTCCAGTAAATCTATTGTAATGCCTTCAGAGACTCTCAGAGGGCAATTATATCATGTAGTATCCTCATGTGTGAGGCTTGTACTCAAAGTTTTTGGGTGAATCAGTAATACAAGCCTCAGGACTTGCATTTAGTGGACTTCACAGTTTTACTAGAGCTGTTACACTTCCTTGGATGTTTGCTATGCTTTTTGCAACATTTCCATGAAGTTTTAATGAATGTTTTCATTTCATGCAGTTTACTGCTGTCTTGTTCATGATGCAGTTCAACAAAAACACTTCTGTTCCAGTTAAAAATCCTAAAGCACTAATGGCAAAAATGTTCTGTGTAATTGTTGAACTGCAGCATTTGTCCATTATAGTGTTCTTCTATTGTTCCTATCCCAAGTGTTATACATTAACTATAGTATCACATAATTTTATAAAGGTGGGATTCATTTTCCATTTCCTCAGTGGATGTTGTCAAGGAACACTCCTACTTGTTTTCTCATACCATTGCTTTAAGCCTATTTGGACACCATCTTAATTTTGCCCCATTATTCTTATTCAGAAACATTTTGACTGAGTACTTTTGCTAGTATTTAATTTTAAAGAAAACTGACACAACATCTTAAAAGCTCTAATGTTTAACTCACAATTCTGGAGGTAATTATCCAAGTCACATAAGATAATATGAGTGCATAATACTACAGTGTATGGGATGAGCTGGCCACATCAGTCATATGAAGTAATGTCCATTCAGTGACTTCCTCCATGGTACTTAATTTGATATAAACTCAAGAAATTTGATAGTGAAAATCTTTTTCTATAAAATTAGCTTTAAAAATAAAACGCAGCTTGAGAAATGCAAAGGGAAATCTATACAAATACCACTATTATTCAAGTATATGAGTCCTGACAACACCTCTTTTTTTTTTTTTTCTTCAAAAGAAACAGCAGTAACTGACGGAGATCCATCAAATGCTTTTGCGTGGTTCATTAGCTGTATTACCTCCACATTTTCACATTTTTTTAAACATTTTAAGTGCAGTCACTCATGTAGGTTTTGACAAATAGAGCTTTGCTTCTCATTTTAAAATGTGTCATTTACCAAGGAAAAACAGAATCCTGAGATTTCTGATCAGACTGAGGCTTTCACAAAGATTTTGAAATAATTTATTTGTCCTTTCGTTGGACAAATCCTTGAATAATCACACTTTCTGGGAAAAATGCCATCATTTCAACTGTTCATCATTGCATGGCAACATTTTGAACTCCTCCCAGAAAAAGCTTCTTTTTTGAGTAGGAGACATTCAAGATAGCAACACCAACTAGCCTTCAAAGGGCATAAATATACATGTCCTGTTGGTTAGCCAGCTTCATTTAAAAGTACCCAGAACTAACTCAGTTCTGGTTAAACTTTAGCTGTCACCATACTATGTGCAATAAACTCCAGTTATACTTTTCACTTATGAGTTTCAAAAGCATGGCCAAATCAGGTCATGTTGCAGAAATTACTGCACTATTAAAATTCTTTAAATGGTACAAGAGTATTTTGAAACAAATCTTTTGCCAACACTTGCTGTAGTTGAACAAGCTATAATATTAAATCCCATAGAAGTCCTATACAATAAATATAGTAAGTGACGAAAATAAAATGTTATCATCAGATAACAACATAAAATCAGTTACATCACTGATTTCCTAGAGCAGACTATGCTTGCATTGGTATTTCAAGCATTTTCCTTTTAAAATTAACCGGCCATTTCAAGCAACATTTTTATGTACCTTATTTTCTACTTCTTTTTTTAGTCTTGTGAGATTGGAATTTGGGGTCTTGTTTTGGAGTTTTGGCTGAACCAGTCTTGGAGTTATGTGCAGCTCCACAGCTCAGGGTTAGCCTTTGTCCAAGCTTTACGGTAGGGAGGAGGTTGTTTATTTGAATGGGGGACAGAAAACAAAGAAGCAGATTTGACCATATGTTTGTCGTTAAGCTAAGAATGGTGATGTGGTCACCATGCTCAAAAGAAAGGCATTGAAGTTCCCCAAAGTATTTTTCTCTTATGTCCATTCCTAAAAGAAATCTGTTCCTCTTTCCCACCCTCCAAATTTCAATTAGTATGCTCCAGTGTAGAGAATGGAAGTGATACACTTGCTCCTTGTTGGACCTCTTCCAGCTCTAGGGAGAGAAAAGGAGCTGATCAGCTCCTGTGGTTTGGAAAATGCTGGCTTAAACATTTTAATTATTTGTTTGTTACGCAGGAACCACTGTGCTACAGTTACAGAAATGTTTTGATTTCTTGCTTCTAAACTCCTTCAGTACATCTGCGTCTTCTCAAACCTCTGCTCTATCCTGAAATGTCTCTCACACAGAGCAGTACAGAGTGCTAAGAAATCTTCTGGAAAACAATTCTGAAATCTTTATGAAATCCACGTTCACAGGAATTGAACATTTCCAGCTGTTTTCCTCCTACTACCAATACACTCTTACAGAACAGCAGAATATATTATTAAAGGCAAAGACTTTAGGTGTTTATTTTATATGCTTCTTTGATAGGAAATCCAGAGATGTCCTATAGAAGTAAGGAAAAGATGGGGAAGAACGTATTGCAATGTTCAGTCTTGAGTATTTTCTGTAACCTGTGAGTTTTGGAATCAGATTATATCTGCTGTGTGCACATGAGATAAACCCTCTCATGCTCAATATAATGTTCAGTTGGAAAATACATGGGTATGATCAGATTACCCTACTTTTCCCAAATATGGGTGTGCTTGCTGTTCTTGGCAGAACTGCTACCTCTATTTTAACCCTTGCCTCTCCTTTCTCTCATCTCTCATGCTGTTCCACAGTCAGAGCTGGCTAAAATAAGAAATTATGGAAAAATATCATTCATGACAAATGATAAGTTTTTGCTGACCTTTAGTGCGTTGTTTTTTTTTTTTTTTTTTGGTGGTTGTTGGAAAAATAGAAAGCAGAGCCTAATCTTCATCCCAGAGTATTTAGCAGCTGCACAGTCCAGTTCATCTGGCATATCAAAAACTGCATCTGAATCCAATCTGAATCTCAGAAACAATGTGAGTTGAAAAAAAGTCAATGCTAGGAAAGGTTTCAATGTCAATATAAATATTTTTTCATAAAGGTCTGACCATCTCTACTTCTGTACTCGTTTCCTAAGTTTTTCTAATGCAGACTAAAAGGTCTTCTGGGGGTAAGCATCTTGTCTAGTTTTGCTATCACCCTACATTTTCAATGAGTGCTTAGTATCTAGTTAGTTTATTTGAAATTCTAGATAAAAGCTGAGCTATTTGGAGAATCTGGATCTCATTTTGCAGAAAAGCATCTCAAGAGCTTTTATTTTTTCAGCCAAAAAAAGTTAATGTCAAGCTTTATCCAGATAAACGATCTCCCAATGTTAATGTTTCACTGCCTGGAACGCCTTTGGACAGCTGTAATATTTGTAGGAGTTCTTTTAAATCATCACTTCTGTCAATTTGAAAATGCCACGGTATAAAGTTTGCAACCTTTTTCTTTTACAGGGCCACCCATTGTAAACACTGCTGTACTAAGGAGTCAGTAAATATGGCATTATATTATACGGTATCTCTTGTGACAATGGACGTAGAATAATATCATAGCTGGTACATGTCATGTTAGCTTGAAATTTCTACACAGATTGTCATTGTGATTTGCATTCAACTTTTACAAAAAATGTTAAACATTCTCCAGTCTTTTTTTACATACTGCTTCATTTCAAAACAGAATTCTCAGAAATACAGTGCTTTTTGCCTTCTAGATAAACGAAAACCAAAGCAATAAAGAATTATATTGTGTCAGATGACTTCCAGCTGAGGTGAGTTTGTACCTTTCTGGGTTTTGGAACACATACCAATATTCCAGTAACATTTACTGTAGAACTTTGCAAAATCAGCTGTGATACTGCAGATGAGCATGTGCTTTCACAATTGCATTTTTTGATGATTCAGACTACCTCATGGACTATCTTTACATCTTTCCATCATCTAAAAGACTCTGCGTATTTGATGAAATTTGTTTAACGTGTAACATTATATAATTGCCAGCCTCTATGACTGTTCAAGACTCTACTTTCTGTGCAGTCAACCATGGCATACTGACTTCCAAAATGGTTGGTAGTAAATGGAAAGCTGTAATTGAAATTAATGGAAAGTTTGCTGCTTTTCAGTAGGCTTTTGTGTAATAGTAATAATACAGCATATTGTTTGCATTTTAAACTTGCTGCCTGAAAAAGTTCTGTGTATGGGTGATACGGGGTCTGGAAATAGTCAAAACGCTTTTAAACTGCATGGAAACAGAAGATCCAAGGTGCTCGTTCCATTTTCTCTCTACCTCACAACCCGTCTAAATGCACAGGTCCTGTTCCACAGACCCTGTCATTCATGTGAAACTAAAAAGCTCTGTCAACACGGAAATTCTCCAGACTGTCAATTCCCTTAACTAATCCAATTTCTACAGACAAAGCATCTGCTGTGC
This sequence comes from Platalea leucorodia, assembly GCF_965183815.1. Classification (NCBI taxonomy): domain Eukaryota; kingdom Metazoa; phylum Chordata; class Aves; order Pelecaniformes; family Threskiornithidae; genus Platalea; species Platalea leucorodia. Next base: position 19,808,730 of record NC_138827.1, on the reverse strand, counting down.
TTTTAGTAAGTGCTGTATTTGCTGATAGGAAGGGAGAAAGATATTGGTGGGGGATTGGATCTGGGAGCTTCTGTAGGAATCACAGCTCCATTTGCAAATGACTAGTAAAAGTAAATATAAAATAACAGCCAGTTGTGTTGAAGAAGAGCCTTTGGATCTACTCAGTGAGAATCTGTGTTACAGTTATAACAGGAAACTGTATAATAAGAACTTGGCCTGAAAACATAATGGAGTTATTGATTCATCTCATGGGATAATCTTCCTTCAGTGGTTTGAGCAGATATCGCTCTACATACTATTTTCAATCTTTTACTCATTCCCATTGAAATGAATAGAGCTTCTGCACCATTGATTTCAAAACCATTTCATGTAGCAGGAAGAATATGTAAAAGTAGTAAAAAGACACTCTGGAGTAAGAAAAGTAGGTTGTTTGTGTGTTACCCATGACACAGCAGAACCCAGATTTTGTAACTGTTCAAAGTGCTTGCTTGGCAGTTACTCCTGCTCCCAGTAAAGTCTTGGCCTCAGGCATCTTGCCATACATTTGAGGTGGGAATGGCACAATGGGAAACCCTCAGCTTTCTTCAAAGCTGAAATAGAACAGGAGTTGCAGCACTGCGACACAGATTAATTACTGCCTTAAAATCACTAACTTTATTGTTATTTAAAATTATGTAATCGAAAATAACCCAGGATCCTAACTTTGATACATTAACTCATGTCAAGAAAGTATAATAAGTGGTCCACTCCAGAGTAAAATGTATGTACTAAAATGTTTTCAGCTCTCCACTGTGTGGGGCAGAGAAAGGCGTCAAGCTGAGCAGGAGAGGCATCTGCCCATCTGTCTTGTCTTCAACTAAAATATCTGAATTTCTTCCTCCCATCTGAGTGATGCCCCTCCAAGCCCTTCCTGATCTTTACATGGTGACTTGGTCCTTCCCCACAGCAGGTACTGCTCTCCCCCTGCAACCTTTTAGCGTAAGCTATAAACCTTGATTCTGTCAACAGAGGCTGGCAGCCTCTTCACAGCTGGCTTTCTAAAAGGATTTCTTCCAACAACTGACTGGACTGGAACTGAGAAGAAAACAGATTACTGTCCTAGTATTTTCACCTTCTGCTGAATACAGATACCACCTGGCGCTGTTCACACTTTTGTATTAGGAATTATTTTGTTTGGTCGGATGTGCCCTTGTCTTTTATACTATAGCCATAGCATCCCTGATATGAGTAAACAGGCATCGGGGACAGATATTTTAAAAGTATCTAAGTGCCTAAAGAGGCAGAATATCACATAAGAATTTTTGCTTCATATTTAGGTGCCTAAATATCTTTAAAAATCTGAAGTCCAAAGCTTCAGTTTCTGAAATTGTACTTGTATCAGAATCCTGGCTCTTGTCCAGAAGAAAGTAATCTAAAGAGGAGCAAGGGAGAGGAGGGATCAGTTGCATGGATGTTCAGGCCTTACTTATACAAAAAAGACTGAAAGTTTTACAGAAGTATATCCTAAAGTTTAAAAATCTAAAAAAGAAAAAAAAAACCAAAATTTCATATTTTAAAATGATCTAGTGGGGCTCTGTGGGCTTTTTGAGGCCTAACTAATTTTTGAAACATTGGCTTTGGCAATATTATGTTCTTAAATAAATACCCAGCCTGAATCACTTACCCTCCTGCTGAAGTATATACAGACAATGGGAAGATTTTAGCACAAAGTAGCAGCTTCATGTCTGAATATCTCCATTTTTGGCAGCTTGTATCTCATTCTATTATTCAAGCATGGGGGAAGGATTTGAATGTAGAGTGTTGGGGGTTTTTTTTAGTTGTTTAATTATTAGCTTAGAACCAAAAATAGCGCAAGTCCTGATTTACTTTAACACTAAGGGTCCTATTCATAGAGTACAAGCCACAACCATGAGAGAATTGCATAACTTAGGAACATAATAACTGTAATTACTGGAACAGCAAAGGTCACTGGGTCCACATCATTGTTTCTTAATTTCCCTTTTACTTTTATCCCTTTATGTGTCTAGTCCTATTTTATCCATTCCTTCTTTAAAAATCTTCTCTTGTTATAAGCAGGAGTTAATTTGCTGTCCCTGAATTAGGCAGCACACCAACTTTTCCTGAATGTCTCATTTTTTTTTCTAAATGCTATAACTTTTCAGTGCTTCCTTCTTCTGCTTCACATTTTTGTTTGAATTTTTAATCAATAGGGATCCACTGAGAGTGGTGGTGTTCTTGTCATCAGCTGTCCTTAAAGCAATGTCTATGGAATTCTTCCACTGTGGAAAAGCATTTAATTGCCTTGCTCTTCACAATATTAGTTTGGCTAATAAGAAATTGTATTTTCACTCAACCCTTGCCTGTTCAAGGCTACAGAGCTGTTACCTCTCTATTTAAATCTAGTTTATTGTGGAGTCATGGTTCTTTCACCACATCCTGGGGCTTGGCTGCTGCTTTCATTTAAGAAAAAAACTTCGCCTCCAATGCAGTACTTTATTATAATATGGAGCACTGCTTGCAATGCTTCTAGTACACCAAGGCAGATTATCCATGAGACAGGTTAGAGATGCTCTCCCAAAAGACCATTACCAAGGCAGCTTAGAGCTTCCCCTCCTGTAAAAGATCAGATTTTGAAATATTTGTCTACTTAGCTCAAAAGGAATGCTACCAAATCAACGCAAAACTATCTAGGGAGCTATTTGATTTGCATCCTTGCTTATCTCAGTGCTGCACTATATTCAGTGGAGTTTCTAAACTTGCTTGTGTGATTGTTCCCTTTCATCAGATAGGGCGCTGAGACTGAGGACATTAAATAACTTCTACTGAACCATATCAGGGATCTGCATCTCTGCCATGAATCAAACATAAGTCTTCTAAATCCCATATCAGCAACCTTGGCATAAGTCATACCTCTCAGAAAAAGTCAAGTTGCGTGGCATTCAGGATTCCTCAGAGTTTGAAAGGGACTAGTTTTGGGAGATGTTTGTCTACTTCTATTTTAAAAATTCATGTCTTCCTAACACATTTTTTCACAGCATGTTACAGAAACAATATGACTGACTGGCAAAGTAACATTAGTCTAGGCTAAAGTGTCAAAACAGGGATTTCTTTCAAACCAGGAACCTCTTAGTGGCAAGCAGACTTACAAGAACAGGGTTAAAAGAAAGCAGGTCAGATTATTTTTACTTATGCTCCAACTTGAATTATAACTTTGGTAATAATGCTGTCATCTGTCTTAACAGTTCTGTTTATCTAGTAAACTCACCACGCAATTCCCTTTTCTTTTACTAGTACTTTGAATGTAAATTTTGCATTTGACTTGAATGATTTTTTGAAATTTTATCATACTTGTCTTTCCAAAGAGCTTTGTGACTGGTGCAAGTTTTCATTCCTCCTGTGGGATTTTGTAGGAAGGATTCACATATTTTCAGCGTGCTCTAACGTGTCAACCCTGCCCAGTGCATTGTCATGTCAGGATCCTACACTCAATGAAATAGCTTGGGCACTGGTCATGATAGACCTGCCTTACACTCGTGGTTTGCTCCCTGCTGAGAAAGCTGAATTAGCCCAGCTGGAAAAATGTGCCCATGGGGCCACCTTTGCCCTCTGCAGTGAAGATTATCTCCTGCTTACCCAACATTAGCGAGATAGCTCACTGTCTCAGACAATATTCAGTTAATATTAGCGTGAGCTCCCCAATGTCTGGCTCAGGAAAATCGGGGACTGATAGTGGATTAAAGGAGCAGCAACATGGAAATACTGAAAGTAAAGTCAGTCTTTACTGGGCTTATAGCTTAGCAGCAATCATGGATCCTGAAAACTCAGTCTCTATTGAGTTTAAATGTGCTTGTTCTAACCTGTAAAGCCCCTCAGGCTTAATAAATCAGAACTAACATTTTTTCCTCACTGTCATACCTTACCTGAGAACAGATGCTCAGAGTAAACCCACCTTGTGAATAAAAGTCCATTAATATTTTCTATCTAAATGAACAATAAAAAATAAGAATAATATTTGTGGACATGAGAGATTAGTAAAAAATAATTTAAAATATATATGAATATTTTAATGTAAGTTAGTACTAGCTATCATGACCTGTTTGTCACAGTCTAGATGGACTGCTTTCTTGATGGTCTCCAAAGTGAAATTAGAAGTGTTGAATGGATTAGAAAGAACATGGAAGGCAAAACCCCCTACACACTGGACAGTGAAGCTCTGTGGGCCGTTGAGAAGAAAAGAAAGAAAGTAGAATGTATACCTGAGGTACTGTTCGCGGTGGAACCTGGTGTTTTGAGAGAAAGGAAATAAGGTTTTTGAATGGTGCATATTACAGATTAAGCTTGTTAATAATTAAATTCTCAGCGGTTGGTGCGTGCACATTCTGTGACTCCCTTTACCCGAAATACTTCCCTTTCCAAGTGATAATATACTGGGCACTGAATACTTGATAATAAAATAACTGTTTTGCGATTGAACTCATAAGAAATTCATCTTTATTGAAAATTCTTGGAGTAAGGGGGTTTCCAAATTGCATTGAGTCACAATGTTTCCTTCAAAATATAGCATAAAATCTGTGTATATATAGCCATATGTTTGTATTGTGGCCATGATCTAAGGGTTTAGTTTAGCCTGTTCCTTGAATATCCAATTTAGGCTCTCTGGCTTTTGCTAAGTGCAAAATTGTGGAACTCTTTCATGGAGATATGTAGCAACTGTGTAAAGAGGAGCTTGTACTGGTGCAGTGTAATAAATTGTCAAGTCTCTCTGCAAGTGACTTTTCTGCCCCAGTGGGGTGTGTTAAGCAGGAAAAGTCATATTTGAGTAGTTGCAAGAGCCAAAAAGAGAAAAACAATATGAAGAAGTAGAAAAAAAAAAAACTGTTGTAGAGGAGAAGTTTGATTTCTGTCAGAAAGCAATTAAGTCCCTTTGAAAGGTACTCCATTGCTACTTAATTCACATGTACCTAATGTGTGATTTCAATTTAAAAGGCTAATCCCCTTGCATGAGTTCAAAGAGTTTTTTTTAAAAACAAAAGATTTCAAATACCTATGAAAATGCAACAAAACTTGAAAGGTGTTAAAACTTAATCGAATGTATTATTTCCCCAAAAGTATATCTAGAAAGGATTTGTGTGAATGGGTGTCTGTATACATATATATGTAAATACATTTTTATGTGTATGACAACAGCTGAATGAGCTGATCTACGATAAGCAAGATGTTAATGAAGATTTCTTAGTATTTAGCCTTAAAAAGGCTTCAAATAGATATATAAAAAAATATTAAATTACAGAAAAAGCATACCAAAATATGAACTTTCAACAGTTATAAATAGAATTCCTGTGATGCTCCAGTGTGGTCAGGGAGTTCCCTATAGAGATATTTGAATGGACCTTCCCCAGAACACTGCCTCTGAGAAACGGACTTGAAGTGCGAGAAACATGGAATGACAACAGAGACTAGTGCTTATCTAGGAGAACTAAATGCAGCAAAACAGTTTTATCCATATATGAAGAAACTTCATTCCAAATGTTGATCTTTTGACAATAAATATCACTTTTTTTTTTTTATTTGAAGATTCCAAAGAACAGAATGTACTAGAAAAGTAAATTTCAATAAACATATAGGCATTTTTAAATTGAACGTTTAATTTTTTATATCAAGTGACACAGAACTTGTATTTCTTAATTTGGAAATGCATAGAAAAATCAGATGACAATAGACACCCAGCTGTTTTCAGAAAGCTGCATTTTTTTTTTGAGAAAATGCAATAAATTCTCCCAGACCTCTTGCATACTGCAGTGCTTAAATATATTTATTTTCTGCTCTATTATTTATTACTTTTCTCCTTCCTTACACTCTCTTGCCAACTTCATTTATCTTTATTCAAGATAACTGGAGACGGTGGCAAGGAATATTTCTTTGAGGACAAACACTTTTGCAAGATAATGAAACTAAGTCCTGACCTTCAGTTAGGAAGAAGCACTGTGGAAATAATACTGTGAGGAGAAACCGCAAAAGAATTAACCACAAGATCCCCCTCCAAGAGCTAGCACAAGCCTTGGGATGGGAATGCAGATAGCTGGAAGTCCTGCTAGTCATGGATATATTCCATGCTCATCAGCAATTTCAAATCTTAGAAATGCTACAGCTAGTACAGTTTAGGAAAAGGCTGCATTAAAAAAAAAAAAAAAAAAAAGTTCTTTACATCCAAACATACTACAGTTTTAAAGTGTATGAATGTTGAAACATGTATCTTGGTAGACGGACCTGCATTTAGTTCTCAGCTCTACTATTGCTTGTTTATTGCCCCTTAATCTTCTCATGAGCCTTTCCTGGACTCGCTCCAAGATGTCCGTGTTTGTTGCTCTGGGGGGCCCAGAACTGGACACATGACTCCAGATGTGGCCTCACCAGTGTCAAGTAGAGGAGAATAACCACCTCCCTTGACCTGCTGGCCACACCCTTCCTAATGCGGGGAAATGCAATTTAAAATTAAACTTTAAATTTAAATTGGAAGATGAATCAAAACAGTTGTTATGATTTGCCAAGTGCCAATTTAAAAAGTTGAGAATTTCTGACCAACTCTGTTCTATCCCTCCCTGCCAGACAAGGTATCTACCTATGAAGCTTGAAGTCTTGAAGGTTTACCTAATATTTGTTAAGCATTTTTTATCCTTGTACAAACACTCCTTATATAACTAAAAAAAACCCCAACAAAACACAAACCCCCCACATCTCTCAATGTGAGCAACAACTTGAATTTTGCTGGTTAGCAGCTGCATCTGAGCTCCGTGTAGGCAGGGAGCCTCTGAATATCCACTTATTACATTGCCATTCTCACAAAGTGTTGAAAAAGGATATAATAATAGGTCAGGACAGAGAGAATATCAGAAAATCCCAAATAGATTTTTCATGTGGCTTATTGGAATCAAATATATCCTGGGGCAATGAGAAAGAAAGGAGTTTTCAGTCTGAAATAGAACTTTTAAGATTTTTTTTCGTCCTTTTCATAAAGCATCTGAAAGTCTGAGGAAAAGTAGGGGAAAGGAGGATGAATTAGGAAAATACCTTGAGGGATTAATGTTCATGTCTCAAATAACACTTTCATATTTTGCAGCTTTTAAGCTTTCTGGTTTGCTTTATTTTTTTGTTCTGGGAATAACAGATTTATTTCCCATAATGCAGAGTGTTTGGTATGTGAGGTGGACACTCTTCTAGCTGTGGTCTAATGAGTGCTGACTAAAGGAGAAAAATCATTCCTCTTGATCCACTGGTGGCACTCCTGTTCATACAGGCTGGGGGTACTGTGGGCCTTCACTGCTGCAAGGGCACATGCTGGGTTGCGCTCAGCCTCCTGTCCACCAGCGCTCCCAGATCCTTTCCAGCAGAGCTTTGTGGGAGACTTGTCTGAAGGTGCAAGACTTTACACGTGTCCTTGCTGCATTTCATGAGGTTCTTTTTGGTCCAGTCCTCCAGCCCTATCCTAAGTCTGTCTGAAGCCCTGCCCTCGAGCATCCTGACTTTACCTTATGTTAGTCAGTACTTCTCAAAGAGTTTCCCTAACTACAGAGAAATCTTATGGGAAATGTCTGGTAGGGGCCTCGTTAATATTATTTGGTTTGCTGACTAGCAGCAAAGGGTTCAGCTGCAGCAGTGCCATTTTAAACAGTCTTTAACATTGGTTTAGCTGATGAGGTGTTTGTTTTTCTTTGTGATTCTGTACTTAAATGTCACATGGATTTATTGTTTCCTTATCCTCTCTCTTTTCCAATCTAGTAGCACATTTTTTCATGGATATTTTGGTATTTAGTTCTGTTCTGTTTATCATGTCTTACGTTCAACTTTGGTCACTTATGAATCTTAATAGTAGCTAAAAATCACAGCCTATACTGAGAAGTGTTCACGTGCCATTTTCTATTTTCTACATGCAAACCTTAACTGACACGTGCAAATCAAGACTCTAGACACAAATGCCTATTTTCACAAAGAAAATTGATGCATGTTTAGTTCTATGAGTGACTAAATACAGGGCAAAGACTGAAGATGCATAATTTTTGACAATTAAGTTCAAAAAATATCACGTGGTTTATTTTTAACAGCTTCGTTTTGTTTTTTTAACTAATTGCTCTTGCTCTGATTCATATCTCTGCAGAGCTGTATGTCTGTTTGTAGCTCAGCTCAGACTTCACAAACTGAGCAGTCAGCAGTCAGCAATTAGTCAAAGTCTGAGAAGCTTGCTCATATTAGTATTTCTGCTACAACTGTCACTTTGGGCTGCACACAAGGCTATGACTAAATGTCTTTCTTGGAAATGCTTCTTAGAAGTGTAAGGCTGAAAACATTCTTCTGGTTCAGAACAAGCTTGGTAGTCTCTTGGTGAAAAGGCAGGAACAATTTAGTAATAGCATAAATATCAAGCTGGTTTAGGCATCATAAGGATGCACTGACTGTGACCAACAAGTATAGGATGGCTTACCTTATAAATGTTTATAATACCATCTTCGCTTCGATAATTATCACTCAATAAGACATTTTTACTTCAGAAAAGGCTACAGGCAAAGATATTAAAAGATTATTAAGGTTGCAAAACTAAGCATGCAGAAATTAAGAAGTGCCTTTTATCCAGTTAGTATGAATATGTTATAAGATAATCTTTAATCACACAATCACATGTTGTATTTTCTATGTTTTCCTAGTGCTGCCAATTCATTCAGCTTTTCAGGTGAAGGTGAGGTAAAATATGTCTACTAATTAAATAGCAGAGAATCTGGGAGCGAAGGAAGGAAACTGTTAACCTGTTCAGTGCTGCGTTGTCCCAATAAGCCTGAGTTTGACCTGTCTGACTGCTGGGAGGAAAGCAAATTCTCTTTTTTCTTGTTCCTGAAGGATCTCGTTAAGTAGGGTCCTTTACATCCCTCTTGTCTTATACATAATACTTGAAAAATGCAGCAGGCTGTTAAAGACTAGAAAGTGAAATCCTGTTGGAAAAGTCTGAGCGTGCCTTTAGGGAAGGTGAGTCCTGTGGAATGACTCGTGCTTTACCTGCTGGGAAGGGAAAGCTCTGCCACCACCCTTGGCGTGGGTGGCACAGCAGGTTTGTGGTGGAGGGGTTTTGCAGAGATTGTACAAATTAATAGTGCTGATGTCAGGGAACTTTTGCTGAGTAACACAAGCGTGGCTGGTATATTTGACATAAGCCAGTGCTCCTCCTAAAATATAAAAGTCTCTGTTTAAGACACTGGGCCTTCTTAAGGAGACAAGCAGTCTTTTTTTCCTACGCCTCTTTCTTAGAAATGGATGAATATATTTCTTCAGTGGAACTTGCACATTTAACAAGAGTCAGTATGACTCTAACATGAATCAGAGAACTGGCTTGATTTATATCAGATTTATATATCAGTCCGAATAGTTAAAATTCCAAAAAGTAATAAGCAACTGAAACCAAAGTCAAATGGGAAAGAATTAGAGGCATAGGAATGATCCAGTGCATAATAACTTTTTTAAGTTTCCCTTTTCTCCCTTAAGGATTGGGTTTTTTTGTCCTGTCCCAAGGAAATGGCATGGTTTAGGTACAACAATTGTGTAAAATACTCTTAGGAACTTTTTGGGCTTGTAGACAAGAAACACTCACTTCCCTTACTACATTCAGGCAGCTGCCTTTGGAATGAAAGCTGACCTTGAGCATATATAGCACTATAAGAGGTGGAAAAGATGTGCCCTAGGATACCAAGTCACAACCTCACTTCCTCATAAAGTACATGGGGTCTCAAACGCTCCTGTCTAAGATGTGGTAAAGATAAATGATGGATTAATACCTACAAATGTATCAACGATTTGGTTAGAGTTTAAACTTTTTTATTATAATCAGTAAAATCTTTTTGTGACAGTTTCTGATATAAAGCAATATTACTGAGAACACATAATCATTGCTTGTATATGATAAATTTTAAAATCTTTGTTTATGATAAATGGTGTTATTTTTCTTTTCTCACATCTGACAATATAATACAATAATGCCGAGCATGACTCATACATTGCAATGATTCAGCAAGCTTAGAAAGTCAAGAAGTAGATATAGCTGACTTGAAAATTGGAGAGACGGAGCAGCCAGAGCTATATAATTTGGCTGTGTAAAAAGTAAAGCAATTTCAGTGAAACTGTTATGTATTGTGTACATTTACACAAAAGTACATATAGGTTGACCAAAAATAATATACCAGGGCCTGAAATTGCATTTATTAAAGTCAATGACATAACTGCTAGTAACTTAAATGCAAGTAGGACTTGACTCTAACTTTGTATAATATTCCAAATATTAAATAATATGAGCAGCTATACCTGATATTTCTTAAGAATCAAGACATCTGCAAGCAAAAGCTTATAAATATCAACAGGATTAAAAGAGTGAATAGGCTAATTTTTCCACAGAAAATATAGTCTGGTTAATTGGGTGACATCAGAAACAGCTAGTTTTCAGGCAGTTAGCTGATCACCGGTCCAACTGTGTGTCTTCACCTTCTTCATAACAAATCCTGTCAAAATACTTTCATATTTTGGCTTCAGAACATGCAGTCAGATTTGGAGAATGGCTGCTCCCAAACACAGGGAACCACTTAAGGAGTAATAAAATAACAAGGCATGGCCTTATTAAAGGGGGCCAGCGAAGGAAAGAAAGATAAAGGTCCCCGAGGCTGAGGGTGGGAATGACAGGAGGAGGAGGAAGCAATAAAAAAGAACTAAATGGGGAGAGGCAGATTGAAATTAGATGGCAATTAATGAAAACATATCATCCATGTCCTTCAAATGGTGTTCTCTGTGATTCAAGTGCCTGGAAAGATCTAAATACCCATTTGTTGCCACTGGGCAAATTCAGATGCTGAGCATTTCCACTTCTGATTCCTCCAAAAAGTTTGGAACAGTGCAGGTGAGATCTTCAGTGAGTGTAAGTCATCTTTGCTCCACTAGCATATGATGTATGAAGTCACTGGAGTTGAAACAGTTTATGCTAACTGAAATTCTGGCCCTATAACTCTTAATTTATATATGTAAGTCATATCCAAATCCCTTGTTCATTTGGTAGGCTAGCTTCTATTTTCTACAAAAATATGCATGAAACCACACTTTCCAAAGTTATATGTGTATTCTTTATATATGTAAAAACATCGAAACATTAAAAAATCCTCTAGTGTTACCAAAATTATTTTTTACTTTCTAATAGCTTCTTTATCTTTAGACAGCTTTATAAGACTCAATGTCTAAGTGTGGGTGATGGTAAAGGCTATGCGGTAGGCAATTGCCTAAAAGCACGTTGTGTGTTGCACAACCTAATAGCTTGATGCTTTAATGAGCTTTGGTTTTTATCTCTAACTAGCAGGGATGAAGATTTGCCTATGATGAGAGGACCCTCTGACATCTTAGTTTCAGATTTGTAGACCTTTGTACCTGAACTTCCCAAGATTTGGTTCTGTCATGAACTCAAATCTACATAGTGTAATCTGAGCTATCAGTAGCTTTGGTTTGACAATGTTGAGGTCTTTTTTTATTGTGTGAGCATTTAGTGCCTTCTGCCCTTGTCTGGACTAAAATACCATAAAAATACATCATTTGTTTTATTGTTGCCTTTCAGCTCTGCCAATTCTATTCTCAGCTGTAGCCTAAAGTATTATGATAGTCAACTGACAAAAGAAGTGTAGTGTAGATGTTGGCTACCCCCTAAAAGATATTCTTATATGGGCAAGAAATTAATCTGAAGGATCAGTATTCATTTAATCAGGGGCATTTCCCTATTTCAATACTAGAGCAAGTGATTCTTCATGTCTATGTTGTTGTTTTCCTCCTTTTAGAACTGATGTTTGATACTTTTTTCTATACTTATCAAGGGATCCCATCTGGGAAAACCTTAAAATGTTCTAACATGTATCGCATAATTTTTATGCCATATCCTTGTCTCACCTGTCAGCCCTGATGTTCTTAATACATCAGCTCCCAGCCTCTCTTGTACCAGTAACATCAGCTTGATAACTCATCTGTTACATTTTCAAACGCAGATCTTCGCGCTTAACGTGAGCTTCCTAACAGCATTCACAGAGCTAATTGTCTGCCTTCATATCCCTTCCTAAAGCCTTTTTTCCCATATGATGACAGAAAATTTTGAGTGATTATGCAGCTGGTATGCTTTGACCTCTCCTTTTCTTTTCACCAAATATTGTCTCACTGTTACATTGGACTCCCCATTTGTTTCCTGAATCCATCTGTTGCCTCTTTCTTATGCCTAGATGGCATTCTCTGTGACAGCTTCCATTCATGGTTATGTAGGTGCTACAGCAAGACAATGTACAGATCAACAATAACAGCATTCTTATCTCTCTTTTTTTTGATAGAAGCAGTTTCATAAGAAAACGTGTCTCATTTAGTTACCCTGTCTTACTTAAGGGAAAAAGAGTTACAAGCTGTAAAATCAGCAGACCAAAGCAGCAGAAACACATAACTTCAGTGCTTTAATCAAGCAGACAGAAACACCAGGTTAGGAAATTTTCCCAGTTCAGAATAACAATATTCACCAGCTACTCATGTATTCATAGCTACCAATGAATGAGTTATAGACAGAAACTGTCAATGTAAATTGCATTCTGTTTTAAAGGCTTCTTGCAGGAAGATTGTTCTGCCTCTTGCCCCATAGTACATTATCATGACTGAATAAGCAAGAAAAGAAAGGACTTTTGTGGTATCTGCCCTCTGCAAGGGATGTACTGTTTACTGCAAGTGATTTATTAGGGCTTGAGCTTGAAACTGTTCAACATTTAGCTTAGCCTCTATCAGGCAGGGTGACGTCCCTCACGTACTGAGAGCTTACAGTGGATTTGCTAACCGCACATATGCAGATGGTACATCTTTGTGCACAGACTTCATCCCAGTAGCTGTCCCCATGTTTACTCTTTGAGAAGTTTACTCCTATTATCTTTGTATCTGTACTCTGGCAGTAAACTGTTTCCATCTTAGATGCTATTAGCACTCCTTCACTAAGTCCATTAGTTGAAACCCAAAGTATAAAGTGCCTTTAAGCCTACTGGTGTTTACTTACAAAAGAGAGAAAAGGTGTGTTTAATGAAATGCAAAAAAAAATGCATCTCCAAGTACATCTCCTGCCTAAAGAGGGAGTTAACAAAAGTGAAATCAGTTCAGGCTTTCAGATTTATCAGAGCATGACCACAGACACAGCTCATAGCTCAAAGTGTTTGTGTCAGATGCAGATGCTGGCCTGATCTAAGCAAATGCAGGAAAGGGAACTACACAGGACACTACAAAGCCACAGCTCTGTCCCATGGGCAGGAGCACATACCGAATTGGCTGGTAAGAACACGAAGTGTTATCCTTATCTGATAGCCAGCTGCATCTCCAAAGGGAAGTGTTGTGTCCAGTCTGTGTATTCCTAATGGGGCTGGCTGTTAGTTTGTAGCCCTTAGGTAACTTCAGAGGCTCTGCCAGGAGATATCTGAAAACTTCGTTACCAGGATACCCTAATTGTCTTCTTTTGCTATGCAAAAACTGCTGTATTTTCTAATTGACAAAAACACTTAATGAAGTTCAGTACTTTGTGTTAAACACTAATTTCTTTTTTGCATATTCAGCCACTTCAAAGGTCTTTTCTAAACTTCAAAGACTACCTTTTGAAGTCTCTTAAATTGCGAGCCATCCAAAAAGGATTTACATCCTCCATTCAAGGAGCATTTAAATAAATACTTCCACTGGAATACATTTTTTGTATTTCACGAGTGTCCCCCCCCACCAAGAATGAAAGATGTCCCTGCCCACAGCAGGGGGGCTGGAACTAGATGACACTTAAAGGTCCCTTCCAACCCAAACCATTCTATGATTCTGTGATTGTATGATAAGAAGCTTGCTGTACTGAAAATTCCTGTACTGCTCCTTGACAGAGAGACATGTTTCAGTAAAATAGCTATTAACACATGACTATTAACTATTTACAAAAATACTACATAAAATAAAAATCTGAAAGAAAAAGGAAGAGGGACTCAGCATCCTTCTAATACTGAGAATATTATTTTCTTAATTCCAGTGAAATTTATGATGGTGCAAATAGATGTTTTGGGTGAAGTGCTATTGCCAGCAAAGACCATCAATGATTTGTCAACCTGATTGTAATTATAACTCAAAATTTCTGTCAACATCTTTTAGAAGTAGGCTATAATCCGTAGGCCACAGGGTAACTGTGGATATGCCTCTTCTCCTTCCACTATGCTCCTCCACCAGCCACAAGAAGAAAGAAGCAATAATTTCTCAGCAGAAACGATCATCTTCCTCCTTTTGGCCAAATGGACTGGCTATTCTCGATTGGCAGAATAGGACAAAAGGTATCCAGGACTCCTATATCTGGGACTGTACTTCCAAGTTTATTAATCTCAGAGCCACAATTATAGCTCAGGAAGAGTCCCGAAGCAGGTGTTCTCAAGCATTTCAAGATAGTTTGTTATCACTAGTTTATTCCTAGTCTTTGCCACTGTGAAATCATGAAAAGGTTAAATGTTACTCTGGTGTCTGCTAGTTTATATTTTCTGAAAATGTACTGCTCTCTATATAAATCGCTGTGAATCTCATGTGTCTTTCTGGTATCCTGATTAGCGACTCGGTTGATATTTTTTTTGTTTAAGAGATTTTTGGGTCAAAAAAAATAATTTTTAAATCAAAATGAAAAGATCTCCAAAACTGAGTTAGCTTTGACAAGAAAACAAAGTAGGAAATGGAAAAACTCCAGCAAATTATAAAAAATATAATTTGAAAAGCAAGAGTTCATGATGTCATTTAATAATTTCATGTTCTGTATGAATTGTTCAATGCTCCATCTTCTCTGTTTAAACACATGTCAACAGAAGTGGCGTATTAATGTGCCTGGCTATTGGCATGCAACCATATAATAGGATGCTTAAATATCAAGTTATGGTTTTTAAAACATTAAGCTCAGCAGTTACTTAGTACTAACTGATAAAATATCTTAAGCTTTTTTTCTAACGTGTTTTCAGCATTGTTTCATCATCTAAAATGATAAGAGGATGACACCTATTGTCTCTGTCTCATCAAGAATTCATTGGTTTTGCCTTGCTGTTTTGTCTTGCTATTCCCCTTGTACTTTGGCTAGACTCTGGAAGAGACCATCAATTTACCCCTTCTGATTATCATTTAAGTTAGTAAATATCTGAGACTTCATCCCTCTATGCTTGCTTTTCGGCTAGGAATAGATTTAGCAATAAGAGTAGAAGACATCTTTGACTTCCAAATCACAACTTTGCAGTCACAAGAGGCTTGTGTTTCTGGGAGGCCAGAAATAGTGTCTTTCTAAAACACTGCCCCAGCTCAGTTGCTAGTTGATTGAACTAGCCACACTCACTCAAAATGCAAATTCTGAAGCTGCCTTCATAGTTTAGTAATATCATTTTAGGCATACTAAATAAAAATGATACGACTTTCAAAGATGCTGAGTGCAGCTCCCATTTTATTTCCCTGGGATTCATAAAATGTAATTAGGCCACTTACATAGCAGGATCCTTGAATGTGAAAGCATTTTATTTATCTAGGTTAGACTATTTTGGCCTATTGTTTATTTCATGCCCAAGGCTGATCTACTTTTTATATGTATTACAAGGAAACAAGTTTCTTCCAGTCCCCTTTAAACATGTTGTTTCATAAATATTATCAGTGCTCAACCTCAGCTGTAAATAATGACTCTCACTTTGAGGTAGACCATAGCTTAACTGGTAAAATGGCTTAATTGTCTTACTTACACACTGTGTTCTCTGCTGAGTTATTTAGAGCCCTTTTTATACAAAATGCATTATTCAAAACGCAATCTGTGCTCTTGACTTGCAGACTTCACATACGTTACAGAAACTCGTCTGTTCATTGTTTTACTTTTTTTTCCCTTCCATATTCCAGCACCTACATCTCTTAATATTTATGTTCTTCAAAAAAATGTTCTGTTCAGAACTTCTTCACCCTTACAAAAAGCTAATCGAAAGCACATATCAGGGAGGACAGAGACAGCATGAATACGCTTTAAGATGATAAAACTCCCTCTGCTGTCCTTTCCACGTCATTGAACGATAATGGCATCAACAACAGTTTTGCTCATCTTTCGGCCTTTCTGGTGGTTTTCAGCAATTGAAAACATCCTCTTTAAGTAAAAGAGCAGAAGCAAAGGCTCATATGCTCTGTGGAATCTTTCTTTACCTGACATATTGCTAGGAAACTACTATGTTACAATAAAACAAAGTTATAAAAATCCCATTGGAAGGAATGAAAAGGCAGGTGGTATTGTTCCCTAGGAATGTGCCAATATATTGCATCAAGCTGTTCTTGACATCTGTGATTGCTGTGTGCTCATTAGGAGAACGGGCAATACTGTTGTAAGCTGCAAATGGGAAGAATGAAGATTCCCGGACTGTCTGTCATACCTGTTCTCACACAAAAGCATAGATGAGATACTATTATAAGGCAATAATAATTATAAGGGAAGTTCATTAATTATTTAAGACCTTAATTAATCAGGAAGCAACATGAAGTTCTATCAGCAGATGCTAAGAAACATGTGAAATCCCTTTGACTGTTTAACTTCCTAGATCAATGCCTTGTTCAGGCAGTGTCTGCATTGCACCACTCTTCTCCTGTTGCGTAACAGTCCACAGCCGTCCCGCTGTGATCTGCTCCGGCTGTTGGAGATTTCTCTTTGTCACTTCACCTCGCTGACAACCCTGTTTCTCGCTCACTAGCAGTACGGTTAGCACTCTTGGCAAGTGCTGGTGTTTGGGATGGTTCTTAGCTACCTGTTGTCTTTTACATAGTGCTCTGTAGCTACCTTATAGTTTTATGAGTTTCTCTTTTTTAAGTCTTTCATTAACAAGAAATGGTAATAGAACTGTCTTTAATTCTCGATGTGTAGAGTAGGTAGCCCCAGGAATAATCTTCACAGGTCTGAATTTTAGCCCTCCCCAAATGCTGACTTGCTCCAGTGGCCAGGGATCTAGGATTCTTTTGAAATGTTTTATCTAAAAAATATCTTTCCTAAAGTCCTGGAAGACTTGGAAGAGAAGTTTTCCATGTTATAACAGATGGAGAAAAAGGAAGAACATTCATTGAATTAGTTTGAAGCTAAGGATAAGTTTAGCTTTAGTCTGAGCTTCAGGAGAGACTTCCATTACTGATATGTTCCCAGCTGATTGGTGATCTCAACTATGTTTCTCTCCATCAGAACCTTAAAGCTGTCATTTATATTTTTACAGGTACTTAAGATGTTTTGCGGTTAAGCTGTGCACAATAATTCACCTTCAGTTGCAGTCATTTTCTCTCCCATAACAAGACTTCCATAAATCATTCCTAACAAAGTAAATAAACCTCTCAGTTCCCACTATGCACCATTATTAAATTTCAATCCTTCTTTAAAAATAAAGATGAATGCATTTAGTAACTGCAAATAACTAGAACTGCCATCCTTTAAAATATTATCTCCTGGTATGGAATTTGAACTAGAGAAATGCATTTACTTTTAAGAATTTGAACATTAATCATCTGGCAGAAGTGACATACTATATACATGAAAGTTGGCAGTGGAGTGGAGCTGTATTTGACACCTTGAGGGAACATCAACAATAGCCTACAAAAGTAAGAGAGAAATACAGTGAAGCTTCATAGTGAAATATGAAAGCGCTCATGATATATACCACAGCGCTGAGGGCCATTCTGTGCCCTTGAGAATCTTTGGCAACAGAAGTGTTCAATCATTTGCATTAGTTTGGGTGTTAATTTTTGTACTGTAAACACTTGTGCAATTTCATTGAATCAGCCTCACTGTATTGAACAGCTACTGTAGTAGACTAAACAATGTTTACAGTTGTCTGTCCATTAGGGAACTGTGCTTCTCAAAAGTGAACGACGATCTTAAAATACAGCCCACCAAGACATAGGGGAGATGTGCTTCCTTTAAGCAAGTTGTATATTTGCACAGTTTAAAATTTGGTCCAGAAATCAGTGACAAGTATCTGTATCTTACCAGCAGCGATCACAATACCTACTAAAACCTGCATTCAGGACACCTTCAGCGAGCAGCATCTGAAATATCAGCAACAAGTTTTATGTGCAGGGCTTTTTGATGTGCAATGAAAGCCTCATCTTTATGAGACAAAAAGTAACTGTATGCAGACAAAAGTAACTGTATGCACATAAATAGTATTTCTCATCTCAGGGGAACTGTTTGCATACCTACATGCACGCAGTGGCAGAATGGGGTGAAACTTTTTGGTTTCTTTGTGTGATTCCCCCCCCCCATTTTAATTGCCTAAAACAGCATTTCACTTTACAGTAAAACACATAGCATATAATATCCTTCTAATGTGTTAGGTAATCAAACGTGAAACTAACCACAAAAATTAAAAATACAACTCGCTTTATTTTAATCAAAATTGATGTTTCTTTATTTTCCTTTTCCCAGTTTAATTATAAGGATTCTATGCTGTGTGTCTGAATTGCAACTGCAAGAGAAAATTCTTCATAATTTGACTTACGCTTCTTTAAGGATTAATACAACCAAGCTAAAGTCAGTCTATGCACTGACTGCCATAAATATTTATTTTTCTGTTACCAAAAAAAAAAAAAATCATTGATGATTCTATTTCAATTTTTTTTTTTAATATTTACAATGCATCAAATACAGTTAAAGGGCTTGCCGCAACAAGAATCAATGGTGCCTTAGAGGTACGTTACATATAGTGATCCACACTATAAATTAAGTTCCAGATCTCTACAAATATTGTAGTTATACCTCTGTGAAGTTGAAAATGCGAACAGCTTCTTTGTCACAGCCTAATTGGAGAGAAAAAATCTTTCCACTGAAAATTTTCAGCATACAATTGCTATTGTACGTATTTTTGTTTGTATGATGCAGCTGTATATGGCACATGCTGTTATCATCTACTATACAGATAACACTATGGAAAGACCTGGAAACGTGACAAGAAAAGCTTTTCTTGTACTTGGTTAAGCTTGCCAAAAATTGCCATGTTGCGAGTTTTCTTTCTTTTTCTGATGAAAAGAAAATTCATGTCACTGCAGTTGTGGTGACAGAAATAGCCTAAGGTAAATAAATACACAGATCTATTTTACTCTTTCTCCTGAGTTTTCACAAAATAGCAATAGCATGGCTCCCTTGCAGTTAACACAAAACCATTCCGACATCTCCATTACTCAATAATTTAATACCTTCTATAGCAGGTGATGTAGTCTTGTGCTTTCTCTTGATCTCAGCTTTTACAGGTTTAATAATTTCCATTTAATAACCAGAAGAGACCATACATATAAATACTGTCCACGACTACCTGGTGACATTAGTGAAGTAGATTTTTGCCTGTTTACCATGTCAAATTCTTGAGAACAGCATGCATGCTCCTTATATCCACTTAAGCACTTAACAGAATGTTCATGTATCGATTTTCGAGTGTCTTTTAAACCACTCAAATGAATTACATATGAGCATCGGAGCATTAGTGGGTTGTCCAAATGGGCATTGATCCTACAGAAATGACCTTGCTCCCACAAGGATCATTCTCTTTATTCCTTTCCTTCTATTTTTCTCTTTGGTTTGTCTAGCCATCATATAGCATATTACATTAAGATTCAGTCCCCTATCACCAGATGTGTCAAACATTTTTGTCGTAATAAAAGAAAGAAAATGATATTCCACACACTTGTCCTGGGTTCTGCATTAACCTCATTATAGCATTAGTTCTCATTCAAATCAATGTAAATGAGAACACAGAGTTTTTCTTTATAGAGGATCTTTCACTGTGAATACATAAACTGCCCAGTGAACCTCACTAAGCACGGAATCAGACTGCTGGAAAGAGAAAAGCTTTCCTAGTCAGCCCATACAAAAAACTTACAGGATGCTTCATCTTTTGAGGTTTAGCAAAGCTTAACACTTCATCGTTGCCTCTTAAAGTATCCTGCACGTACTCTGCCTTGCGAAACAGTTTCTTGAAAACTATGGAAGAGCTCCAAAAGATTTCTCTATATTGTTCCAGCTTCACAAAAGTATGCCTGGGTGAGGTTGGGCTTTAATGCTCCGTTAGTATGGCAGTAGTCGTTGCCTCCTGTGGGCGTCACTGGGGAGACGCAGGCGTGGGTGGCCTTTCTGCTGCCTGCAAGTTCCTGCTTCTGTGTTCTTTCTTCTCGCTGCTTCGGCTTTCTGTGTTACTGCCTTACTTTCTACCAAGACAAATAAATACTTATTGGCAAGAAAGCAGCACAGATTTGCCTTATAAAAAGGATCAGAAAGCCATTAAGTGACCAAGCCCATATAATTTAAGCAGTAGTCCAGAGTACAGTGTGAAATCTTTAACACAGCCCTATCTTATGAAGTCATGTTGATGGCTGGTGATTTCTATCCTTTCTCACAAAAGAGCGTGTTGTTTAGCAGAAATGCTGCAGTTATTCTGATATATAGAGGAGACTCACAAGCTGCATTTTTCAGTGACTCTCAGTTTTTACCGTGAGGGCTGTGTTTTTGTCTTGTTAGTTAAATCATTTTTAGTTGCAGAGGCAAAATGTTGATTTAGTTTAATACAATTGGCAACACAGAGTTTCACCTAGAAAATTACAGGCCTCTGTTAAGAATCAGTCCTCCCCCAGCCACAATTCATATCAATACTCATTGAACATGACTGTACTTCCATCTTTTGCTGCTGTTATTCAAAGGCTAAGAAATGCATTGAAAGATTTAAAAAGATCTTTTGTTCTACAAGTTTACTACAGGGGTGTAAGTTAAAAACATGTCTAGACAGGGACACATAAGCAAAATTAAACCAAATTAATTTACTGTAGTATGCATACATTTATTTCAAGTATTCCTTTCTGTGATATTTTCATCAGAAGCTAATTCTCTTTAAGTAAATTCATTTTACTTTGGTCAAGTAAAGCTTTATTTTGGAATTACAGTATCCACATGAACTCAAGGCTGTATTAAAGATACTTTAAATTTACACCTCTATTTAAATAATTCTACTTTGCTTTCCTGCTTATCTTTCCCTATGTCGACATAGCATCACAGCTGATAGAAGAGAACCCAAAGGGTCTGACCTTGACAGTGTGATGTAAAGCCTCTCTGTGTAGTCTGTCCCTTGGTACTCCCTGTTCCTTTCACCTCCGCTGAATCACAGTGATGTACTTTGTGGCATAAGCTGATAAAGATCATTTATAACTGGGACTGTGTTTATACACATAAGACGACAAGATAAGTACATTTATTAAAACTCAAAAAAATGGGTAGGGTTTTTTTTTTTTTCCCTGGGTTTTTCTTTTTTTGTTGTTTTTGGGTTTTTTGTTTCTTTGTTTTTTTAATTTATTATCAGGCCTTTATGGAGCCGTATTTCTTTCAATGGATGGATGACTAGATAGATAGACATCCTGGCCTTAGTGACCCAGGAATTGTCTGTCTTCCTATGAACCTGTGATATAGTTTGCTTCTTAAAATTAAATCATCTTTAGGTTTTCATAATGTTTGGAAAATGTCTTAAGGTTGTTACATTTATGAGATAGGAGGTCATAAAAAGAGTTACTAATTCAAATTGTGAGAACAGCACCAAAGAAACTGAGGGACGGGGAGGCAAACCATACTGAGATGTGAAAGGGAACTTTTTGCTGACCTTGCTAAAGGTTAGGGAAGGCACTTCCCCTCCAACAAGATTCCAGTGGAGAGAGGACACATCTCTCCTCCTCTCAGTGTGGTAAGAGTGCCAAGGCAGGTGTTAACCCAGTGAATCAGGCTTTTTCTCTTGTAGACTGTATGCATGAGTACACAGAGAATATGCAGAGCAACAAAGCAAACGCCTTCACATTCTACAGTGCTGTGCCCATGGCTTTCCAAATACTTATTTCTACATGCAACACTTGCAGGCTTGAATGCACCTGTGCCGTGCTTTCCTCTAAGATGATAATGTTCAATTGTAATAGAAATAACTGTTCAACCACATAAGTCTGAGTTAAGTAATGGGAGCACACAGTGGAGAAAGCAAGTAAGTCATGCCTGCCAGTTTGGTATCCTTGTTCTTTATTTTGGTTTGTAAAACATTATGTTTCACAAAATACGTTTTGCACTTTGCTCTTCCATGCTGTCTTTCATCCAAGGGACCTCAGAGCACTTTACACACATTATTAATTAGGCCCCAAAACAACCCTGGAGGTAATTAAGTATTTATTATTGTACAGATGCATGAGCTGAAATAGTGTCTGAGACACAGCGCCTCGTTTACATTAAAGGCCCCTTGGACTGCTCTATTAGCATAAAATGTCCTTAAAATAGTTGTAAATTAGATTCTTAGGAATGTTAGTGCTTCTTTATCCCTCAGAACAATGTAAAGAGCTAGCTTGTTCACAGGCCAGTTTATGTACCTGATCTTACACTGTGAACTGACAGTGCAGAACCTATTCTGGTTTAACTTCACATACGGGCATCTGCAAAGACCCTATTGTATAGGAAACCCAGTGCTGCTCCCAATGTCATTTACATCAACAGCTCCCCACTGCAAAATTTATAACTTACACATTTAATTGCTGTCATGATCTCCCTCTGAATCTGTATTTCCTATTTACAGTGCACAATTTCAAGAGGAGGCAGGAGAAGTGTCCCTATCCTGATCTGTGTACGGTCTGAATTGTTGAACGTGGCTTAGGTACAGTTGATTGAGTTTGCATTGCAGTGAAGTAGAAACAAAGTGTCTGTTAAGTTGTCTCAGAATATGGGTGATAACTCCCATTTGAAAAATGCTCATTTCTTTTGTTTTTATTATCTGATCTTGCCTTTAGTTTTAATTGCTGAAATTCTGCCTAAGTTCCCCTCTAAGTACCTCTGTTCTTTGTTTAATTTGTCCCTAAATTCATCTGTCGAGCGTGGATTTCCTTTGTTAAAACTTTTTTGACGTTTTTTTTTTTTTTCGTATTCTCTCTCTTTCTTACTGTTTCCTCAGCAAGTTTGCAGCAAGAGAGGAAATTATATTGCTTTTTTATACACAACATAACAAACACTATGCTAGGAAATTCCTTTGCAGTCTGCCTCTGCCCTGACCTAGGACTTCTTGCTGTAGGGACAGCAGGACTTTGCCTCTGCTTCTCACTAACACAGCTTAGCTGAAGCCTTACCTTCCCACATCTTCATTATTCCAAAGCTCCCAAAGGAGGTACAGTAAACTGCTTTTTCAGCATAACAGAGGTAAATAAAACTGACGTTCGACAATAACAACTTTCCTAAGAAATCTTCATAGTATAAAAAAAGGGACCGGCTTGCCTGGTAGTCTGATTGGTGGCTCCACTTCCTCTCCTGTGGACAGTGATCTAGCAATTTTTCAAAAAAGCTTTTTTTCCTAATCAGACAAGCAGATCCTGTGCATGAAAAACTGTGGAAAATAACCTGGGCTACACATTTCAAATAAAGAATTGAAGGTGAAACCAAGTGCAAAGTTTCCTTTGTTTGAACTTACTAGGCATGTTTCCCTCACAGAGTGGAGCTCAATTTCAAAATCCCCACATCTTTGGAGGTACCTCTGAGTATTAGCTCCCACTCTAAAAGCAGTGTGACTCTATATTTGTGTGGCACTGCGTAAAGGTATATAAATTCTGTTTCACATTGTGGCTAATTGGTTCACAATGTCAATCTACTACAGCTTCTTCTAGTCCCAGGGTTCGTGTTGTCAGTACTGATTCAGGATCTTTGCTTTGTGGCACAGACGTCCCTAGAGGTTTCTTCCTGTACAGGGAATTCTCGGTGTCAGATGCTGTTTAGAAATGCATATAATTTCTGTTTGCTTTTCCATTTTCACTGAAAATGTCAGGGTAGTTTTTTTAGTTAATCCAGGCACCTTCTGCAGTTACTGGAGTAGCAGAATAAAAAATACAAGTAGTGTTTATTGCCAGTTGATTTTCTCCCTCAGCAAGAAGGCTATGAATTTAAAATACATGTAGTTTAAATGTGGAGGGCATTCTGTACAAACTTCAAGGTTGATTTGAATTTTGGGCATAAACCACCTGACAGCTTCCGTTTCATATTGTGCTATTTTAGCTTTTAGTAAGTATAGCATCAGTAAGAAACACATATGCAGCTGATGCACAAGCTAGTAGTTCTTTGCCTCTACTTAATTTATCCTGACAAGAAGTTGCTACTGTTCAGTTTAGTTTAGGAGTGAAATAACCTTGTGTTGATCCAAGTGTATACATAAGAGAGTTTCAGGTTCTAAATAGGAGGTGTTTCACATTTTCTTCCCTATGACCAAGATTTTAGACATGAAGTTACACATTTATATATCTCAAATACTCTATGGCATTTAAATGAAACCATCTCTCTCATCACTGCACTACCATGGCAGGAACATGAAAATAAGATTGCATGGGACTTTCTGGATTATCAAATCCTGTTGTTTTCTTTCTCAGGCAAGTATGGTATAAATGGCTCATATTTGCTTTGAGGCCAATTGCTTTCCTTACTCCGATAGAGATATTGGTTCAGGAACTCACTCCTTTCATGATTACAAATCTATTATTTGCAACCTCTGTATATGCAAAGCCAGTCTACACCAGTTTGTACTTGGACCAACTTTGTTCATTAGCCCAAACAGCTCTTCTGCTTGGTGTTTCCCTCCAATATACTTATGCCAAAAGCAGTTTTGCCTCTTGTTCAGCTGTCATTTTGCTTGGGTTGCCACACCAGCTCCTTTTAATCTTATTCTGGAAAACAGATTTTTTTTTTTTTTTTTTTTCTCTCCTTGACCTCTCTCATAGTCCTCTACACGTGTTGCACTTTGAATTAGTATATCTTGCTTGCACAGGACCAGATGACCAGAGTTATCAAGTAGTAACCAGGAAGCCTTTTTGGTGCCTTGGATCATGGCATGAATACATCATTTGTCATCAAATAGCCCTTAGATTTTACCAGAACTTTATATTAGTCCTCAGTTACCTGCATTCTATTTTATAATGGCAGAATACATCTAATTTTTGTTATTTCAATCCCCAAGATCACTCTTCTTGCATGATGCTGCTATCTCCCATATGGCATCTACTTCTCACCTTTTGTCATCTGCAGATTCATTTAGCACTTTCCTAGTTTTTGTTATATTTTTGTTGATGAAAAGATCAAATAAGCTCAACCCTTGCACTGGTCCTTGAGGAATTCTCCATGTAAAGTCCCTGCAGTTCGATAGTTGCTTTCAGGATGATCTGCAGTTCTTATCCACTCTACATTTCTAACATGTCCCATCTTCTCCATCTTAAATGGTAGTTGTATATGTGGCATCGTATCAGAAACTCTGCTTTGCCTTGCTGAAGTCCGCTTTCTTTTCTCTAAAACATGGATTATCCTTTCCCAGAAAGATATTAGTTAAATTTGGCATGTAAATCTTGAAAGTATTTCAGTAGTTTTAAGCAGCATTTTTATAGTCTTATTCTTTGCCTTACCAAGAGAAAAAGAGACAAACTTCTATCATTTGCAAAAGAAACAGCTGTCCTGTGCTCCTCCATAACATAAATGATGACTTTGGTTTAAAATGCATTATGCCACTAATTAGTGTACACTGCTCTTGGAAGAGTAAGCAACTACTTTCATGGACAAAATAGGAACTCATGGCTTATGTGCCCTAAATTAATATGAGTAGTGGTTGTAGTGGATGTGTCACATCTCTGATTCTTTACATGCTCTTTCAGTATTGTCCTTTTGGACCATTGCTGCTGAATTATGTCCCTACGCTCAGCTCTAGCAACCACAGGGTTAAACTAACTCTATCTCTCCTAGATAGCACTTGAAAATAGAGTCAGGGCACTAGCCCATGCTTGCTCCATTTCCTAGCAATCAGCTTGCTCCCTACTTCAGAGACTATTTCAGCTTGTTTTCTCTGGCTCCTCCACTCTCAGGCCAACTAGCTCTACGCAGCGTAGTTGTGAGCTGCTGAGTGTCGTTTGGCATTGGCACTGGGGATCAGTCCTCAGACCTCCTTTATTTAGCAGAAGCAGATCAAGTGGTTCCTATGCAGTACCCTTGTGACCTGGGGACATAATTATTATTTAATATGTCTTTTGCATTCAAAGTGCCTGAAATGCTCTTAGGACTGTGCTTTTATCATATGATGCCACTTGTGTATTACATGTCCCTCAGTATACTGTGGGGGCATATGAGGGCACAAGGACTATTGCTGAGAAACTGTCCTTGGAGGAGCCAACAGAACATGGTAGGATCAATACCCACATTGACTGTTTGGTGGATTTTAGAGCAAAATACCATAGCAGCTGTGCCAGGGTGTCCTCTCATAGAAAACCAATTGGTCACTTCAGAAAGGAACCTGGGAGTGAATGAGAACGAGTGTGGTGAGGGTAGTCAGGCAATCCAGGTCCTGGCTCAAAGAGGGAGCAAGGCAAACTGGCAAAGCAGAAGTGACTGTGCTTGCACCATTTCCCTGCCATGTGCTGTCCCAGGTCTGATGATGCCTGGAATGCTCGAAAGCTCTGTAATCCATGATTCAGTGAAACCTGACCAGTTTGATAATTTGGAAGTTTATCTGATGCCATTACAGCTTTTAGATCTTGAACAAAGTATCTAAAATACAATCCTTTGGGAACTACTTATTCTTTTGCTCATTGCTAGCTAAGTTTTTTGCATTGGCTATTTCCTCTAAGGAATAAAAGGAGACATTTACTTCTGAAAAGCCAATAAGACTGTGATAATTTATTTTAAATTTTAGGCAAAAGCATTTTTTTCTTTGTAAATGAATATTTTAAATCTATGCACACCAAAATTCTGTGACTGTTGCTTTCAATTAGAAATAATAAGGTTAAAGAAGCAACCTCAATTGAACTATACAGGTAAGGAAAGAAATTATTTTCAACTGAGCAAGAATGAAGAGTCTAGATGTTGCATTAGATGTTTAAAGTGTACAGTGAGAATCCCCAATACACATTTTAATTTGCATTTAGTATCTGAGTTCCTCTGAGTGAAATCCCAGTTGCTTATGAAAAGCTGAGGTTTAAAATCTGTCTAGTGGCCATAGTCTTAAGGCTGAAGGTGAAAGAAGTCTATTACTGAGAGAATAATTAAGGGTCTGGTCCTCAGCTTGGCTAATTTGATGCAGTTCCTCTGAGGTTAATGGACCTTGACTGATTTACATGAGCTGATAACTTACCTTCAGCTCCATGTTTTTAGTGAGTAAAATTATTTGTAAGAACTATCTCATATCCATTTAGGAAATATTCCACAGTGAGGGAACAAATGCACAAAGAAACTTAGTGATATAC
Source organism: Platalea leucorodia (assembly GCF_965183815.1). Taxonomy (NCBI): domain Eukaryota; kingdom Metazoa; phylum Chordata; class Aves; order Pelecaniformes; family Threskiornithidae; genus Platalea; species Platalea leucorodia. Next base: position 19,781,400 of record NC_138827.1, on the reverse strand, counting down.
ATCACCTACAGGGCACCAAGAAAGAGGGAATGATGACAGAGGTAAAGGTCGAGGTCTGCTCAAGTTTTAGGGAATCCACAGGGTGCACTTTTTGTTCACTTGCTTATGATGAGTTGAGTAACATAGTGCAAAATATACAGGACTGCTGCTAATCCCATATGTGTACCTCATGTAAGTAGATTGATTGTCATTGTGCTATTGTAATATACAGTGTTCATATAAACTAAACGCAGATAAGGTCTGTGTACAATTTCTCCAGTATCAATGGAAGAAACGGTGTCTCATGGAAAGATCAACAGTTCCTAAAACATGGATGTTCAAACATACTGCACTATGTTAGTCCAAATATCATGATACTTAACATCTCATTTGCTGAAAAATACTTGAGTTGTTAATAATGTATGAGATTACTATAAATCCACCAACAGGTAGTATCTGTGAGAGCTGCTGAATGAAATGAAAAGCAGGATAATTCAGATATAAGCATGCATTAGGAAAGGATTTAAAGGAACAAACTGTCTCAGTGTTTTCTGCTGCTCTTTGATGAGGGGTTAGCTTTGAGTTCAGTAAGAAGCATTCAAAGTTCAGGAGTTACTCTTTCTTAACAATGATAGCCAAATCCAGATGAATAAATCATGGTCTTCTATGAGAACAGATGGATGGTTCTGTGATCAAAACATCAGACAATGTTCTCTGCTGTCTTTGCTATACACTTAATAAATGTGAACAGACTATTCACTTAACTTTCCTATGTCCAAATTTCCCAACAGTAATCTGCAAAGAACATTTCCTTGCCAACGCTTGTTTCTTTTGAAAGTGGAAACAATTACAAGCTTGTTTAATGTTAATATATACAACATGCGCAAACAAACATGACCGAAGTATCTGCTGTAGATGGGCATGACAAATGTCAGACTGGTTGTCAGGGTGCTTAGCTGGTGTCCAGGTTAGAGAGCCACCTAAGCCATTTAAAGTGCAACACAGAGCAACTAGAACTGCTGCTTCAATTTCGATGAGGGAGTATTAACCCTCAGCAGGAGGAGTATTGCATCTGCCACAGAGGTCCTTTTCCTCTCCTGCACGCTGCAAACCCATCACTCCGAGAACAGCATTGTCATGGTCATTGTTTTCCCTGATGGGTGCTGACCAGGACAGGACTGAGACCTAATCCAGCGTACTCTGGAGAAAGCATGAACTCTGATGTCTCGACTTTCCCAAGTTTACCTGAATCCAAATTTTCTGTGGATCAGTTTGTATATAAAATAAAACTGTGGGAATTTAGAGTACAACCAAGGATAACTGAATAACAAAGCAAAGCTAAGAACTTTTTAAACAGATTTGTTTCCACATTTTATTCATTTTAGTCCTAGCAGAATAACAAGTCTCCATAAGAAAGAACTGAATCCTATTTCGGCTAATGCATTTTCAGCAGAAACATTATGGTACATTTAAAGTATCTTTTTGCTTTTTAAGTTTGGATCAAGGAAAAAAAACCTAACAGCCATATCATAGTCTGAATTTAAACCACAGAAAGATAGAAAACCAGCTAGTAAGTAAAATTGATAGAAAAGTCATAGAGACAATTTATACAGAGCTCCACAATACTGTTTTTCGGGAAACAGTGATAATTGAGATTAACTTGGATGGAGTAAGTCTTTGGATTATACAAGGGGTGCAAATGATGCTTCTCTCCAACTACAGATGTGTAATTTATGAAAACTGCAATATTTTCATGCAGAGTCTCAAAGCAGAAAAAACGACAAATGTGCAGTATTGGTTTTGGAAATTACAGTCTAGGAATAGGATAATCGGATCTAACTGGAACATAGGGGAGTTTCTGCAATCATTATCCCAAGTGAGATCGCTTGAGGACTGAGAAGTTTCGCAGTTGTCAAAGAATGTGTTTAATAGGTTTCTTCATAGATTTTTCTTAAAAGTAGTATTTTTTGTTTATTAGCTGTATCTGTATTTATTTTCTAGGTTGTGGTGGGTTGACCCTGGCTGGATGCCAGGTGCCCACCAAAGCCACTCTATCACTCCCCCTTCTCAGCTGGACAGGGGAGAGAAAAGATAACGAGAGGCTAGTGAGTTGAGATAAGGACAGGGAGAGAACATTCACCAATTACCATCACAGGCAAAACAGACTCAACTTGGGGAAATTAGCTTCATTTATTGCCAATCAAATCAGAGCAGGGTGATGAGAAATAAAACCAAATCTTAAAAACACCCTCACCCCACCACTCCCTTCTTCCTGGGCTCAACTTCACTCCTGAGTTCTCTCCCTCCTCCCTCCAATCAGCACAGGGGGATGGGGAATGGGGGTTGTGGTCAGTTCATCACACGTTATCTCTGCTGCTCCTTCCTCCTCAGGACTCCTCACACTCTTCCCCTGCTCCAGCATGGGGTCCCTCCCACAGGAGACAGTCCTCCATGAACTTCTCCAACATGAGTCCTTCCCACGGGCTGCAGTTCTTCACGAACTGCTCCAGTGCGGGTCCCTTCCATGGGGTGCAGCCCTTCAGGAACAGACTGCTCCAGCGTGGGTCCCCTGCAGGGTCACAAGTCCTGCCAGCAAACCTGCTCCAGCGTGGGCTCCTCTCTCCATGGGGCCACAGGTCCTGCCAGGAGCTTGCTCCAGTGTGGGCTTCCCATGGGGTCAAAGCCTCCTTCAGGCATCCACCTGCTCTGGCTTGGGGTCCTCCACAGGCTGCAGGTGGATATCTGCTCCACTGTGGACCTCCATGGGCTGCAGGGGGACAGCCTGCCTCACCATGGTCTTCCCCATGGGCTGCAGGGGAATCTCTGCTCTGGTGCCTGGAGCACCTCCTCCTCCACCTCCTTCTTCTTCACTGACCTTGGTGTCTGCAGGGCTGTTCTTCTCACATATTCTCACTCCTCTCTCTGGCTGCAATTGTCATTGTTGAGAAACCTTTTTCCCCCCCCTTCTTAAATATGTTATCCTAGAGGTGCTACCACCATCGCTGATGTGCTTGACCTTGGCCAGCGGCAGGTCCGTCTTGGAGCTGGCTGGCATTGGTTCTATTGGACAGAGGGGAAGCTTCTAGCAGCTTCTCACAGAAGCCACCCCTGTAGCCTCCCCGTTACTAAAACTTTGCCACGCAAACCCAATACATAGGTATAGCAAGATAAAGGCGGGACTATGATCTGTGGGCTACAGTCCTACTGGCTTCAGTCAGTGAGGCACAGACTTGCTCACATGTAGATGAAATAGTATAGCTGTGCAAATCACGACTGCCAATATCCCTACACTCCCACACGTGTTGGCAAACTCTTCTGCTATTTTTTTTTTTTTTTTTTTTTTTTGTTAGGATTTCCAAAGCCTTATGGGAACTGGGTTCTACTCTGCGGGCTTCCAACTAACAGTATATGGAAATCAGGCAGGTCTAAAGGATTTTATCTGGGGGAGAAAATACCAAACTCTCATCCACTACACATGGACAAAATAACCTTAGAGACCACTAGCCCAATGCACAGATTGAGCAATCATTAAGAAATTCTGTCAGTATGATGTGTATTGCACACTCTGAAATTAGAGATAATGGCTATTAATAACATCTAAAGCTTTTCAACTCTGCCTCTATAAGAAGGTCAAATGAGCCAATATAATCCATGAATAGAAGAAAAATATTATTGCAAAAATCTTATAGCCTATCATTAAAATTAATCAGGACATTTTAGTTACTCAGTGATTAAATGTCAGGATGCTGTGTTTCTGGTGATGGCAAGGAGAAGGAAAATACCTGAGTAATGGTTAAAAAAAATGCTCCTTTAAAAGATATTGCTCTGATTTTCTACTATGACAGCTTAATAGCCTCTGACTGATGCAATAGAAAGCACTCACACAGACACCAAAAACACACACATACACAGACACTATATTGCCTGCTGCAGAAAGCAGTGTCTTCCTAGAAAAAAAAAAAAAGGAATAAAAAGATCAACACTTAAATATCAACATTCTTGTTACTGTTTAAAATTCTTATTAGTTCCTTCAATGTCTTTGCTTGGAGCAATGTTCTTCATAGCACCAAGTAATATATTGATGTATCAGGTTATACGTGATTGTGACTCTTCCTCCTCCCAGATGCAAAGCAGACTTACAGTTTCTCAGGACAAATTTCATTTTCAAAATAATGGCCTCTCCTTAGCTTGTGTGAGTGGCAAGAGTTCTGGTGGAATAAATGGTTTGGTCCCATTAATTATGTTTTATTACATACCATATTCAAGAAATATAGTTTTCTGGACAACTTTGATCACTCAGGCTTGTGATAATGGTCACTCCCACCTCTAGAGTCCTCATGGAATTTTATTCTCAGGCATAACATTTTTTCAAGAGAATGACCTTTTACATCAAGTTTCAGAACTTTTGTTACACTGTGCTTTATTTCTGAAAGCTCCAACTATCCTTCTTCTAAACGGGTATCTATCCATGTCAGATGAGTTAAATACTAGGATATTGTTTAGTTTGCAGAGCCTATTTTTTCAGCTTAGTTATAGCACTAGGTGCAGCTCTAATAGAGACTGTTATCAGGTCAATACAGGTATTTTTAGTATGATGTTAACTAAACCCAGGTCTTAGCCTCATCTATGCCATGCGAGTTAGCCTGGTTAGGTATAGTGGTTCCAACTGCGTCACCTAATGTAAGTATCCTGTCAAATGCTTAATTGGAAAGGCTCTAGCATGCTTGAACTCTCTCTTTTGCTACATATTCCTTTAAAATATCATCAGCTTTTAGAGTTTTTATCAATGCATCTCTGTATGCACTGTCTTAATTATAGACCATTCCTCTTCTTTTTTTTTTTGTTCATTTGAATGCAAATCCTGTTCCTCACTGCTGAACAATGGAAATGTCCACAGCCCTCACTTCCTCGGATCAGGGTTCAGATTTCAGGAATCAAAAGAAAAGAGCTGTGCCAAGCCTGAAGAAAATTAGACAGCTTAAAATGCTGTTGAATTGTAATACTGCACATGCAATGTGATATTAATAGTCCTGTGCGGTAATGAGGAAATATATTGTGTGTATATGCTGTGGCCTACTACATACAATAATATGTCAGCTATTAATTGGATACTGTTTTCATTTATTGAAAAAACCTTCTGTATGCTGAAATAATCTCCAAATCCATGGAAAGAAACCACCTGTATTTGTAACTATTCTTATTAAGCCCTCAAAAGGAGCTCTTCTGATAAAGAGTGCTGACAACAGATCTGCTTCAGGTGGAACTAGGTCAGTAAGCAATTGTAAGTCAATAGTTGAAATAATTGAATAATTTAAATCTGAACGCAATAATTGAAAGATTCAGTCTTCTGAATCTATGTACTGTAAGAGTGTCTACGTGACTGCGAAATGACAAAGGCTATTACAGTGGAGAATCTCCTTTCTGAAAGATATGACACCAGAAATTATACTTTCCGAAAGAAAGAAAGAGACATTTGGAAGGTATTTTCTTAATGAATGTCAGTACAAACCCTGGCTAAGTTTCCTATCCTTAGGCATACCTCACACACCTTGAGATTTATACTGGTATTTACCGGAGAGGTAGTGCTTGTTAATTTTGGCTAGACAAGCCCGTTTTCTGCCTATTTTGGTGGGCTTGTGTAACCTTTGGGTTCCTAGGTAAGTTGTTAATTCACGTATGAGGAAGGAAGTTGAAAAGAATGCTAACAGAATTTGTTTTTTCTTGGTTCAATCCTCACATTTTATGAATGTACATATGGTTAAATGTTTTTCTTATTGTCTCTGTATTATGTCATGTACAGCATGTTTCACCTTAACTGAGTTCCAGAAGGAAAAACAGTAATGAGCCCAAGTGGAAAATAGCCCTTGTATTTATTATCAGCATTTAATTTGGTGCTGTATTCCTCTAAGGATTAAAGGGTGGTCTTTGTTCCAGCCGTGTCAATGAGAATCCTTCTCTAGAACGTGGTGAGCTCTAGATCAGACCCTAAAAAAGAAGAAAATCTCACCCAAATGTTCAGAATCAGTTACAAAGACCATGAAGAAGCAGCTTGCTATGTTGCACCTTGTTTAATGAAAGTGTAGAAATTAATCATTTTCTTACTAGCATGTTGATAATTAAGAATATGGACAATATAAAAATGGTGAATTAGGGAACTTGTTGATTTTTGCATGTCATTAACAACTCATGATCATGTGTTATGTTTCTTCTACACTTCAGTGGCATCCTTGCCCTTCTGCTAAATTGGTTCCAGAGAGCCAAGATCAAAATGTTTAACTGGTTTGCATGGCCCAGGGGGCTGCCAATGTTTTGTAATCACACTGGGCCAAATCCTTCTGTATTTTGATCACTAACCATTAACAAATGATTACAACAGATGAACTCATGCAGTAAATGTCTTGGACATTGGTACTGTAAGATAGAAAACAGTGTTTAAAACACAAGTCTTTTAAGCTAAAATAAAATATGTTACCAAGTTTATATTCAACATCTGTTTTCCATAATAAATGGAACAAAAGTCCTTTCCTATAAAAGGAATTCCTTCCTCAAACTTAAAAATATCAAGTTGTAATAGTGGGAAAATAACATGTGCTGCTAGCATATTGTGATTATATTCAATTAAAGCTTTTTTCTCCACTTTCCAGACCATAGTAAAAAGAAATTTGTTCTATTTTTGTCAGCACTGCAGACAGAACAAAGTGAATTAGTTTTCACTGATTTTCACAGTCATCTGTAAACAAGATTTATTAAAGTAATTAAATGAGGATTTTGTAATTTGTACAGCATTTAACTCAGAATTTCAAAGTGTTAAAAGTGCTAATATACTTAGAATTGATTTGTCTTTAGATTATGTAAGACTTGCAGATATTGCTGTTTCCTAATGGAATCGTAATCAATTATAAACTATTGGGTTCGTGCTCATTTTTGTAAAGTATACATGTGAAAGAAGACCTGTGACATTGCAATTGGGAGAAAAACAATCTTAAAAAGTCGACACGTGTGGGAATGCCGCACACAATGCTCATGGAAGGACTGGCCTACATCTTACCGCAGGCAAATCTCTAGTGCTGTTTTGACTAAGATCGAATCTGAGGAATCTGACCATTGACATTTCTTACTTTACATTCTTTTTCCTTCTGTTCCACCACATAAATTTTCCTTTCACAACAACCAGACTATATTATGCTAATCGCCCCAAAGGTTCATCTCCCAGTCTTTTCATCTTCACATTCACTTGTTTGCCTGGTGTTCCCCATGGAGCCCACCACAGCCAGCGGCTGCTGCTGTCCAGCCTCCACCAACCCCCCCTGCCAGCTGCTGCTCTCTCCACCCTCCCAGGGCTGGGCTGACTCTTGCAGCTGCTGCAGCTGCTGCTCAGGTTCTCACCACGTTACAGCCCACTGCTGATGTGGCTGCATCTCAAGAGACGCGGCTCAGGAAGCTGCCTTCTTTCTTTTTGTCAGCATTTTGTCTGTTTATTGTTCATAGGAACTCCAGCCAGTTCCTTTTAGCAGTCTGTTCTAACCTGGTGTGTCACCACCAGATGTGTGGCTAATTCTAAGAGATTTTTGATGCTTTCAGAAAAAAAGAGTGTTTCTCTTGTAAAAACATGCATTTTTCTTCCTTTTCCATGCCTAAGTGGGTTTTTTGTTTGTAAGATACAATGTAATTCTTTATAAGGGAGGTAAGATTTTGCTCATCTTAGTTACTCATCTGGTCTGCCTTCTGCATGGAAGAATGAGATAGAAGGGTTATGGAAGCCACATGCACTGTTTGTTAATACATGGAAAACAAATAACTTTTTTCATTTTTCTGTCCTAATTGATGATTTCAGTTTTCAAGTGCAAAAGTTACAAAGGGTGCTGCCCAGAAATGCTGTGCTGCCACATCTGACTGATGGCTTTGGGAAGTTTGGGGAACCGCTCAGTTAAATGTCTGATAAAGTCAGAACCTCCAAACACTTTCAGTTAATGAATCCCTCATTCTCATGCGTTTCTTACTATTCTTTCAAAACCTTCTGTATGAACTGGAAAATTAATCTTATTGTTTCACCAGAAGAACAATATTCACTTTATGTCTTCTCATGTAAACACTGAGAAAAATTAACATTTATCTATTGCTAAGTTTCTGAGGTAGAATTCTCTAGAGGGGTTGCTCCTCTCCAATAGGCAAGTGAGAAACCACAATGCTCACCCCCTCTTTCAATCCAGGAGGCTGCTGAGCAAGATGAAAAAACAGTATGCTCTACTGCAACCTGATCTGCATCTGCTGGAGATGACTGCCGGACATGCAGGTGATACAAATTAGTGCTCAACTTTTCCCCCAGGCTATGGCAGCCTCTTGCATCTGTGCTATGGGCTGAAAACCTCAGCTGCGTTTTGAAGTCCTGCCTCTGATGTGCTCTTGCAGTAGGACTGCTTGGCTGCATCCATTTCTGCCAGCCTTGTGCAAGAGACTTTCCATTGCCAGAACTGTTCTTTGGGCAGTGGGAGGTTGATTTAATTTGGATTTCTTGGGGTTTGTGTTTTTATTTTTTCCTTTGATCTATTATGTCATTCACTATAAGTAGATCAGGCTAACGTCAATTGGAATAAATATTGACTGGATACTGTGGGTCCTCTGACAGAACCCTGTTGCTTATAGAGTGATGTAATTGATGTAAAAATATTATCTAAAGTAATTTAGTAACAAATTAAGGGGACCGTTCCTAATTCTTCCCTGTACATCATTCAAATCTGGAAGCATCTTGCTTAGTAATTTTGTTTGATTTCTTCTTTTCCCTTTCAGTAATATTTGCATGAAGTTATCTTTCTTTCTACCTTGCTCTGACCACCTCACCCTTCTATATCTTTCCTTGACGCCTCATGTCATGCTGTTTTAAATTCAAGATTGTGAGTAATTAAAATGTCTGCCGCATTTATACTGAATTTAGGCAAGTTGAAAATAAAATTTTAGAGAGAAAAAATCAGACTTTCTTCTTCACATTTGTGTAATGGGTGTGCAAGTAGAGAACAATATTGGCAAATTTCTATTTATGAAGTTAATAGCTAAAGTAATAGCTGAGGTTGTTCCATCAGCAATGATTTTACTCATCATGCAATCTCCATTGCTGAAGAACCGAGGAAGCTGCACAGTTTTTAAAAAAAGAAATTTTAAATATTTGGAGTAGAAGTGCTGAAAGGCACTCGGAGCCACACAGAGCAATTGCTTCCCTGCTGAAAAAAATATTGGCTACTTTACTACTCATGATTTCACAGATTGCCTTATAACCATGGTTAAGAGAATGGGGCCTGGTGAATAATGTATTTTTTTTAATGCTGTAATTGTTTCATGTTGATTTTCATTTTACTGTATATGCAGCCTCTTTAGAAATGGAATATTTTCACAAGCAACTGCATCTGATCGGAAGTTTTGCCTAAAGATCTGGGTGGGATAGTCCTGACTAATGTAGCTTAGCTGCTCTTCCTGTAGCGTCCGGACTTCTGAGCTATACATAGTAGTGCTCTCGGTGTGTGCATGTATCAGAATTGTTAAATATTTTTTAGATCTATATATTTTCCATTATTGATCACAGCAAAGCAAAATTTAGCATAACATTTTACACTGTTTTGTAACACAAGGGATTTTCATTCCATTCTTGTGATCAGCGGGTTTGGTGTGGCTCTACATATTATTTGATACAATGGTGAAATTTGTTTATTTTATTTTCTGATAAGAAGATATTAAGCATTCAAACCTTTATAAAAATAAGTATGTTTGATGTATTTGAATGTCAGTATGAGTGACATATTCATTTAGTGCCATGAATATTTTCTGTTACCCTTTTCAGTTTCCCCTGTTCTGCCAGCTGGTAACACTCCCTCTAGGGTGGGTCCTGACACAAAACCTGGCCCGCAGGGCTTTGGAGCACTTCCTGAGGACTTACCTCATTCACTTTTGACTGGCAACTTTTTTTAATTTTGGTTATTCTTTCTCAATTAAGGTTTTTTTTCAACAGTATTGGAAAATATTTTGTTAAATTCTAGGGGGTCTATTGTATATAATTGAAAAAAAAGAAGGTAACTTACGCAGGTAAAAAAATTATGAAGGTAAAAAAAGGAGGTAAATTATGTCTGTTCTAATTCTGTTTCTCCTCCTGGGACCTACAGAAAAGCCCACTAGCACCAGCACAAGTAACCCCATCAGCTTCCCTGGGCTTTGATCTTGTGCCAAATTTAGAATAGAGCAATCTGTAAACTGATGAACTGAGGCTATGGATAAATAAGGCTACAGGTAACCTTTCCTGGAGGTGCGTAAAGAAGGCAGGACTTATTTCAGCCTAGGTCACTGTATAAGCATGAAGTAGTACATAGGTACTTTATCAGTGCAATAGCAATACAATGCTGTGTGGATTTCATGCAAAGATTGCATTCCTGATTACCCAAGAAAGCCAATTTGTATCAAAATTCAGATCATTATCAGGCAATATATTGTGATGCATGTAGAAAAGCTCCTTTTTTTCCTCTTATATTCACATCTGCCTGTTTATTAGCTCTGACCTCAAAAATTGGATTTTCTTTCCATAGGCTATACTTGCATACATTATTAACTAAAAATTTCTGTACTCACTCTCAAAAATTTTATCAGAACATAATAACTATGGTTTCATAAGTCATTTTGTTGCTGCCATTTCATTGTAACAATACCAGCTGAACTTTATGAGGAGGGTTACAAAACAACAAGAGAAGCATGCAACACAGGTTAAAATCTGGTGCGGTTTCAAAGTAATCATTTTAGACATCTAGCATATATGTGCCAAAAAAGGCTCCAGTTCCAAATCAAAGTTTGAAGGACTCCATCTCTCTCTGTTGTCTATGGAAAGAGCCCTTACCTACAGCCAAGCTGGGTATTTAAAGTTGCTCAGTGGTTTTAAATTGTAAACAAAATGACTAGCTTTCCCTCAATATGACTTAGAATGTGTGTATTTATTTTTAAAATCACACTGTAGATATAGCTGTGACATTAATTACCACATTGGGTGTATAAAATGCCAATTTATTTGCACAAAATTTCCTCCTTAGTGATTGCTAGATGTGCAAATTAGGACAGCACTTACTTATGCATAAACTGGAAAAGGTGTGCCTTTTCTACAGAATAATTAAACATCGAACCCATCATGAAAATGAACAAAGCACATATCATTTCTACTGTACAACAAATAGGAGATGCTGTGTTAACCTCCCCTGCTACAACTGTTCCTTCTCCAGTAATGTTATAACACATAACACCTTTAATATGTTTAACCCTGCAATAAAAAAAAATCATTTTTGAGTGAAGACAAGGTCTGTGAAGCCAAGTCATTTTCCTTTTGTAATGACACAAACATAACTGGTTTTAGAGCATACTAAAATTATAAGAGCACAACCCTCTGCCCATTTTCCATTCATGTTTTCATTATCATCAAAATATGAACATGTCGGTCTGACCTTGGTGCTGGGGAAGGTTATGGAGCAGATCATCCTGAGTGCCATCATGCGGCATGTACTGGACAACCAGGTGATCAGTCCCAGTCAGCATCGGTTTATGACAGGTGGGTCCTGCTTGACTAACCTGATCTCCTTCTATGACAAGATGACCTGCTTAGTGGATGGGGGAAAGGCTGTGGATGTTGTCTACCTGGACTTCAGTAAGGCCTTTGACACCGTTTCCCACAGCATTCTCCTGGAGAAACTGGCTGCTCATGGCTTGGACGGGCATACACTGCTGGGTAAAAAGCTGGCTGGATGGCTGGGCCCAAAGAGTTGTGGTGAATGGAGCTAAATCCAGTTGGCGGCCAGTCACAAGTGGTGTTCCCCAGGGCTCAGTACTGGGACCAGTTCTATTTAATGTCTTTATCGATCATCTGGACGAGGGGATCAAGTGCACCCTCAGTAAGTTTGCAGACAACACCAAGTTGGGTGGGAGTGTTGATCTGCTGGAGGGTAGGAGGGCTCTACAGAGGGATCTGGACTGGCTGGATCGATGGGCTGAGGCCAACTGTATGAGGCTCAACAGTGCTGGGTCCTGCACTTTGGTCACAACAACCCCATGCAATGCTACAGGCTTGGGGAAGAGCAGCTGGAAAGATGCCTGGTGGAAAAGGACCTGGGGGTGTTGGTTGACAGCCGCCTGAATATGAGCCAGCAGTGTGCTCAGGTGGCCAAGCAGGCCAAGAGCATCCTGGCTTGCATCAGAAATAGTGTGGCCGGCAGGACTAGGGAAGTGATCGTCCCCCTGTACTCGGCACTGGTGAGGCCGCACCGCGAATCCTGTGTTCAGTTTTGGGCCCCTCAATACAAGAAGGACATTGAGGTGCTGGAGCGTGTCCAGAGGAGGGCAACGAAGCTGGTGAAGGGTCTGGAGCACAAGTCTTATGAGGAGAGTCTGAGGGAGCTGGGGTTGTTTAGCCTGGAGAAGAGGAGGCTGAGGGGAGACCTTATTGCTCTCTACAACTACCTGAAAGGAGGTTGTAGCGAGGTGGGGTTTGGTCTCTTCTCCCTAGTAACAAGTGATAGGACGAGAGGAAAAGGCCTCTGCCTGCGCCAGGGGAGGTTTAGGTTAGATATTAGGAAAAACTTCTTCCCCAAAAGGCTGGTCAGGCACTGGAACAGGCTGGCCAGGGAAGTGGTTGAGTCTCCATCCCTGGAGGTATTTAAAAGATGGGTTGACGTGGTGCTTAGGGACATGGTTTAGTGGTGGACTTGGCAGTGCTGGGTTAACGGTTGGACTTGATGATCTTAAAGGTCTTTTCCAACCTAAACGATTCTATGATTCTATGGTCCTATATCTGAACTTAGGGGAATATGCTATATAAAGTACCAATTATTTTTATTGCCAAACATGGTATTTGTTTTATTTTCCTGTTTGCTGTTCTCAAAGATAAAACAAGTTAGGATTCTGAGCATATTCCCAAATTAAAATTTACTAAGAAATACTAATGTAAGGATCTAAAAAATGTCCAGAGAAGTACCCAGTTATATGGAATGTTATATAAAATTCGGAGGATATGGGTTGCAGCCCACTACTCCTCAGACTTCCTGTATTTCTTGGTTTCAGACCTACCAGAAGTATGTATTTGATGGTATTTCAGGTCCCCTCCCTGTTCCTGAAATGGAAAAATGAGTTGTGGGGGTGTGAGGGAAAATGAAAAATTTGGATGAACTACCAGAATTTGAAGACTGCGACCAAGTTTTGGTTCAAGCCCACTTCGAGTGTGGGGCTACCATGTGGGTCAGTTATTTCATTTAGAAAGATTCATCCTTCCCTAATTAGAAATGGCATTCTGGAGCCAGAAATTACACTGCTTCTTCAGAAACTGAGCATGTGTGGGTTCGGCTCCTGTCAAGGACAATTTTTAGCATTGAGATAGTGTGGTGCCCTAGAAATAACTGCGACAGACAGAAAGAATGAGTGAGGTTAGCATACTAGTCACAGTTACAATACTGAGTCATATGTATATATTTATTTCACTGTTGATTGCCAAAGGCAATGCAAGAGTTTGAGACTGGGTCACGTTGCACAAAGGACGTCTGTGATATTGCTTTAAGAACTACACTGGCTTGTCAAAGCCAAAATATGAGATATAAAAAGAAAAAAGCTCCAACTTTAGAAACATAGATACAATGGTAGTGCTGAGCTTTCTAATGACAAGGAATTAATTTGACTCTTATTTCATACTGGATTACATTCAACTCAAACTGTGTATAAACTGTCCAGTGTTGATTTCTCTAAAATAGATTAAATGATCTGTCTTTCAGTTGCAAGCTCCTCAAACAGGGACAGTCTTTCTGTGTGTTTTGGAAACCATCTCGCGAACAGTTTGCATTCAGAGTGGAAATGATAGAATTAGCGAGAAGATCCCAGAAATTCTGCTGGGGAGGTGCTTGCAAGGATTAAAAAATAAATAAATACTCTAATGCTTCTCCAACAGCCTGCGGCTATGCCAGTACTCAGGATGGGTTTAGTGGAGGTTGCTGGAAGGCTGGCAAAATCCTGATTTGACAATGACTTGCAATGATTTCATGGAATTTCTTTGTAGCTCTTAGGAAGAGTTAAATTATCTATCCACTTTACTCTGGGGCATCCGTAAAGGAGGCTGGAGACATAAATATTGATTATTGTCAGCCAATGCAAATTCTTATTTGAATCAGTCTGTTTGGGTAAGAAGGAGAAATTGTATAATAACAATTTTTTTCACAAGAAGAGGCAGCTGAGACACCCTCTACTAGTGAAGCATTCATTATCCGTTTCCTTTGCAGCAGTTATTTTTCCTTGCTCTGCTCAAAAGGATTTCCAATCTGCTGTTATTACTTATCCTAATACCAGAAGAAGAATTGTCAGAGCAATTAGGATTCCCAAGCCATTTTGAAGGCTCATTGCATTTGATTTTGTAATGTCTTTCCCAAGAGTTTGCCATCCAGCTACAGTTTACTATCCACTAAAACTTAGGGGAAGAAATGGAACTGCTCACAGAGAAAAGAAACCTTAGGGCAAAGAAAGAATCATGTGACTCTCTATGCAGCTGTTTGATAAGATGAAGTTTCTTGAAGATACCAAATATTTAGTGCATTGTACAAAATCACATGATAGCTTGCTTAGTGTACTTCTTGGAGGTAATCTCAGAGAGAGCATTGCTGCCTTACAGATTAATTCCGAGATGAGCTCCTGCGTAAGAAGTGGCAGACATGTGCCACAGCCTTTTTGTTTGAAAGGGCTGCTGCAGTGCAACCTACGCTCTACTGCTATTGCTTTTCGATATGCTTTTCAATGGTTTTGCTCAGTTGCCCAGTTCTGGTAGCAGCATCCCATTGTAATCCTTATTTCAATCAATACCACAGAAACGGGCAAAGCTTTCCACGCAGAAATCTCCACCGATACTGAATCACCTCAACACTTTTATTCAATTTATCTCTTCAAACCTCCTGTCTCCCTGCAATCGCAACTCTTCTGCTCCTGCAAAATCAATCCGCTCGCACGTAACTCACTTCAAAAGAAGCACCCACTTCATTTTCAATTAAACTTCTCGCGGATTACAAACAAGCCCCTTCTGCGTTCAGGCGTCAGCTGCCGGCGCGCGCCGCCCGCGCAGCGCGCGGGCTCCAGGCCCTGCCCTCCGCCGGCGCCATCGGGCGGCGCGGGAGCCAATGCCCGCGCCCGCTGCCGCCGTCCCCCCGGCAACCGCGCGTACCGTCGCCATGGAAACGCGCTGCAACACGCTGGAGGAAACACGGGGGAAAAAACGTGCGGCCTTTCCACTTGTAAAATTACTTTAAAATTGCTAAAACACGGTATAAAGAAAAAAAAAAAGGGCAATATTGAAAAACATTGCCGTTTCTGCCAAATAACACACAAGATGGATGGCCACAGGGATAATGTTTTTGTCTTCACTGTTCAGTTTGTCAGGGAAATGGCTTCGTGATTATCTTTTCCTTTACTTGTATGACAGGATAAAAATAGGGCACATATCTAATGCATATGTGTAGAAATTACGAGTACAAAAATGCGCATGTACGTCACAGTGAGAATAGATAGTGTATCCATAAATACTTGTGTATAATATGCTATGTCTCATGGTTTCGATTTAGTCTGAGCAATTGAAAAAAGTGAATGCATGAGATAGAGTGGTTTATTTCTTTATATATAATGTGTTTCTCTTTTCTGTCTGTTTTTGCACGTGTTTGAATGCATGTATATATGTGGTTGTTTCAATAGATATTCTAAAGGGGTTATTGGTTTAAAAAAGCAGTAGAGCAATCTTCAAATATGATTTGCATTTTGCAATGCAGAATATATTTGTCTTCCATTTTGCTATTGTAATTTTCACAAGGATATTTCTTGTCTTTCTTGTATAGGTGCTGTTCTTCCACAACAGAGGAAAAAGAGACATTAAAGGGCCTGTCACACAGAGCAGAAGGGAAGGCTTTCACAAACAGCATATTAGTAAGGATCTTGAACACACTAAGGAGTATCACATTCATCTCTCCTCCAGGGGGACAGTGGCCATGAGAGATAAATAGGGCCTACCGAGCATAAGAGAGGGAGATGTCCTTTCACCTTTTGGCAGTTGTGTCATGCTTTCTCTTCCCGAGGAGACGGACCCACAGCCAGTTTGACAAAGGTACATCATCAAGTACGTGTTAGAGGGATTATGTAGGAAGCTGGAAATGTAAGACTAAAATTACAGACTATTTAAATCCTAACCCGTAATTGAATTTCACTATACCTCAGTGGTTTTGGCAGTCAGAATGCAGAGGGCATAATTTGTAGGTAGTTTGTAAATGAGAGTAAGAGGCTGTTTTATGCTAACACACCATGCAAATCTCCAGGCTGACTGTGAGACCTGGCAGGTAGTGCATGTAGCAGCACTAGGCATTGCTGCGATGGTTTGAGCCACCACAGTGCAGCTTGGGGTGTAACGGCAATTCGGCTGACCCTCTTTCAGCCTACTAAAACTGCTGAACTCTGCTGCTGTAGGGAAGGTTCCCTTTCAAAAGTGACTTATTTTAAAATTTTGGGAAAAAAATTCAATGCAGCCATTTCTGAGGCTCATGGCCATAAATAAAATATATCAACTCACACTTCTGAAGACCTGTTCTAACTGTTTCTATCCTCTTGTATCTCCAAAGTGTCCTTGGTTTAATACTTCAAATACAGCTGCATGTAGCTAGGAATGGGCTGTTACAGCTTATACATATTTCATAAAGAAATACAAAGTTCTGAACTTTTGAAAACTTCCTACCCTGCTGAGCATAGTTTTCTTCTACATAACCATTGTTGTCATTTCATCTTTCCTCTTTCTTTTTTTTAATTTATTCACTTGTATTTTCTTCTTTCTAGTTAGTATTTGTGTTCAGACAGAATTTTATAAATATTTTCCTACTTCTTTCAAAATACATGATCCAGTTTCCTATTGTTTTAGCTACAGCCACATAAATGGATTTATTGAGACCAAACGTAGGCTGCAAATACTCAGGAAGGGTTAAAAGGTGTTTGGACCTGAAAATATTACTCAACAACGCACAGCTATAAGCCATGTTTTCTTAAGGGTTTTTTAGGGTTTGATTGTGGGTTTGGGTTTTTTTTTTGATCAAAATTAGAGTGGATTTGGGTGAATTAGCACAATTTAGGGAACAGCTATTGCTATTCTTCCTATTGTGGTCTCTCTGCATGTTATCAGATAGTACTCTTGACCTTGGTTTGACACAAACCTCCTTTGTTTCTCAAAGTTCACAATACTACACTTTTATACTAAATGTTCAAAACAGTTTATTGGGATATGTGCAGGTTTTTTAATGAAGAATTATTATACACATCTGCTATAGATAATGTCTTTCCCATACTATGCAAAAATGATTGTCACTCCATTATTGCCAGTAAAAAGACAGAAGATAAATGTGTATCTCAAACTGTGGATGTCCTGACAATATCTCAAAATATATTTGGGGTTTCTGAGTGGTATATGAATATATTCGGAAAACTAAAAGGATTTGTGACTCTCATTTTTCTAGGCACATTTGGGTCTCTCATTTATGTTAGATGAAGATTGCTACTAAATGCAATGTTTCATATTTGTCTGGTAGTAGAATCTGAACCTATATCTTGGGACTTCACCTTGTGCCTTGACCTCTTAGGACAGTCCACACAAGTTTTCTCACTGATTCCAGGAGAAGAAAGGTCAAAGGCCATAGCGAATTATTATAGAAATATTTTGTAATTATCCAGATTCCAAATGCTAAATATTAAGTAGAAACTGAAGCTTTACCAAAACAAAGAAGCGCTCTTCTTGTATGGGAGTACCAGTGAACTGTACCAGCAAAGCCACATCCCCCTATGGATGTACCTATAGTAGTAGCTGTCTTTGTATGGATAGTTATGCTCATGTATGATGACTTTACTGTATCTGTACAGAGTCACCATATACAAGTAAAACAATCCCTACCTCTAAAATTATAGTTTTGTTCTTTTTAGCTATTAACTTTTGAGCACATTTTTGTCTTGTGTCACTGGACTGCAATAGCAGTACAATCCCTGTTGCTTTTGGACTGGAACCACATTTGGTCACAGACATTCAGGAATATTTACACCCGCTTGTAATCCTTCGGAGGACATTTAACCTTACTATACGACACCACTTATTAACAGTAATTAGTGTTTAGGTTTTATCTTCACAGGAGGTATATCCCATACAGTCATTAACTGAGTACCTGCTTTTGAACTAAATGATTCATAAGTATTGAAAGCAATTGTAACCAGTGATTTGATTCTTTTTTTTAATTCAACTATTTCAGAACTCTAAAATACAGCATACAGACAAGGCAACCTTAGAAATGTTATCAGAAAAGTGCTAAAGTTTTAGGTTGGTACTGAAAGTTTGTTTAGCCCCTTTTTTACTTTTTCAAAGCAGTGATTACTTTTGAAATGCTGGTTTCAAAAATCTATGTAAGCTTTTGAAATCTGAGTAAATTCCAGAAATATATATACAAGATGATCTATCATAAAGTAGATGATAACAATATATTACATGTGGATATATATATGTCTCTGTGTGTGTATGTATATACACACAGTTCTAGTTTGATACAGGGGGCCACCATACATCATCCACATAAATTCTGTATAAATCACCATAATTCTTCTGGAGCTTTTGAAGTCCCTGATTCTGGCAGTGAAAGTCTGTGGGTTACTGCAGGGTTTTTCCTTCAGTACTTTGGTATTTTGAGCTGGCTGCCTCACTGTGACGATGTGGAGCCAAGAGTTAGGGCTGGTGAAAGGAAAGAAAATCAATGTGACTCCTTTCTCTCTAGCCTATGCAAAATACTATCCATGGTGAAGGTAGCCTGTGCAAGAAGTGCTGCCTTCTGCTGTTGCCCCAGCTCCTGTGGATGTACAACTGAGTCCACAACCTCAGAAGAGGCACTTCTTTGGAAATTCAGGGTGTTAATTCTTTCCAGTAGCACACACTAGCACTCACATAACACGAAAGCAATTGCACACCCCTCTTCAGACTCTAACTGTATCCAGCTCTGAAAATACTATTTTGAGCTTTCTTTCCCTTTCCCGACTGGACTCAGAATGGTATGACGTTTTATTTCAGCTAGTGATAAGCTCAGGATGGGTTCTGTTTCCCTCTGGGGCTAGTGAGAAAGCCTGACTGTGTCTGCTTAAAACATTTGTTTAAAAAAGATGTTATTTAAAGTTTATCCTCTCTAGTGGGAGCTGTTCAGCTCTAGCCCAGACAAACCAGCAGTATGGACATGCTACAGGTGTGCCAGAGATTTAAATGCTCTAAAATTATTGAAGAAATTCCAGGGCACAATCTGTTTAAGATGAGCCCCAGAATTTTCTGTCTTAAAAGCTAGGCAGACAGTGAGCCTTCAAGTTCAGACTCAAGGAAAATTAGAACTTGCTGAGTACTCACGTGCTTTGAGCATGCCAAGGGAACAAGGAAGCCACCGGCATTGCCTGGGCACGCTGCCTGCAGGTATGCTTCCAGATGTCAGTAAGGAAGTCAGATGGACAGGAGGCAGAGCACGGTAACGCTGTAACTGCTCCAGAGCTTACTATTTGCAGAGCAGCACAGATTTAGCTAAAGTGCAGCACTGGCCCCCAGGCTATTGCTTTCCTGAGAGAAGGTTCTAATGTGCTGTACCTCAGTAATTCAGGAAAATTCTGCCTTTTGCAGTGGCAAAACAGTGCTCAAAGCAAAACTATTGCATTTCACATGGGTCTGCTCAAAAATGTCTTCAAGCACATAGTGTAGCAATGGATAACTTGGATTGCAAGAGCTCTGTGTTATTTTTCATTTGCAATCTCTAATTCAGTTTACTACAAAGTTGGACTCCAGATAAAGATGACACTTTACGTGTAAGGTATATTGATTTTGTTCAACCATTTTCCCCCTTTCTAGCTGTAAATGTATAGGACTCCAAACAATATAGTGGCTGCTAAAATACTTGTGACATCTGTACTTTAAATAAGTATTGCAAACATCTGAGACAGTAGACTATTTACTTCTTTGGGGTGATTTTTCACGTATCTTTACAATTCACACATAAGTGAAGGTGGCTGTGTGGTACATAACTGTAACAAGTGCTTTTAAGTACATTATAAAATCTCACCATGGCAACATCTTTCTGCTCATCGTATTTATAGTGAGAAAAAGAAAACAAGCAAAAATAATATTAAGCCTGAAACCTTTCTGAAATTTAGAGAGTGAAAAGGTATCCTAAGTCAGGGTTCTTTTTTCGTAGCTGTCTGTAAAGATCCTTGAGCATGTTACCAGAGAAATAGTAATTGAAGGTAGAAATAGAAAGTTTTCTTCTTTTGATTTCAGCTTTACATGAAACTACCAAATATCTAGTTTTTGTTTGGGTCACTGTGACCAAGTACAGCTTGATTTTGATAGAAGAAAGTTAGAAAAAAGATGGCACATTTGCTTAGCTCCTCTGAGACCTAACCACACTTGGCATGATGCAGAAGCCCAGGTATAGTCATAGAAAGAGATACAAGTTTGGAAATTACCCCTTAAGCATCTTCCTGTCACCCTATAGTCTGGCATCATGTAAACATGGCTCAAAATGGACTGGAAGCCTTCTTGTAGGGGCTTTATGTGTCTTTAAGGAGTGGTAATATTTTCTCTATTCTCTTGCTACCTCATTTCTTTTGAAGGCTTGGAAATGCCTGGGTAAATTGGGAGAAATAATTGCGAAAGAGTCCGTTAGGGTGCCTGCACTAGAGAAGCACACTTTAAGTGTTCCTCTTGTTTCCATCTACAACTGGGCTACAGCTGAAAAGATCTTCCAGATAACACGATTCAGAATAACAACAATTATCTCTGTTCTTGCATTTTCTCTGTCCCTCTACCTATAGTCTCCACAGCCCTGTGTTATAGGAACACTTTATTCAAGCAGTGTGAAAGAGAAGGAGTGCAGGCTCAGCGAAAGGCTCAGAGCTAAATGCAAATACAATGTCTCAGGCCATCATTTCTCAGGTAAAAAGTGCAAACAGACAGATTCTTAGGGAATTCATCACCTACAAATTCCTTGCAACTGTGGATAAATCTGTGGATGGTCTGACTATCTAAACAAACCATACCACTTTGACACTTAGGTATAGATATAGGGTCTAGAGTTTAACCACCTACTTTAGAAATTATTGGATTTATTTCTTATTTCACTCTAGTTCATTCCCATTCATCTAACTTTTTTAGAACAAGTTCTTTGTTTATGTTCAATATAAATAGGGAAGGAAACTAAGGGAAATATAAAGAGATTCTGAATTAAACCCAAAAAATCCAACTATTTTTAATCCTTCATGAATTTTTCATTACTACTTCCCACAAAACACCTCCTGCCTTCTCCAAATGTTCTAAAAAGTGCTGCCATTCTTGGTAGATAAAAGCAGTATAATATAATTGTATTAAGCAAAATTCCTTCTTTGTTTTTCTCAAATAACTGCTATGTAGTGACTTTCCATCCAGTGTCTTCTGCAGTGGGAATAGGTTCTTTAACTGTCAGGAAAGTAAAAGCAGTTAGCTACGCTTACAAATCTGTACGGGAACTTGAGCACAGAGACAAACTCAAAGGGCCCTTTTGCTCATTTACACAGAGAATTACAGCATAGGAAGTTCACTCTCAATCACTTCTTTCTGTTACTGTTTTTAGGGGGAAAAAAGTGGTACTGGTACCAAGGCAAGTAGGAGGTGCTCGTTCTTTACACTGTGCCCATCAACTTCCTGGCCATGGCAACCTGAGTAAATTGGAGTAGGGAAGATTGTGGAGGAGAGGCCATAAGACCTGACTGGAATGATACTATTCTAGATATCTCAGGCTGAAAGAAAAAGACAGTCTAAAATCTAGCAGAGATGGAATTTATTACAAATTAAGTTTAGAACTGGTTGAAAAACTTGACAAAGTTTGGCTTCCTTTCTTTCAAAGATGTTTTCCTATATAAAATCAGGTGCTCTCATAGAGCTTATCTTTGTTTTGGTTTTACAGATGTAAAGATTTCACCAGTTTCCCACAAGACTTTTCAGAACAGGACAAAGAGTAAACTTCCCAGACCATCTTATAATTCTGTATTGCTATTTTGAACCTAGCACAACAGATTCCTGACCTATGAACTATTTCAATCTAGTAAGTTTCGATAATACGCACTGTGGCATACACCTTGGAGCAGAATTTTTTCTGCTTGTACAGACATCCCAAATCTTATTCTATGAAGCTGCCTTAGGTAGGAATGGGATGGGACAGGCAAAAGCTTGTAGGTTGAATCACATGCTGGAGGTGCCCAATCTGACAGCTGACATGACCCGCTGGCATCCCACCACACAGGTCACCTGGATTGCCAGGACCACTTTATCAGATAAATATTCTCTGGCTGCTATGCTGCATTTAAGCTTTTCTCCTGCTTCAGGATTAAATGCATAAGATGCAGCCAGTAGTGAGCCAGTTGTTTGTGTCCATCATTTAAGTCCTGGCAAAAGAAAGAGGAAGCCAATGCAGTGAGCATGAGGCAGGGAGCACATCAGTTTATTTTGGAAATAGTGAGTAATACTTATCAAATCACTTGGTGTGGGGGTAACATGTAACGACCTTGATCAGTGATCAAACCTGACTGTGTTAGGCGTTCAACAGAGAGGGCCTTACTTGAGGAACATTAAGTGTAAAATGACACCGGCCTTTAATACTCGCTTTGCTCTTAGTCCAGGGCTCTGATACATCAGAAATGAAGTCCTTGCTAAGTATAGGTTGCCCTTGACTACTAAAACCAGAAACCTCGAACTGCTTAATACCATGGCGTGGGGAACAGTGAGTGAGAAAATGTTTTTGTTCCGGATGTCTTCTAGGCTACAGAGAAAGTGCATATTTTGCCACTCTGGTGCTCAGAGTGATCAGCAAAGCTTAATTGTTTGCTTAAGCAGCCTTTGGAACAGTGAGAACTAACAGAGCTATAAATTGGCAGGGCTGGCCAATGCAGTTGAACAGCAAAAAGACTTTCAAAGAGACAGT
The DNA here is from genome assembly GCF_965183815.1 of Platalea leucorodia. Taxonomy (NCBI): domain Eukaryota; kingdom Metazoa; phylum Chordata; class Aves; order Pelecaniformes; family Threskiornithidae; genus Platalea; species Platalea leucorodia. The sequence continues at coordinate 19,758,394 of NC_138827.1, read as the reverse complement.
TTTGCTCCCAAGTGCTTATTGTCGGCTCTTTGAGTTAAACAGATTTTAACAACCCAAACAAAAACTCCACAGGGGAGCTTTTTGCAAACAGAAAACAAAGCAGCCATGCTCCAACTACATCAAAGCTTCCAGTCCTTTATAACCTCTGGTGGCAGTTTGTTTCATCCAAGGCCCCTAACTCAATGCTAATGTCAGTTTTCCTGCCTACCAATGAACCATTTTTCTGCAGTTTCCTGATCTAGCTTTTAGCTGACTTCAGAGTAGAAACAGGATTGCTTTAGGCAAAGCTACAACCATCCCCTTTACCATACCGTGGTTGCCCCCATGAAAGGTGTCTGAGAACGCCATGCTGTCATGAAGTTTTAAAGCCTTAGGTGCCTCTGGATTTGGTCACGTCTTGAAGCCACCCTGTTCAGGAGATTTCCCTTGCTATACCAGCTGCCTTCTCTTGTGCAGGCTGGAGAACTGAGAGGCAGATTTGGGCTGGTAAATCTGAAGATAAGATGATAAAATTTATTTTATTCTTTTTTTCAATTCCATGTTTATCCCCCGATGTAAATAAGGGATAGTAATAAGAGATTTGAATTTATAAAAAGTTCATGGTAGTGAAATCCCAGGCACATTTAAGAGAGAACAGCATTGTTTTGCATAATGTGTGGTTTTTAATGTGGTTTTGTTCAGAATACGATGAAATTTAACACTGCAGTTAAAAGGGGATGTTCTTGTAGCTCTGGATAATTAATGGCAGAGTAGGATGCAGCCACATCTGAATAAGAGGCAGAACCATCTCATGGCTGCTCCACTTTGACATGACACAAAGGAGTACATGCTGCACTGGTAAATCCATACCTAATGCAAAAAAATGCACTGGTTGTTAAAAAACAAGAAAAGAAGATTTAGGCAGGGTGGAGAAATGAAACATATGGTTGTATATGAAACATTGTAGGTACAGTTGAGATTTCAGTTGTATGAAATCAACTGAAAGTTCTGAATCATCAAAACCCACAGCATTACAGACCATCCAAAAGTTATGATTTTTTTTTTCTTTCAAAATATGTGCTTGTAGCCAAAAGACGTTAATGAAATCTGAATAATTAATTTCTCAAATCTTTGTTATACTATATAAATTTGGGGGGGAGCACTGAAAAGGGGAAAACAACAAGCCTCATCCCAACACAATATAACAATCTCAGATTCACTGGAGTCATCCTGATGCCTATATTATCACTTCAGTTTTCCTGCTCGCTTTAATTACCCAAGTAGTCCCATCAGTACAACATCTACTTCCAAACACATTGCGTTGCCTCCTCCTACTCTGCAGATCCTCTCCTTGCTGCTGGAGTGCTATGTTCAACTCAGCATGGCAGAGACTTAAAGTGCTGGTTGGATCTAGCTTTGAGTAGAGAGTAAATATGAAGTGACAAAATGCTGTAATGCAGAGTGCTGTATCTGTCTCAGTACCACACTGTGATGGGAGTACATAAGAATATGTCTCTAATATTTCAGTGTTATTAACAAAATCTTTAGAGTTTCTAGTTATTTTGGATATGTCAGGTTTTGGGTACCTAACTTGAAATCCTTGAAAGAACCATGAATTTTAGAAATTTGTGGGGAAAAAAAAAGGGGGTTCAAAGTGCTTCAGGTTAAGGACACCTGATTTTTTTTAACCTTAAGCCAATACTATCTCTTCCCTGTAACATGCATGTAAAAGCATACAGTTATCCTCCTGCATGAGAGTCTGTATTCTGTACTCAAGAATAGATGGTGGGAGTTGGTTAAGAATGTGTACTAGGAAGAACTAGGACTACACCACTGTTTTCCAGATAAGCACTTCCATTTGCTTCTGCCTGACAGTAAGACCTCTCTCTTTGCTGAAGTCTTTCTGCGGTTAACTAAATTCCTTTCAGGCCAGCAACTGTCTTCAGATTTTAACAGGCTGATAGGAGGAGGTGAAGAGAAAGAAGAATTCATCCTGTAACATCCTTAATCCAGGGAAGAAGTGGATCGGCTGAGCAGGGGGAAAGATAAGTAAGAAAGAAGCTTGTAGGTAAATGATGCTGTGGGATTTGAAAATTAAGGAAACAGAAGACAATGCATCTGGATTGAGTGAAGGATGGGAAAGAGAAATACAGAAAACCTGTTTTAGGCCGTCAACATTAGAGCAAATAACTAGGCCACTGACTAAACTCTGGCCTGAGGTTAGGTAAGGGAACAGGATGTGGAAAATTACTGGACATTACATGAGAAAGTGCTGAACATGATGGACAAGAGTGTGAGAAAATGACTAAAGTCACAGATAGTGCTGTGCAGGATGGCTGGGTTTCACAGGTGGTTAAGGGGGAGTTTGGTGAGAAATGGAACAGAAGGCCCAACTTCACAGATAACTGGGGAGGTGTTCTGGAGACCTTTGGGGGAGTAACATCTTGCAAGGCACCAAGGTAACTGCATCACTAAGACCACAAAAGGCCAAGATTACCTAGGTAATGGTATCAGAATTGCCAAATTTGGGGTGGATGTAGCAAAACTGAGAGCAATGGGGAAAAAAGTAATTAGGTGGGTGTTGTGGAGGAGACGGGGCAGAGGAAGTGGGTGGTAAAAAGGCGGGAAATGAAAACAGGATATTAAGGTACACAAACCATAGGATCAGTGCAGTGTGGGGTATTTTTTGGGCAGCCCTGCACTTGACTGCCATAGCTGGATCAAGACAATAAACCAAACCCACCCCTCTGACCATATCACACAAGCAAAACCTGCTTCCCCACCAGTGGGAGTGAGGCAAGCAGTGTGTTTTCCTGGGGTGCCACGGGACCACCCCTCCAGATTAAATGGCCATCCTGGTATCACCATGTCAGTGCCCAGTCCAGGTCCGCCAGCATCCACAGCTGCCCATCACTCCCTAACAACAACACGACTGACTAAACTAAAAAGTACTTCTGCATTTAACCTGCAAAATCATCGACTTAAAAAAATTCACTAAAACCTGTTGACAGCAGCAAAATGTTTTTGCAAAGGTGATTTTTTTTTTGCATAGATGAAATGTGTGAAAATTTAGAATTCTTTCCCAAAGACAGAATTGCGCCCTTACTGCCCACAGGACATGTAGTTTTTATCAAGAATAAAAATAATTGTAACCCTTCATTAAAAAAAGAGCCCCCACAAAGTAAAGTTGTTTCACACAACTGTTAAAGGAGACCTATGGGGCTTGAAAGAAACAGTCATATTTTTCATGGTTCACTAAATTCACTGTTCTCTTTACTTGTATGGCTTTTTCAGACAATATTTTGGTACCTTTAATAAACTGGGCAGCTGTGAAGACCTCATCCCTTTCTTTGGTCTTCTCATCTCTGTACCTCTTGTTTTCTTAAGTCGAATGATTGCGTAATCCTGAATAGTGTACAGACTTAAAAATATCACCTAGGATCATCCTGCTTTTCATTGTGTCTGTGTAGGCTGAAGAATTCTGCCTTTGACATTGTATGTCAAAGATTTATTTCTGTCATCAACTGGAGCATGCCATATATACAGACTCTTCTTGAAACCTCCATGGCTGGTTACATTTTTAACAATATCTCAGACTGTGAAGTGCCTGACACATCAACCACATACTTATTGTCTTTAATGAAAAATTATTTTTTATACTGTCATGTTAAAACTTGAAGGTTCAGATTCCACCTGCCTCTGAGTACCACTTTTTCCCTCTTAAAGAATCTGGTCAAATTAAATATTTGTTTCTTGGGAGGGGGCAGAGGGGAGTGAGTACAAGTGCAAACATGTTCATTTTTTCTGCTGCATTGAGCCCTCTTTAATTATGTGAACACTGACAGTTGTCACAATTCAGAGTAATAGTTTTCAGTGTATAAATGACATAAAACAGAAGTGTAAACTTCCTGTGGTGGTGATTGCAAGGTCACACAGGAAGGATGCCATTAGTCATGCAGCCTCTTCCAGGCACAAGAAGTAATTCACACAAGTTTCTACCCAGGGTTGCTGGCAGAGGGGCAGGTGGCAATGTTCATGGGGGACTGACATAGCAGGGAGCTGGAGTATTGCCAGGCTGCCTGAGGAGCTGTGCTACATGTGTAGTCCTGATATCCCTAAATTAAATAAAAGCAATGGAACTTGAATCCTGCTCCCATCCCCACAATTCCTTACCCCTCCGATATATTCGGCAGAAAAGTGACTGGCTTTCTGTAAGCTCATTTCTACAATTTTGCTCTTAGCATTACTAGGCAGTAATCATAAATTTTCAGAGGAATTTTAAATATTACAGAATATTCCGTAGGTTATGTGTTTATGTGCTCTTTCCTGCTCTTTTTGCAATAAAGAATGAGTTGCTTTGACTCTGGTGAGAAGATTTTAGGTCTGGTTCAGAGTTTCACTGCATATCATAGAATCATAGAATCATTGAATGGTTTGGGTTGGAAGGGACCTTAAAATATTGTTTGTGTTCCCAACAGTTCTGCTTCAAGGTACTGTCCCAGTCTTCTCTTCTGTGCTGGAATACCAGATGAGGAAAAAGATGTGGGCATGTTAGATTTAGGATACCTGCAAACCTTCATGTGCCACACCTGTGGAAAACACGCCTTTTACTAGCGAGTACAGTGTTTGTAAGTACAGATGAAGTGTTTTGCAGCTGGAAAAGGGGAAATACCAGTGTTGCTATGGAAAGTATTTGAAAGACTTTCTCTACACTATTGTTCTGGACAGCCATATTGAAATGTTGAATTCAAAACACAGGAAATGCAGACAGGGCATTCCCAAAAGAATGGGCACAAGAATACTATTCTGCAAGAGGCAGTTTAACAGTTTAGCTCATTTAGCTCAACAAAAGACGGCTGAGAGGAGATATGATTACTCTTGGAAAATATGCCTGCAAAGTAAATACCACAGAGGAAGAAGGGACAGCACAAAACCAGTTGTTTGTAAACTGACAACAGATAAATTAGAAGCAGATTTCTAGCTAGCAGAGAAGTTAGGTTGTGGAACAACCTTACAGTAGTCTCAGAGAGAGACACATGTTTAGATGGACTTAAGAAGTACTGAAGGTCCAGCAGCATGTGGGCACTGACTCATCCCATTTGTTTCAGTCTCAGCTTGCTGTAAAACCATGCTGACTCCATGGTTTCAACCAGGTTTTAACCACAGCAAAATACTTATTGAATGGCTTGTATTCTCAGTTTTGAAGTTCATTAGTTCTAAATCTCTTTGAAGTGAATAGGAGAAAAGTTTCTCACTTTGCTGTCTGAATGGCAAGTATTGGATCAGAAGTGCATGTCCCATCTTTTAGAAAGAAGAAAACTTTGTCTAGGTGGAACTTAAAAATTTGGCACTAGAGAATCTGATTTTTTTGAAAGATAACAGGGGAGAGTGTTCATGTTTTAATTTTCTAGCTTGGGCTTATAGCTAAGCTTTAAACCTGTGAAAATAAAGGAATGTAACAAAATATGTGACAAAGCTGCAGTGGTTACAGTACCATAATTCTATACAAAATGTGTTCCATTATGTTAATGAAAATGAAATATGTATTTTTCCTTGCAATGTAGATGTTTTCCATTACCTTATTTTCTCAGTAATCAAGATATGCACACAGTGTAAGCGCTGAGAGAAATGCATGATTAGAGACAATTTAAGATATATATTTCACTTCAGAGAAAAACACAGATAGATAATTAACTATATACAAAGTTCAGTATTGTGTCTAAGAAATGTGTTATTTCTAACGAGACTATTTCTTATACTACCAGAGACACTCTTGTACTTTTCATTAGTGAAAAATCTTCTAGGTGTTAATAATGAAAGCATATTAATAAAAATATGAGTCACAAAGTAAAGAAAAACTGAAGGGCTGTGACAAACAACAAAACCTTCTGATGTCACCACCTATTCTGCTGAGATATAAAATACACTGTCATAACTACATGTAGAAACACTTCAAAGTTTGCAAAATCATCATTTAAAAATTGGAAAATGCCAAAATTTAAGACTGCCTATGTAGTTGTACTTATATTCTTCAGGCATACTCATTTCGTAATCTCTCAGCACTTTTTCCATAGGACCCTTGCCTTTTTTAAGTGCCAAAGGGTGAACAGTTCTCACAAAAAGCTGTTCAGCACCTTCTGATACACTTTTTATGCTGTGTGTGGCACCAGTCTTATTTGTTTCTCACTGTTCAAACCGTCTCAGAAAAGAAATAGTTCCCGCATAGACTTTTCTGTCTCATTTATCACTACTGTCTCTGAGGGATTCACAGTGACTAATTAATTTAACTTCACAAACTCTTGCGAGATAAGGGCTGGCATTTAATTGAGGCACAGAGAGATGAAGGTCAAAAGTATCCTCTAACTTGGAGGCACACTGTTGAGATGCTCTGAACATGGTGTTTAGAACAATAAAGCTCTTTATGTTCAAATTACAAATCATTATTCATCCCAGTTGCAATAAATAGTGCTCAGCATTTCTGTCAATCAGAACCTAAGCTCAGGACAGACAACTAGAACATAAGAAATGAATGGCTATGAAAAATTTGGTTTAAGTAAGTGCCTCACTTAATGAGACGAGGACAGGAAACCTTTGACAGACACAGAGCTATAATGTGATTTTCTGAGGCAGCATTTAACATCCGGGATGTGTTCTCTTTTCCAGCAACTCTCCTGCCTCATTTTCAGAGATCACCACCTCCAAGTTCAAGAATGATCCATTTCTGTGAGCAAGAAATCAAGCAAAGGCAGCAGGAGGCCTGAATGGATGAATAAGGAGTTGCTGACTAAACTCAACCATAAAGGAAATGGAGACAAGTTATGGAAGCAGAGACAGGTGACTGAGGAAAATAGAGACACTGTCCAAGCTTGCAAGGATGGGGTTAGGAAAGCCAAAGCCCACCTGGAGTTGAATCTGATAAGCAACATGAAGGGCAACCAGAAAGGCTTCTACAAGTATATCAGCATGGAAGGAAAACAAGAGAAAACATGGGCCCACTACTGAATAGGGCTGGGGCCCTGGTGACAAAGGACATGGAAAACCTGCTGTACTCAATAACCTTCTTTGCTTCAGTCTTTACTGGTAAGACCATCCTTTGGGAATCCCAGGTCCCTGAGACCATTGGGAAAGTCTGGAGCAAGGAAGACTCACCCTTGGTGGAAGAGGATCAGGTTAGGGGGCATTTAAACAAATTGGATGTGCACAAGTCCTTGGGACCTGACAGGCTGTACCCATGAGTGCTGAGGGAGCAGCCGATGTCATTGCAAGGCCACTATCTATTATGTTTGTGGTGATCAGGAGAGGTTCCCAAGGACTGGAAGAAAGTAAATGTCACTTCTCTTTTCAAGAAGGAGGATAGAGGGAACTACAGGCTAGTTAGCCTCACTGCGGTCCATAGGAAGGTAATGGAGCAAGTCCTCCTTCAAACCACTTTCAAGGCTTGCCCTGTCTCTCCAATAACTTTCTTCCAGGGTTTCTGCTTCCTTATCCAGTTCTATTCTATCTCTGCCAGCTCACTTTTCAAGACTCCAGTTCAAACTCATCTCTGTCATTCACTTTAATGCAGACCTCGCTGGTTGGTATAATACCTTCCTCCATCCTCCTCCTCTGAGCTGTCTTTCCCCTTCCCAGTAACTGTCTCTCAAATTAGTTTCCTTCCCTTGGGTTCCTACTTTTCTCCATCCCCACTGCCACTTCCTATGCCCTTCTCCCACCTATTTGATGAGCTAAATGAAATGGTTTTTAAAGGCTGAGCTGCTCTGTCTGAAACTTTCTCTAGCTAAAAAATAAGTGGCCTGAAGCAGACAGCACAGAAAATACAACTCACGCGTTTGAAGTTTCTCAGTGCTTGCAACCGAAAACATACTCTTACAAAGCAGTGTTAAGTAACCTTAATAAGAGACAGAGCTACTAACATGCTAATAGCATATCTCTTTAAAAATGTCCAGGATTCATAAATGCTGTCCCAAGCAGCTGTTGTCCAGTATAGCACAAAATAGCATATATACTAACCATCCATTAAAGCATCTGATAAAAAAGCAGAAATTTTTCCAGGAAATACTTGAAAATACTTAAAGAATACGTTAAGAATCCAATGACTTATACTATAATATGCATCATTAAGCTTCTCTAATTCTAATGACCAAGATATTGAAAACCAAAATGTGCAAACAAATGCTGCCCAAAAAGTAATAACATAGAGTGACATTTTGCCTGCAGAAACACACACAAATCCCACTGATGTCAATGCATAGTTCCTAGAGGCCATTATTTGGAGCTCATGCCTGCAACCATAAAGTTGCATTAACAGTCTATTTGTGTGAAGAAAATTAACTACCAACCTAAAGAATATAAATTACTCTATTAAAATTTTTAAGAGAATGTTTGTGAAAGCTATAAATGCATTCAAGAAAAATCACAAAGCCACAATTATTTTTTAAAAAGAAGACAGTAAATTTATAGTTGAAATTATTTCCGTGGTACTGTTCACATGTATACACATATATAAACAATAAATGCTGTGTTAGTGGCAAAAGATTTTTAGGATGTTGTTCAATGGCTGACAAGGATGAAGTCAACTGAAACGTGTCTTTAACCAGAGGATAAATCTTCTTTGAAGGCTTTATAAAGGAATCATAAATTTAGACCAAAAGCCTGGATTTATTTTATGTACTCTAGACCTCATTTTGGCCTCTGATCACAAGAAAACTGGTGTAAATCTGGAATACCTCCTTTGAAACCAACTAAGCCTTTCAGAATTTATGCTCCTGAATCCAAGAGAAGAATTTAACCCAAGGGCCCAAAGCCAGCTTTATTGAGCGAGAGACATTTGGTTTGGCTGCAGGGGGATGAGGCTGTGGCAGCTGGCCAGCCTTCCTCCCCAAGAAGTGATGTCAGATTAGTCAGTAGATCCCTTTGGGCATTAGACATCATGGGAAATAGCCAGACTCTCTTCTGAATGGGAACTGTTAGAGAAGGCTCAGGCGAGATGACTACCACCTGAAAGTGCCTTACTGGTTGTCGGCCTCTTGTTTCAGGGCTTCTGTGACTTGCTCTCAATCCTCATTCTTCTTGTAACATAATGTAATTTAATTTACGACCACAAAAAGTGTGACAAGAAAGGGAAAAGATGAAAAATATTATGCTAAATACAGCCAGCCATATAGTTGAAAATGTAAACATCAAACTATTCCCTAGATATGTAATTACAGGCAGCTTCAAAGAGGGAAAGGCACATTTTTAGCAAATGCATTGTATTTTGTATATGCTGCTTTTGCCTCAAGGACAGTCTGGTTTTCTACAGGAGCACAGCAAACTGCTTTTAAAGGGATCATCAACCAGAGTTTGTGGCTAATCACTTGGAGCTCCCATGAGACATACAGAGGCATGACATGGAAAAGAAAATAAAAATACAAAAGCAAACGTTGCACTTCTCCAGCATGCTCCTCTTCCCTTCCCAAGACCCTGAAGAATGGGGTACCAAAGACACACATTGGGGTGGTGGGTAACAGGAGGAGCCATCCTCTGACACATTCCCCCTTCCCAGCTCTATGAAATTAATGCTGGGAAAAACATCAGGAGGAAATACTTCTGCTCCTCCTCTGTGGTGTCAGTACCATACAGGGAGCTAGAAAGGCTGTGCTGGAAGGCTGATTTAATAGCACCAACTGTTAATAAATGCCCTTAACAGTCTCCCATCCCACCTGGCTGCAGGGCCCTCTTCTGGGAACTGCGCTAGACTGCTGTAAATGTCTCCTCCTTCAGCCTCTGCTCTCAATCAGATCCCAAAGTCCTGTCTCTGGAGAAAGACACAGGGGTAAGCCCTGGCCCTCATGAACCCCCATGTCTCCCTCCATGCATTTGGACTACACTGCCAGAACCAGCTCATAGTCTTTCACTAGTACATTCCCCTTTGCAGGGTGCAGAATTAACTGAGGTGCCCACTGCGCCTACTGAGCCCAGAGAGTGCTACGGAGTGGCCTCCCTCCGTGGCAGCTCCAGTACTTGCAGCATGAAATTTCCTTTCAAACTCTAACTCATTGCCTCCTTCTAATGGCCTTAATCCTCTCCTGTTGGAAGGGAAAGGCATTCTGTAAGGTGGGCTGTTACGACTTCTTTCATCAGTAAAATCTTTAGCACATCATTACTAGCAGACCTGATCTGTTTTTCAGAGCTCTGATAGAGGAAGAGTAAACAGGAGGGCAATGGCTGTTTTACTGTCCCAGTTTGCTGCCTTGGGCAACTGCCTGCTTTGGCTGTTCCAGGTGAGAACCACCTAAAAGCAAGCACTGATGAAAAGTTTCCTGAATAAATATCCAGGCAAATTTTTTGTCATTGTTTTCTTTTCTAAAACATTTTTCACCTCAAATAAAAAAGCCTGAGAAGATCAATACTAAGATCTGAAATGTTTGACTTGTGTGCTCTTTCTTAACAGCTTTCACTTTCTGAAACATGTTAGCATGTTTGTGGGGAAGAGCAGCTCCTTCTTCTGTTGGTATTCTTTGTACTAGCTAAAAACATACCTTGGCCAAAAGATGGTGAGGAGTAGATCTAGTAGATTCTTTGTGGGTGGAAAGAATATTGTTTTAGTTCCAATTTATAAATTAAGCGATTTCTTATTGAATTTTTCTAAACTTTTTGCTTAGATAAATGGAAAAAAAAAAAAAACAGAATGCCAGTAAGGATAAAATAAAAAAATCTGGTAGCATAAGGATGAGCTGAGACCAGCTCTCATTTGCGCTCCAGTGTTCATCTTTAGTCAACACAAAGGAGAATCAGAAACAGAGCCCGAGGATGCCTCTGTGAGTAATTTAAAATCATGTTTAAATCTCTCTTGTCTGTGGCAGACCATTTTACCTCTGGCAAGTAGTTCCTGGTGTCCTAATTCCTAAATATTCATGTTTTGCATTTATTATCTCCAGTCCTCTGTAATGATGTTTGTTTCAGAATGGTTGTGTGGTTTTATGTGGCTGCATTTGATTTGTCCAATGCTTGAAAGCAAAGGGACTAACTTAAAATAGTGAAACTATTTTCTTGGATTGTGGAAGGGAAACAATAAAACTTCACTTCTTACATGTTAGGAAGGCTTCCTCAGTCATTTTACTTTAAAAGGTTTTCATTTAGCAAATGGAGTTTGACAAGAATCAAATCCTTGGCATAATGTAGCACTTCTCTCTTTTTGAATATTTGTTTCCATTGAATGACTGACCTTCACTTTTTTCCATTTTTTGTGGGCAATAGTAGAGCAATATCAACATTTTATATTTCTGATAAGGGAATCGGACTATTTTTTATTATTACCCCAAGACATTAGTTGTACAAAGGACCTAAGGCTGAGTTTTACTAGCAGATAAAATTAGTAACTACAAATAAACTTCAGGGCTGAAAGGCAGAAAACTGTAGAGGTGATGAATGAAAAAAACTAACGTTATATGAGAGAATTCAGTGCTAGCCATATTAAAAAGTCACCGTGTTGAAATATGGATTTTTTTAAAAAAATATTCAGCATGAATTAATGTGAATCTGTATGTAATGGTTGGCTAAAATCTCTGCTCTGTTTTACAAGTGCATTGTCATGTAAACAGAAAAACATATGGTAAAGAAATATAACAACATAGGAAAACAAAAGACTCTTACAGTAACACATGAACATAGATATCTTCCTTCAACATGTGTAAATGTGATGTGATTTTTATGTAATATTTGCTATTTATCAACTTTTTCTGTTGGTTGAGGGATTCGTTGAGTATTTCCCAGTAGTTGAAAGGCAATTCATGAGTTGGAAAATACAGTCTTGTTCTTTCTTCGTGCCACA